>NC_134368.1:747500-1121250 GCF_035582795.1 Mycteria americana
GGGCTGGCACTCCGTGTCTACTGGGGCTGCGTGTCCCCTGTGTGCACGTGTCCAGGACCAGCGCACGTCTCCAGGGATGCAGGTGGCCCAGCCTGCCTGCTCCCGTGCTGGCTCTCACCCCCGTCTCCACGTGCCAGCCCGTCTCCACGGCCCCAGTACGTCTCCATGGCCCCAGCCCATCTCCACGTCCCAGCCCATCTCCACGCCCCCAGCCCGTCCCCGCATCCCCGGCCCATCTCCACGTCCCAGTCCACCTTCGCCTCCCCACACCGTTGCCATATCCCAGCCCAGCTCCACGTCCCAGCCTGTCTCCACGTCCCCAGCCCACCTGCATGTCCCCAGCCCATCTCCAGGTCCAGAAGGACATGGGGCTCTTGGAGCCGCGCCAGAGGAGGGCCACCAAAATGATGCGAGGGCTGGAGCACCTCTCCTAGGAGGACAGCCTGAGAGAGTTGGCCTTCTTCAGCCTGCAGAAGAGAAGGCTGCGGGGAGACCTTCTAGCAGCCTTCCAGTACTTCAAGGGGGGCTCTAGGAAAGACACGGACAGACTTTTTTTAGCAAGGCCTCTTGTGACGGCACGGGGAGCCATGGTTTGAAGCTAAGGGAGGGCAGGGGCTCCATTTGGGGAAGCCCTGTGGGGACAGCCCATCCCCATGGCACCGTGAGGCAGGCGGGGGCTTGGGCAGGACCCGGCTCAGCCCCCCCGTCCCCGAGCCCACCAGCCCCAGCGCTGCCAGCCCTTGCACCCCGGGACTGTGTCCCCGCCAGCCTGGGGGACCCTGGCGGGGGCAGGTGACCACGGCACCCATGGCTCTCCCCAGGCTCCAGCTGTGGGACCCTCCTCTTCCTCCTGCACTACCACACGCTCCTGGCATCCACACCCGGGGGACAAGCAACGCTGAGCGCCTGCGCCCGTCACCCTTCCCAGCCCCGCCTGCAGGCACCAAGAGCTGGGACCATGGCGACAGCCAGCACCACCGCCACTGCCACCGCCACCGCCACCGCCACTGCTCCCGGCACCTCTGGCCCTTTGCCGCCTCCTCCCGCCGCGCTGCCTGCGCTGCCGCTCGGCCCGGGGGCTCCTTTTGCGTCTCCTGTGCCGGGGCAGTGACCAGCGCACCTGCCGCCACACGGTGCCGGTGACGCGGGGCCGGTGCTGCTGCGGTGCCGCCACCCTCCTCCTGCGGGCTGGGGCTGGCCGGTCGCCATGGAGCCCGCTCGTCGCCGGGCGGCACCGTGGGGACACTGTGATGCCACCGGTGAGGTTGACGCTGTAACGCGCTGACATCACAAAGGGCCTCGCCCGGCACCCCCATAAAAGCGGGCTGGGGGGCGCAGAGCCACAGCTCCCTGTCAGGACAGGGTGGCCGGCCAGCATGGCCCGGTCCCGGCGCAGCAGGCTCCGCAGCAGGAGCCGGCGGCGCTGCCACCACCCAGACCATGACGGGACGCGTCCTCGCCGCCGGTACAGGAGGACCTCACGCCGGCCTGGGGTACTCAGCCGCAGGCGGCGGTATAGGAGGACCCGCCGCCGGCGGCGTGGGACGCGCAGACGCCGCTGCTGACCTCACCCCAGCAGTGGGCGTCTGCGGAGCCGGTGGCCCCGTGACCGCCACACCACGGTGGCCCTGGCTCCCTCAATAAAGCTGGAATGATTGCATGTGCTGTGTTGTGTCTTCCTTGTGTCCCCGTGCGCCGCCCGCGTGGACCAGGGCTGGCACTCCGTGTCTACTGGGGCTGCGTGTCCCCTGTGTGCACGTGTCCAGGACCAGCGCACGTCTCCAGGGATGCAGGTGGCCCAGCCTGCCTGCTCCCGTGCTGGCTCTCACCCCCGTCTCCACGTGCCAGCCCGTCTCCACGGCCCCAGTACGTCTCCATGGCCCCAGCCCATCTCCACGTCCCAGCCCATCTCCACGCCCCCAGCCCGTCCCCGCATCCCCGGCCCATCTCCACCTCCCAGTCCACCTTCACCTCCCCACACCGTTGCCATATCCCAGCCCAGCTCCACGTCCCAGCCTGTCTCCACGTCCCCAGCCCACCTGCATGTCCCCAGCCCATCTCCAGGTCCAGAAGGACATGGGGCTCTTGGAGCCGCGCCAGAGGAGGGCCACCAAAATGATGCGAGGGCTGGAGCACCTCTCCTAGGAGGACAGCCTGAGAGAGTTGGCCTTCTTCAGCCTGCAGAAGAGAAGGCTGCGGGGAGACCTTCTAGCAGCCTTCCAGTACTTCAAGGGGGGCTCTAGGAAAGACACGGACAGACTTTTTTTAGCAAGGCCTCTTGTGACGGCACGGGGAGCCATGGTTTGAAGCTAAGGGAGGGCAGGGGCTCCATTTGGGGAAGCCCTGTGGGGACAGCCCATCCCCATGGCACCGTGAGGCAGGCGGGGGCTTGGGCAGGACCCGGCTCAGCCCCCCCGTCCCCGAGCCCACCAGCCCCAGCGCTGCCAGCCCTTGCGCCCCGGGACTGTGTCCCCGCCAGCCTGGGGGACCATGGCGGGGGCAGGTGACCACGGCACCCATGGCTCTCCCCAGGCTCCAGCTGTGGGACCCTCCTCTTCCTCCTGCACTACCACACGCTCCTGGCATCCACACCCGGGGGACAAGCAACGCTGAGCGCCTGCGCCCGTCACCCTTCCCAGCCCCGCCTGCAGGCACCAAGAGCTGGGACCATGGCGACAGCCAGCACCACCGCCACTGCCACCGCCACCGCCACCGCCACTGCTCCCGGCACCTCTGGCCCTTTGCCGCCTCCTCCCGCCGCGCTGCCTGCGCTGCCGCTCGGCCCGGGGGCTCCTTTTGCGTCTCCTGTGCCGGGGCAGTGACCAGTGCACCTGCCGCCACACGGTGCCGGTGACGCGGGGCCGGTGCTGCTGCGGTGCCGCCACCCTCCTCCTGCGGGCTGGGGCTGGCCGGTCGCCATGGAGCCCGCTCGTCGCCGGGCGGCACCGTGGGGACACTGTGATGCCACCGGTGAGGTTGACGCTGTAACGCGCTGACATCACAAAGGGCCTCGCCCGGCACCCCCATAAAAGCGGGCTGGGGGGCGCAGAGCCACAGCTCCCTGTCAGGACAGGGTGGCCGGCCAGCATGGCCCGGTCCCGGCGCAGCAGGCTCCGCAGCAGGAGCCGGCGGCGCCGCCACCACCCAGACCATGACGGGACGCGTCCTCGCCGCCGGTACAGGAGGACCTCACGCCGGCCTGGGGTACTCAGCCGCAGGCGGCGGTATAGGAGGACCCGCCGCCGGCGGCGTGGGACGCGCAGACGCCGCTGCTGACCTCACCCCAGCAGTGGGCGTCTGCGGAGCCGGTGGCCCCGTGACCGCCACACCACGGTGGCCCTGGCTCCCTCAATAAAGCTGGAATGATTGCATGTGCTGTGTTGTGTCTTCCTTGTGTCCCCGTGCGCCGCCCGCGTGGACCAGGGCTGGCACTCCGTGTCTACTGGGGCTGCGTGTCCCCTGTGTGCACGTGTCCAGGACCAGCGCACGTCTCCAGGGATGCAGGTGGCCCAGCCTGCCTGCTCCCGTGCTGGCTCTCACCCCCGTCTCCACGTGCCAGCCCGTCTCCACGGCCCCAGTACGTCTCCATGGCCCCAGCCCATCTCCACGTCCCAGCCCATCTCCACGCCCCCAGCCCGTCCCCGCATCCCCGGCCCATCTCCACGTCCCAGTCCACCTTCGCCTCCCCACACCGTTGCCATATCCCAGCCCAGCTCCACGTCCCAGCCTGTCTCCACGTCCCCAGCCCACCTGCATGTCCCCAGCCCATCTCCAGGTCCAGAAGGACATGGGGCTCTTGGAGCCGCGCCAGAGGAGGGCCACCAAAATGATGCGAGGGCTGGAGCACCTCTCCTAGGAGGACAGCCTGAGAGAGTTGGCCTTCTTCAGCCTGCAGAAGAGAAGGCTGCGGGGAGACCTTCTAGCAGCCTTCCAGTACTTCAAGGGGGGCTCTAGGAAAGACACGGACAGACTTTTTTTAGCAAGGCCTCTTGTGACGGCACGGGGAGCCATGGTTTGAAGCTAAGGGAGGGCAGGGGCTCCATTTGGGGAAGCCCTGTGGGGACAGCCCATCCCCATGGCACCGTGAGGCAGGCGGGGGCTTGGGCAGGACCCGGCTCAGCCCCCCCGTCCCCGAGCCCACCAGCCCCAGCGCTGCCAGCCCTTGCGCCCCGGGACTGTGTCCCCGCCAGCCTGGGGGACCCTGGCGGGGGCAGGTGACCACGGCACCCATGGCTCTCCCCAGGCTCCAGCTGTGGGACCCTCCTCTTCCTCCTGCACTACCACACGCTCCTGGCATCCACACCCGGGGGACAAGCAACGCTGAGCGCCTGCGCCCGTCACCCTTCCCAGCCCCGCCTGCAGGCACCAAGAGCTGGGACCATGGCGACAGCCAGCACCACCGCCACCGCCACCGCCACCGCCACCGCCACTGCTCCCGGCACCTCTGGCCCTTTGCCGCCTCCTCCCGCCGCGCTGCCTGCGCTGCCGCTCGGCCCGGGGGCTCCTTTTGCGTCTCCTGTGCCGGGACAGTGACCAGCGCACCTGCCGCCACACGGTGCCGGTGACGCGGGGCCGGTGCTGCTGCGGTGCCGCCACCCTCCTCCTGCGGGCTGGGGCTGGCCGGTCGCCATGGAGCCCGCTCGTCGCCGGGCGGCACCGTGGGGACACTGTGATGCCACCGGTGAGGTTGACGCTGTAACGCGCTGACATCACAAAGGGCCTCGCCCGGCACCCCCATAAAAGCGGGCTGGGGGGGCGCAGAGCCACAGCTCCCTGTCAGGACAGGGTGGCCGGCCAGCATGGCCCGGTCCCGGCGCAGCAGGCTCCGCAGCAGGAGCCGGCGGCGCCGCTACCACCCAGACCATGACGGGACGCGTCCTCGCCGCCGGTACAGGAGGACCTCACGCCGGCCTGGGGTACTCAGCCGCAGGCGGCGGTATAGGAGGACCCGCCGCCGGCGGCGTGGGACGCGCAGACGCCGCTGCTGACCTCACCCCAGCAGTGGGCGTCTGCGGAGCCGGTGGCCCCGTGACCGCCACACCACGGTGGCCCTGGCTCCCTCAATAAAGCTGGAATGATTGCATGTGCTGTGTTGTGTCTTCCTTGTGTCCCCGTGCGCCGCCCGCGTGGACCAGGGCTGGCACTCCGTGTCTACTGGGGCTGCGTGTCCCCTGTGTGCACGTGTCCAGGACCAGCGCACGTCTCCAGGGATGCAGGTGGCCCAGCCTGCCTGCTCCCGTGCTGGCTCTCACCCCCGTCTCCACGTGCCAGCCCGTCTCCACGGCCCCAGTACGTCTCCATGGCCCCAGCCCATCTCCACGTCCCAGCCCATCTCCACGCCCCCAGCCCGTCCCCGCATCCCCGGCCCATCTCCACCTCCCAGTCCACCTTCGCCTCCCCACACCGTTGCCATATCCCAGCCCAGCTCCACGTCCCAGCCTGTCTCCACGTCCCCAGCCCACCTGCATGTCCCCAGCCCATCTCCAGGTCCAGAAGGACATGGGGCTCTTGGAGCCGCGCCAGAGGAGGGCCACCAAAATGATGCGAGGGCTGGAGCACCTCTCCTAGGAGGACAGCCTGAGAGAGTTGGCCTTCTTCAGCCTGCAGAAGAGAAGGCTGCGGGGAGACCTTCTAGCAGCCTTCCAGTACTTCAAGGGGGGCTCTAGGAAAGACACGGACAGACTTTTTTTAGCAAGGCCTCTTGTGACGGCACGGGGAGCCATGGTTTGAAGCTAAGGGAGGGCAGGGGCTCCATTTGGGGAAGCCCTGTGGGGACAGCCCATCCCCATGGCACCGTGAGGCAGGCGGGGGCTTGGGCAGGACCCGGCTCAGCCCCCCCGTCCCCGAGCCCACCAGCCCCAGCGCTGCCAGCCCTTGCGCCCCGGGACTGTGTCCCCGCCAGCCTGGGGGACCCTGGCGGGGGCAGGTGACCACGGCACCCATGGCTCTCCCCAGGCTCCAGCTGTGGGACCCTCCTCTTCCTCCTGCACTACCACACGCTCCTGGCATCCACACCCGGGGGACAAGCAACGCTGAGCGCCTGCGCCCGTCACCCTTCCCAGCCCCGCCTGCAGGCACCAAGAGCTGGGACCATGGCGACAGCCAGCACCACCGCCACCGCCACCGCCACCGCCACCGCCACTGCTCCCGGCACCTCTGGCCCTTTGCCGCCTCCTCCCGCCGCGCTGCCTGCGCTGCCGCTCGGCCCGGGGGCTCCTTTTGCGTCTCCTGTGCCGGGGCAGTGACCAGCGCACCTGCCGCCACACGGTGCCGGTGACGCGGGGCCGGTGCTGCTGCGGTGCCGCCACCCTCCTCCTGCGGGCTGGGGCTGGCCGGTCGCCATGGAGCCCGCTCGTCGCCGGGCGGCACCGTGGGGACACTGTGATGCCACCGGTGAGGTTGACGCTGTAACGCGCTGACATCACAAAGGGCCTCGCCCGGCACCCCCATAAAAGCGGGCTGGGGGGCGCAGAGCCACAGCTCCCTGTCAGGACAGGGTGGCCGGCCAGCATGGCCCGGTCCCGGCGCAGCAGGCTCCGCAGCAGGAGCCGGCGGCGCCGCCACCACCCAGACCATGACGGGACGCGTCCTCGCCGCCGGTACAGGAGGACCTCACGCCGGCCTGGGGTACTCAGCCGCAGGCGGCGGTATAGGAGGACCCGCCGCCGGCGGCGTGGGACGCGCAGACGCCGCTGCTGACCTCACCCCAGCAGTGGGCGTCTGCGGAGCCGGTGGCCCCGTGACCGCCACACCACGGTGGCCCTGGCTCCCTCAATAAAGCTGGAATGATTGCATGTGCTGTGTTGTGTCTTCCTTGTGTCCCCGTGCGCCGCCCGCGTGGACCAGGGCTGGCACTCCGTGTCTACTGGGGCTGCGTGTCCCCTGTGTGCACGTGTCCAGGACCAGCGCACGTCTCCAGGGATGCAGGTGGCCCAGCCTGCCTGCTCCCGTGCTGGCTCTCACCCCCGTCTCCACGTGCCAGCCCGTCTCCACGGCCCCAGTACGTCTCCATGGCCCCAGCCCATCTCCACGTCCCAGCCCATCTCCACGCCCCCAGCCCGTCCCCGCATCCCCGGCCCATCTCCACCTCCCAGTCCACCTTCGCCTCCCCACACCGTTGCCATATCCCAGCCCAGCTCCACGTCCCAGCCTGTCTCCACGTCCCCAGCCCACCTGCATGTCCCCAGCCCATCTCCAGGTCCAGAAGGACATGGGGCTCTTGGAGCCGCGCCAGAGGAGGGCCACCAAAATGATGCGAGGGCTGGAGCACCTCTCCTAGGAGGACAGCCTGAGAGAGTTGGCCTTCTTCAGCCTGCAGAAGAGAAGGCTGCGGGGAGACCTTCTAGCAGCCTTCCAGTACTTCAAGGGGGGCTCTAGGAAAGACACGGACAGACTTTTTTTAGCAAGGCCTCTTGTGACGGCACGGGGAGCCATGGTTTGAAGCTAAGGGAGGGCAGGGGCTCCATTTGGGGAAGCCCTGTGGGGACAGCCCATCCCCATGGCACCGTGAGGCAGGCGGGGGCTTGGGCAGGACCCGGCTCAGCCCCCCCGTCCCCGAGCCCACCAGCCCCAGCGCTGCCAGCCCTTGCGCCCCGGGACTGTGTCCCCGCCAGCCTGGGGGACCATGGCGGGGGCAGGTGACCACGGCACCCATGGCTCTCCCCAGGCTCCAGCTGTGGGACCCTCCTCTTCCTCCTGCACTACCACACGCTCCTGGCATCCACACCCGGGGGACAAGCAACGCTGAGCGCCTGCGCCCGTCACCCTTCCCAGCCCCGCCTGCAGGCACCAAGAGCTGGGACCATGGCGACAGCCAGCACCACCGCCACCGCCACCGCCACCGCCACCGCCACCGCCACTGCTCCCGGCACCTCTGGCCCTTTGCCGCCTCCTCCCGCCGCGCTGCCTGCGCTGCCGCTCGGCCCGGGGGCTCCTTTTGCGTCTCCTGTGCCGGGGCAGTGACCAGCGCACCTGCCGCCACACGGTGCCGGTGACGCGGGGCCGGTGCTGCTGCGGTGCCGCCACCCTCCTCCTGCGGGCTGGGGCTGGCCGGTCGCCATGGAGCCCGCTCGTCGCCGGGCGGCACCGTGGGGACACTGTGATGCCACCGGTGAGGTTGACGCTGTAACGCGCTGACATCACAAAGGGCCTCGCCCGGCACCCCCATAAAAGCGGGCTGGGGGGGCGCAGAGCCACAGCTCCCTGTCAGGACAGGGTGGCCGGCCAGCATGGCCCGGTCCCGGCGCAGCAGGCTCCGCAGCAGGAGCCGGCGGCGCCGCCACCACCCAGACCATGACGGGACGCGTCCTCGCCGCCGGTACAGGAGGACCTCACGCCGGCCTGGGGTACTCAGCCGCAGGCGGCGGTATAGGAGGACCCGCCGCCGGCGGCGTGGGACGCGCAGACGCCGCTGCTGACCTCACCCCAGCAGTGGGCGTCTGCGGAGCCGGTGGCCCCGTGACCGCCACACCACGGTGGCCCTGGCTCCCTCAATAAAGCTGGAATGATTGCATGTGCTGTGTTGTGTCTTCCTTGTGTCCCCGTGCGCCGCCCGCGTGGACCAGGGCTGGCACTCCGTGTCTACTGGGGCTGCGTGTCCCCTGTGTGCACGTGTCCAGGACCAGCGCACGTCTCCAGGGATGCAGGTGGCCCAGCCTGCCTGCTCCCGTGCTGGCTCTCACCCCCGTCTCCACGTGCCAGCCCGTCTCCACGGCCCCAGTACGTCTCCATGGCCCCAGCCCATCTCCACGTCCCAGCCCATCTCCACGCCCCCAGCCCGTCCCCGCATCCCCGGCCCATCTCCACCTCCCAGTCCACCTTCGCCTCCCCACACCGTTGCCATATCCCAGCCCAGCTCCACGTCCCAGCCTGTCTCCACGTCCCCAGCCCACCTGCATGTCCCCAGCCCATCTCCAGGTCCAGAAGGACATGGGGCTCTTGGAGCCGCGCCAGAGGAGGGCCACCAAAATGATGCGAGGGCTGGAGCACCTCTCCTAGGAGGACAGCCTGAGAGAGTTGGCCTTCTTCAGCCTGCAGAAGAGAAGGCTGCGGGGAGACCTTCTAGCAGCCTTCCAGTACTTCAAGGGGGGCTCTAGGAAAGACACGGACAGACTTTTTTTAGCAAGGCCTCTTGTGACGGCACGGGGAGCCATGGTTTGAAGCTAAGGGAGGGCAGGGGCTCCATTTGGGGAAGCCCTGTGGGGACAGCCCATCCCCATGGCACCGTGAGGCAGGCGGGGGCTTGGGCAGGACCCGGCTCAGCCCCCCCGTCCCCGAGCCCACCAGCCCCAGCGCTGCCAGCCCTTGCGCCCCGGGACTGTGTCCCCGCCAGCCTGGGGGACCATGGCGGGGGCAGGTGACCACGGCACCCATGGCTCTCCCCAGGCTCCAGCTGTGGGACCCTCCTCTTCCTCCTGCACTACCACACGCTCCTGGCATCCACACCCGGGGGACAAGCAACGCTGAGCGCCTGCGCCCGTCACCCTTCCCAGCCCCGCCTGCAGGCACCAAGAGCTGGGACCATGGCGACAGCCAGCACCACCGCCACCGCCACTGCCACCGCCACCGCCACCGCCACTGCTCCCGGCACCTCTGGCCCTTTGCCGCCTCCTCCCGCCGCGCTGCCTGCGCTGCCGCTCGGCCCGGGGGCTCCTTTTGCGTCTCCTGTGCCGGGGCAGTGACCAGCGCACCTGCCGCCACACGGTGCCGGTGACGCGGGGCCGGTGCTGCTGCGGTGCCGCCACCCTCCTCCTGCGGGCTGGGGCTGGCCGGTCGCCATGGAGCCCGCTCGTCGCCGGGCGGCACCGTGGGGACACTGTGATGCCACCGGTGAGGTTGACGCTGTAACGCGCTGACATCACAAAGGGCCTCGCCCGGCACCCCCATAAAAGCGGGCTGGGGGGGCGCAGAGCCACAGCTCCCTGTCAGGACAGGGTGGCCGGCCAGCATGGCCCGGTCCCGGCGCAGCAGGCTCCGCAGCAGGAGCCGGCGGCGCCGCCACCACCCAGACCATGACGGGACGCGTCCTCGCCGCCGGTACAGGAGGACCTCACGCCGGCCTGGGGTACTCAGCCGCAGGCGGCGGTATAGGAGGACCCGCCGCCGGCGGCGTGGGACGCGCAGACGCCGCTGCTGACCTCACCCCAGCAGTGGGCGTCTGCGGAGCCGGTGGCCCCGTGACCGCCACACCACGGTGGCCCTGGCTCCCTCAATAAAGCTGGAATGATTGCATGTGCTGTGTTGTGTCTTCCTTGTGTCCCCGTGCGCCGCCCGCGTGGACCAGGGCTGGCACTCCGTGTCTACTGGGGCTGCGTGTCCCCTGTGTGCACGTGTCCAGGACCAGCGCACGTCTCCAGGGATGCAGGTGGCCCAGCCTGCCTGCTCCCGTGCTGGCTCTCACCCCCGTCTCCACGTGCCAGCCCGTCTCCACGGCCCCAGTACGTCTCCATGGCCCCAGCCCATCTCCACGTCCCAGCCCATCTCCACGCCCCCAGCCCGTCCCCGCATCCCCGGCCCATCTCCACCTCCCAGTCCACCTTCGCCTCCCCACACCGTTGCCATATCCCAGCCCAGCTCCACGTCCCAGCCTGTCTCCACGTCCCCAGCCCACCTGCATGTCCCCAGCCCATCTCCAGGTCCAGAAGGACATGGGGCTCTTGGAGCCGCGCCAGAGGAGGGCCACCAAAATGATGCGAGGGCTGGAGCACCTCTCCTAGGAGGACAGCCTGAGAGAGTTGGCCTTCTTCAGCCTGCAGAAGAGAAGGCTGCGGGGAGACCTTCTAGCAGCCTTCCAGTACTTCAAGGGGGGCTCTAGGAAAGACACGGACAGACTTTTTTTAGCAAGGCCTCTTGTGACGGCACGGGGAGCCATGGTTTGAAGCTAAGGGAGGGCAGGGGCTCCATTTGGGGAAGCCCTGTGGGGACAGCCCATCCCCATGGCACCGTGAGGCAGGCGGGGGCTTGGGCAGGACCCGGCTCAGCCCCCCGTCCCCGAGCCCACCAGCCCCAGCGCTGCCAGCCCTTGCGCCCCGGGACTGTGTCCCCGCAAGCCTGGGGGACCATGGCGGGGGCAGGTGACCACGGCACCCATGGCTCTCCCCAGGCTCCAGCTGTGGGACCCTCCTCTTCCTCCTGCACTACCACACGCTCCTGGCATCCACACCCGGGGGACAAGCAACGCTGAGCGCCTGCGCCCGTCACCCTTCCCAGCCCCGCCTGCAGGCACCAAGAGCTGGGACCATGGCGACAGCCAGCACCACCGCCACCGCCACTGCCACCGCCACCGCCACCGCCACTGCTCCCGGCACCTCTGGCCCTTTGCCGCCTCCTCCCGCCGCGCTGCCTGCGCTGCCGCTCGGCCCGGGGGCTC
Organism: Mycteria americana; assembly: GCF_035582795.1. Taxonomy (NCBI): domain Eukaryota; kingdom Metazoa; phylum Chordata; class Aves; order Ciconiiformes; family Ciconiidae; genus Mycteria; species Mycteria americana. Next base: position 758,869 of record NC_134368.1, read on the forward strand.
CTTTTGCGTCTCCTGTGCCGGGGCAGTGACCAGCGCACCTGCCGCCACACGGTGCCGGTGACGCGGGGCCGGTGCTGCTGCGGTGCCGCCACCCTCCTCCTGCGGGCTGGGGCTGGCCGGTCGCCATGGAGCCCGCTCGTCGCCGGGCGGCACCGTGGGGACACTGTGATGCCACCGGTGAGGTTGACGCTGTAACGCGCTGACATCACAAAGGGCCTCGCCCGGCACCCCCATAAAAGCGGGCTGGGGGGGCGCAGAGCCACAGCTCCCTGTCAGGACAGGGTGGCCGGCCAGCATGGCCCGGTCCCGGCGCAGCAGGCTCCGCAGCAGGAGCCGGCGGCGCCGCCACCACCCAGACCATGACGGGACGCGTCCTCGCCGCCGGTACAGGAGGACCTCACGCCGGCCTGGGGTACTCAGCCGCAGGCGGCGGTATAGGAGGACCCGCCGCCGGCGGCGTGGGACGCGCAGACGCCGCTGCTGACCTCACCCCAGCAGTGGGCGTCTGCGGAGCCGGTGGCCCCGTGACCGCCACACCACGGTGGCCCTGGCTCCCTCAATAAAGCTGGAATGATTGCATGTGCTGTGTTGTGTCTTCCTTGTGTCCCCGTGCGCCGCCCGCGTGGACCAGGGCTGGCACTCCGTGTCTACTGGGGCTGCGTGTCCCCTGTGTGCACGTGTCCAGGACCAGCGCACGTCTCCAGGGATGCAGGTGGCCCAGCCTGCCTGCTCCCGTGCTGGCTCTCACCCCCGTCTCCACGTGCCAGCCCGTCTCCACGGCCCCAGTACGTCTCCATGGCCCCAGCCCATCTCCACGTCCCAGCCCATCTCCACGCCCCCAGCCCGTCCCCGCATCCCCGGCCCATCTCCACGTCCCAGTCCACCTTCACCTCCCCACACCGTTGCCATATCCCAGCCCAGCTCCACGTCCCAGCCTGTCTCCACGTCCCCAGCCCACCTGCATGTCCCCAGCCCATCTCCAGGTCCAGAAGGACATGGGGCTCTTGGAGCCGCGCCAGAGGAGGGCCACCAAAATGATGCGAGGGCTGGAGCACCTCTCCTAGGAGGACAGCCTGAGAGAGTTGGCCTTCTTCAGCCTGCAGAAGAGAAGGCTGCGGGGAGACCTTCTAGCAGCCTTCCAGTACTTCAAGGGGGGCTCTAGGAAAGACACGGACAGACTTTTTTTAGCAAGGCCTCTTGTGACGGCACGGGGAGCCATGGTTTGAAGCTAAGGGAGGGCAGGGGCTCCATTTGGGGAAGCCCTGTGGGGACAGCCCATCCCCATGGCACCGTGAGGCAGGCGGGGGCTTGGGCAGGACCCGGCTCAGCCCCCCCGTCCCCGAGCCCACCAGCCCCAGCGCTGCCAGCCCTTGCGCCCCGGGACTGTGTCCCCGCCAGCCTGGGGGACCATGGCGGGGGCAGGTGACCACGGCACCCATGGCTCTCCCCAGGCTCCAGCTGTGGGACCCTCCTCTTCCTCCTGCACTACCACACGCTCCTGGCATCCACACCCGGGGGACAAGCAACGCTGAGCGCCTGCGCCCGTCACCCTTCCCAGCCCCGCCTGCAGGCACCAAGAGCTGGGACCATGGCGACAGCCAGCACCACCGCCACCGCCACCGCCACCGCCACCGCCACTGCTCCCGGCACCTCTGGCCCTTTGCCGCCTCCTCCCGCCGCGCTGCCTGCGCTGCCGCTCGGCCCGGGGGCTCCTTTTGCGTCTCCTGTGCCGGGGCAGTGACCAGCGCACCTGCCGCCACACGGTGCCGGTGACGCGGGGCCGGTGCTGCTGCGGTGCCGCCACCCTCCTCCTGCGGGCTGGGGCTGGCCGGTCGCCATGGAGCCCGCTCGTCGCCGGGCGGCACCGTGGGGACACTGTGATGCCACCGGTGAGGTTGACGCTGTAACGCGCTGACATCACAAAGGGCCTCGCCCGGCACCCCCATAAAAGCGGGCTGGGGGGCGCAGAGCCACAGCTCCCTGTCAGGACAGGGTGGCCGGCCAGCATGGCCCGGTCCCGGCGCAGCAGGCTCCGCAGCAGGAGCCGGCGGCGCCGCCACCACCCAGACCATGACGGGACGCGTCCTCGCCGCCGGTACAGGAGGACCTCACGCCGGCCTGGGGTACTCAGCCGCAGGCGGCGGTATAGGAGGACCCGCCGCCGGCGGCGTGGGACGCGCAGACGCCGCTGCTGACCTCACCCCAGCAGTGGGCGTCTGCGGAGCCGGTGGCCCCGTGACCGCCACACCACGGTGGCCCTGGCTCCCTCAATAAAGCTGGAATGATTGCATGTGCTGTGTTGTGTCTTCCTTGTGTCCCCGTGCGCCGCCCGCGTGGACCAGGGCTGGCACTCCGTGTCTACTGGGGCTGCGTGTCCCCTGTGTGCACGTGTCCAGGACCAGCGCACGTCTCCAGGGATGCAGGTGGCCCAGCCTGCCTGCTCCCGTGCTGGCTCTCACCCCCGTCTCCACGTGCCAGCCCGTCTCCACGGCCCCAGTACGTCTCCATGGCCCCAGCCCATCTCCACGTCCCAGCCCATCTCCACGCCCCCAGCCCGTCCCCGCATCCCCGGCCCATCTCCACCTCCCAGTCCACCTTCGCCTCCCCACACCGTTGCCATATCCCAGCCCAGCTCCACGTCCCAGCCTGTCTCCACGTCCCCAGCCCACCTGCATGTCCCCAGCCCATCTCCAGGTCCAGAAGGACATGGGGCTCTTGGAGCCGCGCCAGAGGAGGGCCACCAAAATGATGCGAGGGCTGGAGCACCTCTCCTAGGAGGACAGCCTGAGAGAGTTGGCCTTCTTCAGCCTGCAGAAGAGAAGGCTGCGGGGAGACCTTCTAGCAGCCTTCCAGTACTTCAAGGGGGGCTCTAGGAAAGACACGGACAGACTTTTTTTAGCAAGGCCTCTTGTGACGGCACGGGGAGCCATGGTTTGAAGCTAAGGGAGGGCAGGGGCTCCATTTGGGGAAGCCCTGTGGGGACAGCCCATCCCCATGGCACCGTGAGGCAGGCGGGGGCTTGGGCAGGACCCGGCTCAGCCCCCCCGTCCCCGAGCCCACCAGCCCCAGCGCTGCCAGCCCTTGCGCCCCGGGACTGTGTCCCCGCCAGCCTGGGGGACCCTGGCGGGGGCAGGTGACCACGGCACCCATGGCTCTCCCCAGGCTCCAGCTGTGGGACCCTCCTCTTCCTCCTGCACTACCACACGCTCCTGGCATCCACACCCGGGGGACAAGCAACGCTGAGCGCCTGCGCCCGTCACCCTTCCCAGCCCCGCCTGCAGGCACCAAGAGCTGGGACCATGGCGACAGCCAGCACCACCGCCACTGCCACCGCCACCGCCACCGCCACTGCTCCCGGCACCTCTGGCCCTTTGCCGCCTCCTCCCGCCGCGCTGCCTGCGCTGCCGCTCGGCCCGGGGGCTCCTTTTGCGTCTCCTGTGCCGGGGCAGTGACCAGCGCACCTGCCGCCACACGGTGCCGGTGACGCGGGGCCGGTGCTGCTGCGGTGCCGCCACCCTCCTCCTGCGGGCTGGGGCTGGCCGGTCGCCATGGAGCCCGCTCGTCGCCGGGCGGCACCGTGGGGACACTGTGATGCCACCGGTGAGGTTGACGCTGTAACGCGCTGACATCACAAAGGGCCTCGCCCGGCACCCCCATAAAAGCGGGCTGGGGGGCGCAGAGCCACAGCTCCCTGTCAGGACAGGGTGGCCGGCCAGCATGGCCCGGTCCCGGCGCAGCAGGCTCCGCAGCAGGAGCCGGCGGCGCCGCCACCACCCAGACCATGACGGGACGCGTCCTCGCCGCCGGTACAGGAGGACCTCACGCCGGCCTGGGGTACTCAGCCGCAGGCGGCGGTATAGGAGGACCCGCCGCCGGCGGCGTGGGACGCGCAGACGCCGCTGCTGACCTCACCCCAGCAGTGGGCGTCTGCGGAGCCGGTGGCCCCGTGACCGCCACACCACGGTGGCCCTGGCTCCCTCAATAAAGCTGGAATGATTGCATGTGCTGTGTTGTGTCTTCCTTGTGTCCCCGTGCGCCGCCCGCGTGGACCAGGGCTGGCACTCCGTGTCTACTGGGGCTGCGTGTCCCCTGTGTGCACGTGTCCAGGACCAGCGCACGTCTCCAGGGATGCAGGTGGCCCAGCCTGCCTGCTCCCGTGCTGGCTCTCACCCCCGTCTCCACGTGCCAGCCCGTCTCCACGGCCCCAGTACGTCTCCATGGCCCCAGCCCATCTCCACGTCCCAGCCCATCTCCACGCCCCCAGCCCGTCCCCGCATCCCCGGCCCATCTCCACCTCCCAGTCCACCTTCACCTCCCCACACCGTTGCCATATCCCAGCCCAGCTCCACGTCCCAGCCTCTCTCCACGTCCCCAGCCCACCTGCATGTCCCCAGCCCATCTCCAGGTCCAGAAGGACATGGGGCTCTTGGAGCCGCGCCAGAGGAGGGCCACCAAAATGATGCGAGGGCTGGAGCACCTCTCCTAGGAGGACAGCCTGAGAGAGTTGGCCTTCTTCAGCCTGCAGAAGAGAAGGCTGCGGGGAGACCTTCTAGCAGCCTTCCAGTACTTCAAGGGGGGCTCTAGGAAAGACACGGACAGACTTTTTTTAGCAAGGCCTCTTGTGACGGCACGGGGAGCCATGGTTTGAAGCTAAGGGAGGGCAGGGGCTCCATTTGGGGAAGCCCTGTGGGGACAGCCCATCCCCATGGCACCGTGAGGCAGGCGGGGGCTTGGGCAGGACCCGGCTCAGCCCCCCCGTCCCCGAGCCCACCAGCCCCAGCGCTGCCAGTCCTTGCGCCCCGGGACTGTGTCCCCGCCAGCCTGGGGGACCATGGCGGGGGCAGGTGACCACGGCACCCATGGCTCTCCCCAGGCTCCAGCTGTGGGACCCTCCTCTTCCTCCTGCACTACCACACGCTCCTGGCATCCACACCCGGGGGACAAGCAACGCTGAGCGCCTGCGCCCGTCACCCTTCCCAGCCCCGCCTGCAGGCACCAAGAGCTGGGACCATGGCGACAGCCAGCACCACCGCCACCGCCACTGCCACCGCCACCGCCACCGCCACTGCTCCGGGCACCTCTGGCCCTTTGCCGCCTCCTCCCGCCGCGCTGCCTGCGCTGCCGCTCGGCCCGGGGGCTCCTTTTGCGTCTCCTGTGCCGGGGCAGTGACCAGCGCACCTGCCGCCACACGGTGCCGGTGACGCGGGGCCGGTGCTGCTGCGGTGCCGCCACCCTCCTCCTGCGGGCTGGGGCTGGCCGGTCGCCATGGAGCCCGCTCGTCGCCGGGCGGCACCGTGGGGACACTGTGATGCCACCGGTGAGGTTGACGCTGTAACGCGCTGACATCACAAAGGGCCTCGCCCGGCACCCCCATAAAAGCGGGCTGGGGGGCGCAGAGCCACAGCTCCCTGTCAGGACAGGGTGGCCGGCCAGCATGGCCCGGTCCCGGCGCAGCAGGCTCCGCAGCAGGAGCCGGCGGCGCCGCCACCACCCAGACCATGACGGGACGCGTCCTCGCCGCCGGTACAGGAGGACCTCACGCCGGCCTGGGGTACTCAGCCGCAGGCGGCGGTATAGGAGGACCCGCCGCCGGCGGCGTGGGACGCGCAGACGCCGCTGCTGACCTCACCCCAGCAGTGGGCGTCTGCGGAGCCGGTGGCCCCGTGACCGCCACACCACGGTGGCCCTGGCTCCCTCAATAAAGCTGGAATGATTGCATGTGCTGTGTTGTGTCTTCCTTGTGTCCCCGTGCGCCGCCCGCGTGGACCAGGGCTGGCACTCCGTGTCTACTGGGGCTGCGTGTCCCCTGTGTGCACGTGTCCAGGACCAGCGCACGTCTCCAGGGATGCAGGTGGCCCAGCCTGCCTGCTCCCGTGCTGGCTCTCACCCCCGTCTCCACGTGCCAGCCCGTCTCCACGGCCCCAGTACGTCTCCATGGCCCCAGCCCATCTCCACGTCCCAGCCCATCTCCACGCCCCCAGCCCGTCCCCGCATCCCCGGCCCATCTCCACGTCCCAGTCCACCTTCGCCTCCCCACACCGTTGCCATATCCCAGCCCAGCTCCACGTCCCAGCCTGTCTCCACGTCCCCAGCCCACCTGCATGTCCCCAGCCCATCTCCAGGTCCAGAAGGACATGGGGCTCTTGGAGCCGCGCCAGAGGAGGGCCACCAAAATGATGCGAGGGCTGGAGCACCTCTCCTAGGAGGACAGCCTGAGAGAGTTGGCCTTCTTCAGCCTGCAGAAGAGAAGGCTGCGGGGAGACCTTCTAGCAGCCTTCCAGTACTTCAAGGGGGGCTCTAGGAAAGACACGGACAGACTTTTTTTAGCAAGGCCTCTTGTGACGGCACGGGGAGCCATGGTTTGAAGCTAAGGGAGGGCAGGGGCTCCATTTGGGGAAGCCCTGTGGGGACAGCCCATCCCCATGGCACCGTGAGGCAGGCGGGGGCTTGGGCAGGACCCGGCTCAGCCCCCCCGTCCCCGAGCCCACCAGCCCCAGCGCTGCCAGCCCTTGCGCCCCGGGACTGTGTCCCCGCCAGCCTGGGGGACCATGGCGGGGGCAGGTGACCACGGCACCCATGGCTCTCCCCAGGCTCCAGCTGTGGGACCCTCCTCTTCCTCCTGCACTACCACACGCTCCTGGCATCCACACCCGGGGGACAAGCAACGCTGAGCGCCTGCGCCCGTCACCCTTCCCAGCCCCGCCTGCAGGCACCAAGAGCTGGGACCATGGCGACAGCCAGCACCACCGCCACCGCCACTGCCACCGCCACCGCCACCGCCACTGCTCCCGGCACCTCTGGCCCTTTGCCGCCTCCTCCCGCCGCGCTGCCTGCGCTGCCGCTCGGCCCGGGGGCTCCTTTTGCGTCTCCTGTGCCGGGGCAGTGACCAGCGCACCTGCCGCCACACGGTGCCGGTGACGCGGGGCCGGTGCTGCTGCGGTGCCGCCACCCTCCTCCTGCGGGCTGGGGCTGGCCGGTCGCCATGGAGCCCGCTCGTCGCCGGGCGGCACCGTGGGGACACTGTGATGCCACCGGTGAGGTTGACGCTGTAACGCGCTGACATCACAAAGGGCCTCGCCCGGCACCCCCATAAAAGCGGGCTGGGGGGGCGCAGAGCCACAGCTCCCTGTCAGGACAGGGTGGCCGGCCAGCATGGCCCGGTCCCGGCGCAGCAGGCTCCGCAGCAGGAGCCGGCGGCGCCGCCACCACCCAGACCATGACGGGACGCGTCCTCGCCGCCGGTACAGGAGGACCTCACGCCGGCCTGGGGTACTCAGCCGCAGGCGGCGGTATAGGAGGACCCGCCGCCGGCGGCGTGGGACGCGCAGACGCCGCTGCTGACCTCACCCCAGCAGTGGGCGTCTGCGGAGCCGGTGGCCCCGTGACCGCCACACCACGGTGGCCCTGGCTCCCTCAATAAAGCTGGAATGATTGCATGTGCTGTGTTGTGTCTTCCTTGTGTCCCCGTGCGCCGCCCGCGTGGACCAGGGCTGGCACTCCGTGTCTACTGGGGCTGCGTGTCCCCTGTGTGCACGTGTCCAGGACCAGCGCACGTCTCCAGGGATGCAGGTGGCCCAGCCTGCCTGCTCCCGTGCTGGCTCTCACCCCCGTCTCCACGTGCCAGCCCGTCTCCACGGCCCCAGTACGTCTCCATGGCCCCAGCCCATCTCCACGTCCCAGCCCATCTCCACGCCCCCAGCCCGTCCCCGCATCCCCGGCCCATCTCCACCTCCCAGTCCACCTTCGCCTCCCCACACCGTTGCCATATCCCAGCCCAGCTCCACGTCCCAGCCTGTCTCCACGTCCCCAGCCCACCTGCATGTCCCCAGCCCATCTCCAGGTCCAGAAGGACATGGGGCTCTTGGAGCCGCGCCAGAGGAGGGCCACCAAAATGATGCGAGGGCTGGAGCACCTCTCCTAGGAGGACAGCCTGAGAGAGTTGGCCTTCTTCAGCCTGCAGAAGAGAAGGCTGCGGGGAGACCTTCTAGCAGCCTTCCAGTACTTCAAGGGGGGCTCTAGGAAAGACACGGACAGACTTTTTTTAGCAAGGCCTCTTGTGACGGCACGGGGAGCCATGGTTTGAAGCTAAGGGAGGGCAGGGGCTCCATTTGGGGAAGCCCTGTGGGGACAGCCCATCCCCATGGCACCGTGAGGCAGGCGGGGGCTTGGGCAGGACCCGGCTCAGCCCCCCCGTCCCCGAGCCCACCAGCCCCAGCGCTGCCAGCCCTTGCGCCCCGGGACTGTGTCCCCGCCAGCCTGGGGGACCCTGGCGGGGGCAGGTGACCACGGCACCCATGGCTCTCCCCAGGCTCCAGCTGTGGGACCCTCCTCTTCCTCCTGCACTACCACACGCTCCTGGCATCCACACCCGGGGGACAAGCAACGCTGAGCGCCTGCGCCCGTCACCCTTCCCAGCCCCGCCTGCAGGCACCAAGAGCTGGGACCATGGCGACAGCCAGCACCACCGCCACCGCCACTGCCACCGCCACCGCCACCGCCACTGCTCCCGGCACCTCTGGCCCTTTGCCGCCTCCTCCCGCCGCGCTGCCTGCGCTGCCGCTCGGCCCGGGGGCTCCTTTTGCGTCTCCTGTGCCGGGGCAGTGACCAGCGCACCTGCCGCCACACGGTGCCGGTGACGCGGGGCCGGTGCTGCTGCGGTGCCGCCACCCTCCTCCTGCGGGCTGGGGCTGGCCGGTCGCCATGGAGCCCGCTCGTCGCCGGGCGGCACCGTGGGGACACTGTGATGCCACCGGTGAGGTTGACGCTGTAACGCGCTGACATCACAAAGGGCCTCGCCCGGCACCCCCATAAAAGCGGGCTGGGGGGCGCAGAGCCACAGGTCCCTGTCAGGACAGGGTGGCCGGCCAGCATGGCCCGGTCCCGGCGCAGCAGGCTCCGCAGCAGGAGCCGGCGGCGCCGCCACCACCCAGACCATGACGGGACGCGTCCTCGCCGCCGGTACAGGAGGACCTCACGCCGGCCTGGGGTACTCAGCCGCAGGCGGCGGTATAGGAGGACCCGCCGCCGGCGGCGTGGGACGCGCAGACGCCGCTGCTGACCTCACCCCAGCAGTGGGCGTCTGCGGAGCCGGTGGCCCCGTGACCGCCACACCACGGTGGCCCTGGCTCCCTCAATAAAGCTGGAATGATTGCATGTGCTGTGTTGTGTCTTCCTTGTGTCCCCGTGCGCCGCCCGCGTGGACCAGGGCTGGCACTCCGTGTCTACTGGGGCTGCGTGTCCCCTGTGTGCACGTGTCCAGGACCAGCGCACGTCTCCAGGGATGCAGGTGGCCCAGCCTGCCTGCTCCCGTGCTGGCTCTCACCCCCGTCTCCACGTGCCAGCCCGTCTCCACGGCCCCAGTACGTCTCCATGGCCCCAGCCCATCTCCACGTCCCAGCCCATCTCCACGCCCCCAGCCCGTCCCCGCATCCCCGGCCCATCTCCACCTCCCAGTCCACCTTCGCCTCCCCACACCGTTGCCATATCCCAGCCCAGCTCCACGTCCCAGCCTGTCTCCACGTCCCCAGCCCACCTGCATGTCCCCAGCCCATCTCCAGGTCCAGAAGGACATGGGGCTCTTGGAGCCGCGCCAGAGGAGGGCCACCAAAATGATGCGAGGGCTGGAGCACCTCTCCTAGGAGGACAGCCTGAGAGAGTTGGCCTTCTTCAGCCTGCAGAAGAGAAGGCTGCGGGGAGACCTTCTAGCAGCCTTCCAGTACTTCAAGGGGGGCTCTAGGAAAGACACGGACAGACTTTTTTTAGCAAGGCCTCTTGTGACGGCACGGGGAGCCATGGTTTGAAGCTAAGGGAGGGCAGGGGCTCCATTTGGGGAAGCCCTGTGGGGACAGCCCATCCCCATGGCACCGTGAGGCAGGCGGGGGCTTGGGCAGGACCCGGCTCAGCCCCCCCGTCCCCGAGCCCACCAGCCCCAGCGCTGCCAGCCCTTGCGCCCCGGGACTGTGTCCCCGCCAGCCTGGGGGACCATGGCGGGGGCAGGTGACCACGGCACCCATGGCTCTCCCCAGGCTCCAGCTGTGGGACCCTCCTCTTCCTCCTGCACTACCACACGCTCCTGGCATCCACACCCGGGGGACAAGCAACGCTGAGCGCCTGCGCCCGTCACCCTTCCCAGCCCCGCCTGCAGGCACCAAGAGCTGGGACCATGGCGACAGCCAGCACCACCGCCACCGCCACCGCCACCGCCACCGCCACTGCTCCCGGCACCTCTGGCCCTTTGCCGCCTCCTCCCGCCGCGCTGCCTGCGCTGCCGCTCGGCCCGGGGGCTCCTTTTGCGTCTCCTGTGCCGGGGCAGTGACCAGCGCACCTGCCGCCACACGGTGCCGGTGACGCGGGGCCGGTGCTGCTGCGGTGCCGCCACCCTCCTCCTGCGGGCTGGGGCTGGCCGGTCGCCATGGAGCCCGCTCGTCGCCGGGCGGCACCGTGGGGACACTGTGATGCCACCGGTGAGGTTGACGCTGTAACGCGCTGACATCACAAAGGGCCTCGCCCGGCACCCCCATAAAAGCGGGCTGGGGGGGCGCAGAGCCACAGGTCCCTGTCAGGACAGGGTGGCCGGCCAGCATGGCCCGGTCCCGGCGCAGCAGGCTCCGCAGCAGGAGCCGGCGGCGCCGCCACCACCCAGACCATGACGGGACGCGTCCTCGCCGCCGGTACAGGAGGACCTCACGCCGGCCTGGGGTACTCAGCCGCAGGCGGCGGTATAGGAGGACCCGCCGCCGGCGGCGTGGGACGCGCAGACGCCGCTGCTGACCTCACCCCAGCAGTGGGCGTCTGCGGAGCCGGTGGCCCCGTGACCGCCACACCACGGTGGCCCTGGCTCCCTCAATAAAGCTGGAATGATTGCATGTGCTGTGTTGTGTCTTCCTTGTGTCCCCGTGCGCCGCCCGCGTGGACCAGGGCTGGCACTCCGTGTCTACTGGGGCTGCGTGTCCCCTGTGTGCACGTGTCCAGGACCAGCGCACGTCTCCAGGGATGCAGGTGGCCCAGCCTGCCTGCTCCCGTGCTGGCTCTCACCCCCGTCTCCACGTGCCAGCCCGTCTCCACGGCCCCAGTACGTCTCCATGGCCCCAGCCCATCTCCACGTCCCAGCCCATCTCCACGCCCCCAGCCCGTCCCCGCATCCCCGGCCCATCTCCACCTCCCAGTCCACCTTCACCTCCCCACACCGTTGCCATATCCCAGCCCAGCTCCACGTCCCAGCCTGTCTCCACGTCCCCAGCCCACCTGCATGTCCCCAGCCCATCTCCAGGTCCAGAAGGACATGGGGCTCTTGGAGCCGCGCCAGAGGAGGGCCACCAAAATGATGCGAGGGCTGGAGCACCTCTCCTAGGAGGACAGCCTGAGAGAGTTGGCCTTCTTCAGCCTGCAGAAGAGAAGGCTGCGGGGAGACCTTCTAGCAGCCTTCCAGTACTTCAAGGGGGGCTCTAGGAAAGACACGGACAGACTTTTTTTAGCAAGGCCTCTTGTGACGGCACGGGGAGCCATGGTTTGAAGCTAAGGGAGGGCAGGGGCTCCATTTGGGGAAGCCCTGTGGGGACAGCCCATCCCCATGGCACCGTGAGGCAGGCGGGGGCTTGGGCAGGACCCGGCTCAGCCCCCCCGTCCCCGAGCCCACCAGCCCCAGCGCTGCCAGCCCTTGCGCCCCGGGACTGTGTCCCCGCCAGCCTGGGGGACCATGGCGGGGGCAGGTGACCACGGCACCCATGGCTCTCCCCAGGCTCCAGCTGTGGGACCCTCCTCTTCCTCCTGCACTACCACACGCTCCTGGCATCCACACCCGGGGGACAAGCAACGCTGAGCGCCTGCGCCCGTCACCCTTCCCAGCCCCGCCTGCAGGCACCAAGAGCTGGGACCATGGCGACAGCCAGCACCACCGCCACCGCCACCGCCACCGCCACCGCCACTGCTCCCGGCACCTCTGGCCCTTTGCCGCCTCCTCCCGCCGCGCTGCCTGCGCTGCCGCTCGGCCCGGGGGCTCCTTTTGCGTCTCCTGTGCCGGGGCAGTGACCAGCGCACCTGCCGCCACACGGTGCCGGTGACGCGGGGCCGGTGCTGCTGCGGTGCCGCCACCCTCCTCCTGCGGGCTGGGGCTGGCCGGTCGCCATGGAGCCCGCTCGTCGCCGGGCGGCACCGTGGGGACACTGTGATGCCACCGGTGAGGTTGACGCTGTAACGCGCTGACATCACAAAGGGCCTCGCCCGGCACCCCCATAAAAGCGGGCTGGGGGGCGCAGAGCCACAGCTCCCTGTCAGGACAGGGTGGCCGGCCAGCATGGCCCGGTCCCGGCGCAGCAGGCTCCGCAGCAGGAGCCGGCGGCGCCGCCACCACCCAGACCATGACGGGACGCGTCCTCGCCGCCGGTACAGGAGGACCTCACGCCGGCCTGGGGTACTCAGCCGCAGGTGGCGGTATAGGAGGACCCGCCGCCGGCGGCGTGGGACGCGCAGACGCCGCTGCTGACCTCACCCCAGCAGTGGGCGTCTGCGGAGCCGGTGGCCCCGTGACCGCCACACCACGGTGGCCCTGGCTCCCTCAATAAAGCTGGAATGATTGCATGTGCTGTGTTGTGTCTTCCTTGTGTCCCCGTGCGCCGCCCGCGTGGACCAGGGCTGGCACTCCGTGTCTACTGGGGCTGCGTGTCCCCTGTGTGCACGTGTCCAGGACCAGCGCACGTCTCCAGGGATGCAGGTGGCCCAGCCTGCCTGCTCCCGTGCTGGCTCTCACCCCCGTCTCCACGTGCCAGCCCGTCTCCACGGCCCCAGTACGTCTCCATGGCCCCAGCCCATCTCCACGTCCCAGCCCATCTCCACGCCCCCAGCCCGTCCCCGCATCCCCGGCCCATCTCCACCTCCCAGTCCACCTTCACCTCCCCACACCGTTGCCATATCCCAGCCCAGCTCCACGTCCCAGCCTGTCTCCACGTCCCCAGCCCACCTGCATGTCCCCAGCCCATCTCCAGGTCCAGAAGGACATGGGGCTCTTGGAGCCGCGCCAGAGGAGGGCCACCAAAATGATGCGAGGGCTGGAGCACCTCTCCTAGGAGGACAGCCTGAGAGAGTTGGCCTTCTTCAGCCTGCAGAAGAGAAGGCTGCGGGGAGACCTTCTAGCAGCCTTCCAGTACTTCAAGGGGGGCTCTAGGAAAGACACGGACAGACTTTTTTTAGCAAGGCCTCTTGTGACGGCACGGGGAGCCATGGTTTGAAGCTAAGGGAGGGCAGGGGCTCCATTTGGGGAAGCCCTGTGGGGACAGCCCATCCCCATGGCACCGTGAGGCAGGCGGGGGCTTGGGCAGGACCCGGCTCAGCCCCCCCGTCCCCGAGCCCACCAGCCCCAGCGCTGCCAGCCCTTGCGCCCCGGGACTGTGTCCCCGCCAGCCTGGGGGACCATGGCGGGGGCAGGTGACCACGGCACCCATGGCTCTCCCCAGGCTCCAGCTGTGGGACCCTCCTCTTCCTCCTGCACTACCACACGCTCCTGGCATCCACACCCGGGGGACAAGCAACGCTGAGCGCCTGCGCCCGTCACCCTTCCCAGCCCCGCCTGCAGGCACCAAGAGCTGGGACCATGGCGACAGCCAGCACCACCGCCACCGCCACCGCCACCGCCACCGCCACTGCTCCCGGCACCTCTGGCCCTTTGCCGCCTCCTCCCGCCGCGCTGCCTGCGCTGCCGCTCGGCCCGGGGGCTCCTTTTGCGTCTCCTGTGCCGGGGCAGTGACCAGCGCACCTGCCGCCACACGGTGCCAGTGACGCGGGGCCGGTGCTGCTGCGGTGCCGCCACCCTCCTCCTGCGGGCTGGGGCTGGCCGGTCGCCATGGAGCCCGCTCGTCGCCGGGCGGCACCGTGGGGACACTGTGATGCCACCGGTGAGGTTGACGCTGTAACGCGCTGACATCACAAAGGGCCTCGCCCGGCACCCCCATAAAAGCGGGCTGGGGGGCGCAGAGCCACAGCTCCCTGTCAGGACAGGGTGGCCGGCCAGCATGGCCCGGTCCCGGCGCAGCAGGCTCCGCAGCAGGAGCCGGCGGCGCCGCCACCACCCAGACCATGACGGGACGCGTCCTCGCCGCCGGTACAGGAGGACCTCACGCCGGCCTGGGGTACTCAGCCGCAGGCGGCGGTATAGGAGGACCCGCCGCCGGCGGCGTGGGACGCGCAGACGCCGCTGCTGACCTCACCCCAGCAGTGGGCGTCTGCGGAGCCGGTGGCCCCGTGACCGCCACACCACGGTGGCCCTGGCTCCCTCAATAAAGCTGGAATGATTGCATGTGCTGTGTTGTGTCTTCCTTGTGTCCCCGTGCGCCGCCCGCGTGGACCAGGGCTGGCACTCCGTGTCTACTGGGGCTGCGTGTCCCCTGTGTGCACGTGTCCAGGACCAGCGCACGTCTCCAGGGATGCAGGTGGCCCAGCCTGCCTGCTCCCGTGCTGGCTCTCACCCCCGTCTCCACGTGCCAGCCCGTCTCCACGGCCCCAGTACGTCTCCATGGCCCCAGCCCATCTCCACGTCCCAGCCCATCTCCACGCCCCCAGCCCGTCCCCGCATCCCCGGCCCATCTCCACCTCCCAGTCCACCTTCACCTCCCCACACCGTTGCCATATCCCAGCCCAGCTCCACGTCCCAGCCTGTCTCCACGTCCCCAGCCCACCTGCATGTCCCCAGCCCATCTCCAGGTCCAGAAGGACATGGGGCTCTTGGAGCCGCGCCAGAGGAGGGCCACCAAAATGATGCGAGGGCTGGAGCACCTCTCCTAGGAGGACAGCCTGAGAGAGTTGGCCTTCTTCAGCCTGCAGAAGAGAAGGCTGCGGGGAGACCTTCTAGCAGCCTTCCAGTACTTCAAGGGGGGCTCTAGGAAAGACACGGACAGACTTTTTTTAGCAAGGCCTCTTGTGACGGCACGGGGAGCCATGGTTTGAAGCTAAGGGAGGGCAGGGGCTCCATTTGGGGAAGCCCTGTGGGGACAGCCCATCCCCATGGCACCGTGAGGCAGGCGGGGGCTTGGGCAGGACCCGGCTCAGCCCCCCCGTCCCCGAGCCCACCAGCCCCAGCGCTGCCAGTCCTTGCGCCCCGGGACTGTGTCCCCGCCAGCCTGGGGGACCATGGCGGGGGCAGGTGACCACGGCACCCATGGCTCTCCCCAGGCTCCAGCTGTGGGACCCTCCTCTTCCTCCTGCACTACCACACGCTCCTGGCATCCACACCCGGGGGACAAGCAACGCTGAGCGCCTGCGCCCGTCACCCTTCCCAGCCCCGCCTGCAGGCACCAAGAGCTGGGACCATGGCGACAGCCAGCACCACCGCCACTGCCACCGCCACCGCCACCGCCACTGCTCCCGGCACCTCTGGCCCTTTGCCGCCTCCTCCCGCCGCGCTGCCTGCGCTGCCGCTCGGCCCGGGGGCTCCTTTTGCGTCTCCTGTGCCGGGGCAGTGACCAGCGCACCTGCCGCCACACGGTGCCGGTGACGCGGGGCCGGTGCTGCTGCGGTGCCGCCACCCTCCTCCTGCGGGCTGGGGCTGGCCGGTCGCCATGGAGCCCGCTCGTCGCCGGGCGGCACCGTGGGGACACTGTGATGCCACCGGTGAGGTTGACGCTGTAACGCGCTGACATCACAAAGGGCCTCGCCCGGCACCCCCATAAAAGCGGGCTGGGGGGCGCAGAGCCACAGCTCCCTGTCAGGACAGGGTGGCCGGCCAGCATGGCCCGGTCCCGGCGCAGCAGGCTCCGCAGCAGGAGCCGGCGGCGCCGCCACCACCCAGACCATGACGGGACGCGTCCTCGCCGCCGGTACAGGAGGACCTCACGCCGGCCTGGGGTACTCAGCCGCAGGCGGCGGTATAGGAGGACCCGCCGCCGGCGGCGTGGGACGCGCAGACGCCGCTGCTGACCTCACCCCAGCAGTGGGCGTCTGCGGAGCCGGTGGCCCCGTGACCGCCACACCACGGTGGCCCTGGCTCCCTCAATAAAGCTGGAATGATTGCATGTGCTGTGTTGTGTCTTCCTTGTGTCCCCGTGCGCCGCCCGCGTGGACCAGGGCTGGCACTCCGTGTCTACTGGGGCTGCGTGTCCCCTGTGTGCACGTGTCCAGGACCAGCGCACGTCTCCAGGGATGCAGGTGGCCCAGCCTGCCTGCTCCCGTGCTGGCTCTCACCCCCGTCTCCACGTGCCAGCCCGTCTCCACGGCCCCAGTACGTCTCCATGGCCCCAGCCCATCTCCACGTCCCAGCCCATCTCCACGCCCCCAGCCCGTCCCCGCATCCCCGGCCCATCTCCACGTCCCAGTCCACCTTCACCTCCCCACACCGTTGCCATATCCCAGCCCAGCTCCACGTCCCAGCCTGTCTCCACGTCCCCAGCCCACCTGCATGTCCCCAGCCCATCTCCAGGTCCAGAAGGACATGGGGCTCTTGGAGCCGCGCCAGAGGAGGGCCACCAAAATGATGCGAGGGCTGGAGCACCTCTCCTAGGAGGACAGCCTGAGAGAGTTGGCCTTCTTCAGCCTGCAGAAGAGAAGGCTGCGGGGAGACCTTCTAGCAGCCTTCCAGTACTTCAAGGGGGGCTCTAGGAAAGACACGGACAGACTTTTTTTAGCAAGGCCTCTTGTGACGGCACGGGGAGCCATGGTTTGAAGCTAAGGGAGGGCAGGGGCTCCATTTGGGGAAGCCCTGTGGGGACAGCCCATCCCCATGGCACCGTGAGGCAGGCGGGGGCTTGGGCAGGACCCGGCTCAGCCCCCCCGTCCCCGAGCCCACCAGCCCCAGCGCTGCCAGCCCTTGCGCCCCGGGACTGTGTCCCCGCCAGCCTGGGGGACCATGGCGGGGGCAGGTGACCACGGCACCCATGGCTCTCCCCAGGCTCCAGCTGTGGGACCCTCCTCTTCCTCCTGCACTACCACACGCTCCTGGCATCCACACCCGGGGGACAAGCAACGCTGAGCGCCTGCGCCCGTCACCCTTCCCAGCCCCGCCTGCAGGCACCAAGAGCTGGGACCATGGCGACAGCCAGCACCACCGCCACCGCCACCGCCACCGCCACCGCCACTGCTCCCGGCACCTCTGGCCCTTTGCCGCCTCCTCCCGCCGCGCTGCCTGCGCTGCCGCTCGGCCCGGGGGCTCCTTTTGCGTCTCCTGTGCCGGGGCAGTGACCAGCGCACCTGCCGCCACACGGTGCCGGTGACGCGGGGCCGGTGCTGCTGCGGTGCCGCCACCCTCCTCCTGCGGGCTGGGGCTGGCCGGTCGCCATGGAGCCCGCTCGTCGCCGGGCGGCACCGTGGGGACACTGTGATGCCACCGGTGAGGTTGACGCTGTAACGCGCTGACATCACAAAGGGCCTCGCCCGGCACCCCCATAAAAGCGGGCTGGGGGGCGCAGAGCCACAGCTCCCTGTCAGGACAGGGTGGCCGGCCAGCATGGCCCGGTCCCGGCGCAGCAGGCTCCGCAGCAGGAGCCGGCGGCGCCGCCACCACCCAGACCATGACGGGACGCGTCCTCGCCGCCGGTACAGGAGGACCTCACGCCGGCCTGGGGTACTCAGCCGCAGGTGGCGGTATAGGAGGACCCGCCGCCGGCGGCGTGGGACGCGCAGACGCCGCTGCTGACCTCACCCCAGCAGTGGGCGTCTGCGGAGCCGGTGGCCCCGTGACCGCCACACCACGGTGGCCCTGGCTCCCTCAATAAAGCTGGAATGATTGCATGTGCTGTGTTGTGTCTTCCTTGTGTCCCCGTGCGCCGCCCGCGTGGACCAGGGCTGGCACTCCGTGTCTACTGGGGCTGCGTGTCCCCTGTGTGCACGTGTCCAGGACCAGCGCACGTCTCCAGGGATGCAGGTGGCCCAGCCTGCCTGCTCCCGTGCTGGCTCTCACCCCCGTCTCCACGTGCCAGCCCGTCTCCACGGCCCCAGTACGTCTCCATGGCCCCAGCCCATCTCCACGTCCCAGCCCATCTCCACGCCCCCAGCCCGTCCCCGCATCCCCGGCCCATCTCCACCTCCCAGTCCACCTTCACCTCCCCACACCGTTGCCATATCCCAGCCCAGCTCCACGTCCCAGCCTGTCTCCACGTCCCCAGCCCACCTGCATGTCCCCAGCCCATCTCCAGGTCCAGAAGGACATGGGGCTCTTGGAGCCGCGCCAGAGGAGGGCCACCAAAATGATGCGAGGGCTGGAGCACCTCTCCTAGGAGGACAGCCTGAGAGAGTTGGCCTTCTTCAGCCTGCAGAAGAGAAGGCTGCGGGGAGACCTTCTAGCAGCCTTCCAGTACTTCAAGGGGGGCTCTAGGAAAGACACGGACAGACTTTTTTTAGCAAGGCCTCTTGTGACGGCACGGGGAGCCATGGTTTGAAGCTAAGGGAGGGCAGGGGCTCCATTTGGGGAAGCCCTGTGGGGACAGCCCATCCCCATGGCACCGTGAGGCAGGCGGGGGCTTGGGCAGGACCCGGCTCAGCCCCCCCGTCCCCGAGCCCACCAGCCCCAGCGCTGCCAGCCCTTGCGCCCCGGGACTGTGTCCCCGCCAGCCTGGGGGACCATGGCGGGGGCAGGTGACCACGGCACCCATGGCTCTCCCCAGGCTCCAGCTGTGGGACCCTCCTCTTCCTCCTGCACTACCACACGCTCCTGGCATCCACACCCGGGGGACAAGCAACGCTGAGCGCCTGCGCCCGTCACCCTTCCCAGCCCCGCCTGCAGGCACCAAGAGCTGGGACCATGGCGACAGCCAGCACCACCGCCACCGCCACCGCCACCGCCACCGCCACTGCTCCCGGCACCTCTGGCCCTTTGCCGCCTCCTCCCGCCGCGCTGCCTGCGCTGCCGCTCGGCCCGGGGGCTCCTTTTGCGTCTCCTGTGCCGGGGCAGTGACCAGCGCACCTGCCGCCACACGGTGCCAGTGACGCGGGGCCGGTGCTGCTGCGGTGCCGCCACCCTCCTCCTGCGGGCTGGGGCTGGCCGGTCGCCATGGAGCCCGCTCGTCGCCGGGCGGCACCGTGGGGACACTGTGATGCCACCGGTGAGGTTGACGCTGTAACGCGCTGACATCACAAAGGGCCTCGCCCGGCACCCCCATAAAAGCGGGCTGGGGGGCGCAGAGCCACAGCTCCCTGTCAGGACAGGGTGGCCGGCCAGCATGGCCCGGTCCCGGCGCAGCAGGCTCCGCAGCAGGAGCCGGCGGCGCCGCCACCACCCAGACCATGACGGGACGCGTCCTCGCCGCCGGTACAGGAGGACCTCACGCCGGCCTGGGGTACTCAGCCGCAGGCGGCGGTATAGGAGGACCCGCCGCCGGCGGCGTGGGACGCGCAGACGCCGCTGCTGACCTCACCCCAGCAGTGGGCGTCTGCGGAGCCGGTGGCCCCGTGACCGCCACACCACGGTGGCCCTGGCTCCCTCAATAAAGCTGGAATGATTGCATGTGCTGTGTTGTGTCTTCCTTGTGTCCCCGTGCGCCGCCCGCGTGGACCAGGGCTGGCACTCCGTGTCTACTGGGGCTGCGTGTCCCCTGTGTGCACGTGTCCAGGACCAGCGCACGTCTCCAGGGATGCAGGTGGCCCAGCCTGCCTGCTCCCGTGCTGGCTCTCACCCCCGTCTCCACGTGCCAGCCCGTCTCCACGGCCCCAGTACGTCTCCATGGCCCCAGCCCATCTCCACGTCCCAGCCCATCTCCACGCCCCCAGCCCGTCCCCGCATCCCCGGCCCATCTCCACCTCCCAGTCCACCTTCACCTCCCCACACCGTTGCCATATCCCAGCCCAGCTCCACGTCCCAGCCTGTCTCCACGTCCCCAGCCCACCTGCATGTCCCCAGCCCATCTCCAGGTCCAGAAGGACATGGGGCTCTTGGAGCCGCGCCAGAGGAGGGCCACCAAAATGATGCGAGGGCTGGAGCACCTCTCCTAGGAGGACAGCCTGAGAGAGTTGGCCTTCTTCAGCCTGCAGAAGAGAAGGCTGCGGGGAGACCTTCTAGCAGCCTTCCAGTACTTCAAGGGGGGCTCTAGGAAAGACACGGACAGACTTTTTTTAGCAAGGCCTCTTGTGACGGCACGGGGAGCCATGGTTTGAAGCTAAGGGAGGGCAGGGGCTCCATTTGGGGAAGCCCTGTGGGGACAGCCCATCCCCATGGCACCGTGAGGCAGGCGGGGGCTTGGGCAGGACCCGGCTCAGCCCCCCCGTCCCCGAGCCCACCAGCCCCAGCGCTGCCAGTCCTTGCGCCCCGGGACTGTGTCCCCGCCAGCCTGGGGGACCATGGCGGGGGCAGGTGACCACGGCACCCATGGCTCTCCCCAGGCTCCAGCTGTGGGACCCTCCTCTTCCTCCTGCACTACCACACGCTCCTGGCATCCACACCCGGGGGACAAGCAACGCTGAGCGCCTGCGCCCGTCACCCTTCCCAGCCCCGCCTGCAGGCACCAAGAGCTGGGACCATGGCGACAGCCAGCACCACCGCCACTGCCACCGCCACCGCCACCGCCACTGCTCCCGGCACCTCTGGCCCTTTGCCGCCTCCTCCCGCCGCGCTGCCTGCGCTGCCGCTCGGCCCGGGGGCTCCTTTTGCGTCTCCTGTGCCGGGGCAGTGACCAGCGCACCTGCCGCCACACGGTGCCGGTGACGCGGGGCCGGTGCTGCTGCGGTGCCGCCACCCTCCTCCTGCGGGCTGGGGCTGGCCGGTCGCCATGGAGCCCGCTCGTCGCCGGGCGGCACCGTGGGGACACTGTGATGCCACCGGTGAGGTTGACGCTGTAACGCGCTGACATCACAAAGGGCCTCGCCCGGCACCCCCATAAAAGCGGGCTGGGGGGCGCAGAGCCACAGCTCCCTGTCAGGACAGGGTGGCCGGCCAGCATGGCCCGGTCCCGGCGCAGCAGGCTCCGCAGCAGGAGCCGGCGGCGCCGCCACCACCCAGACCATGACGGGACGCGTCCTCGCCGCCGGTACAGGAGGACCTCACGCCGGCCTGGGGTACTCAGCCGCAGGCGGCGGTATAGGAGGACCCGCCGCCGGCGGCGTGGGACGCGCAGACGCCGCTGCTGACCTCACCCCAGCAGTGGGCGTCTGCGGAGCCGGTGGCCCCGTGACCGCCACACCACGGTGGCCCTGGCTCCCTCAATAAAGCTGGAATGATTGCATGTGCTGTGTTGTGTCTTCCTTGTGTCCCCGTGCGCCGCCCGCGTGGACCAGGGCTGGCACTCCGTGTCTACTGGGGCTGCGTGTCCCCTGTGTGCACGTGTCCAGGACCAGCGCACGTCTCCAGGGATGCAGGTGGCCCAGCCTGCCTGCTCCCGTGCTGGCTCTCACCCCCGTCTCCACGTGCCAGCCCGTCTCCACGGCCCCAGTACGTCTCCATGGCCCCAGCCCATCTCCACGTCCCAGCCCATCTCCACGCCCCCAGCCCGTCCCCGCATCCCCGGCCCATCTCCACGTCCCAGTCCACCTTCACCTCCCCACACCGTTGCCATATCCCAGCCCAGCTCCACGTCCCAGCCTGTCTCCACGTCCCCAGCCCACCTGCATGTCCCCAGCCCATCTCCAGGTCCAGAAGGACATGGGGCTCTTGGAGCCGCGCCAGAGGAGGGCCACCAAAATGATGCGAGGGCTGGAGCACCTCTCCTAGGAGGACAGCCTGAGAGAGTTGGCCTTCTTCAGCCTGCAGAAGAGAAGGCTGCGGGGAGACCTTCTAGCAGCCTTCCAGTACTTCAAGGGGGGCTCTAGGAAAGACACGGACAGACTTTTTTTAGCAAGGCCTCTTGTGACGGCACGGGGAGCCATGGTTTGAAGCTAAGGGAGGGCAGGGGCTCCATTTGGGGAAGCCCTGTGGGGACAGCCCATCCCCATGGCACCGTGAGGCAGGCGGGGGCTTGGGCAGGACCCGGCTCAGCCCCCCCGTCCCCGAGCCCACCAGCCCCAGCGCTGCCAGCCCTTGCGCCCCGGGACTGTGTCCCCGCCAGCCTGGGGGACCATGGCGGGGGCAGGTGACCACGGCACCCATGGCTCTCCCCAGGCTCCAGCTGTGGGACCCTCCTCTTCCTCCTGCACTACCACACGCTCCTGGCATCCACACCCGGGGGACAAGCAACGCTGAGCGCCTGCGCCCGTCACCCTTCCCAGCCCCGCCTGCAGGCACCAAGAGCTGGGACCATGGCGACAGCCAGCACCACCGCCACTGCCACCGCCACCGCCACCGCCACTGCTCCCGGCACCTCTGGCCCTTTGCCGCCTCCTCCCGCCGCGCTGCCTGCGCTGCCGCTCGGCCCGGGGGCTCCTTTTGCGTCTCCTGTGCCGGGGCAGTGACCAGCGCACCTGCCGCCACACGGTGCCGGTGACGCGGGGCCGGTGCTGCTGCGGTGCCGCCACCCTCCTCCTGCGGGCTGGGGCTGGCCGGTCGCCATGGAGCCCGCTCGTCGCCGGGCGGCACCGTGGGGACACTGTGATGCCACCGGTGAGGTTGACGCTGTAACGCGCTGACATCACAAAGGGCCTCGCCCGGCACCCCCATAAAAGCGGGCTGGGGGGCGCAGAGCCACAGCTCCCTGTCAGGACAGGGTGGCCGGCCAGCATGGCCCGGTCCCGGCGCAGCAGGCTCCGCAGCAGGAGCCGGCGGCGCCACCACCACCCAGACCATGACGGGACGCGTCCTCGCCGCCGGTACAGGAGGACCTCACGCCGGCCTGGGGTACTCAGCCGCAGGCGGCGGTATAGGAGGACCCGCCGCCGGCGGCGTGGGACGCGCAGACACCGCTGCTGACCTCACCCCAGCAGTGGGCGTCTGCGGAGCCGGTGGCCCCGTGACCGCCACACCACGGTGGCCCTGGCTCCCTCAATAAAGCTGGAATGATTGCATGTGCTGTGTTGTGTCTTCCTTGTGTCCCCGTGCGCCGCCCGCGTGGACCAGGGCTGGCACTCCGTGTCTACTGGGGCTGCGTGTCCCCTGTGTGCACGTGTCCAGGACCAGCGCACGTCTCCAGGGATGCAGGTGGCCCAGCCTGCCTGCTCCCGTGCTGGCTCTCACCCCCGTCTCCACGTGCCAGCCCGTCTCCACGGCCCCAGTACATCTCCATGGCCCCAGCCCATCTCCACGTCCCAGCCCATCTCCACGCCCCCAGCCCGTCCCCGCATCCCCGGCCCATCTCCACCTCCCAGTCCACCTTCACCTCCCCACACCGTTGCCATATCCCAGCCCAGCTCCACGTCCCAGCCTGTCTCCACGTCCCCAGCCCACCTGCATGTCCCCAGCCCATCTCCAGGTCCAGAAGGACATGGGGCTCTTGGAGCCGCGCCAGAGGAGGGCCACCAAAATGATGCGAGGGCTGGAGCACCTCTCCTAGGAGGACAGCCTGAGAGAGTTGGCCTTCTTCAGCCTGCAGAAGAGAAGGCTGCGGGGAGACCTTCTAGCAGCCTTCCAGTACTTCAAGGGGGGCTCTAGGAAAGACACGGACAGACTTTTTTTAGCAAGGCCTCTTGTGACGGCACGGGGAGCCATGGTTTGAAGCTAAGGGAGGGCAGGGGCTCCATTTGGGGAAGCCCTGTGGGGACAGCCCATCCCCATGGCACCGTGAGGCAGGCGGGGGCTTGGGCAGGACCCGGCTCAGCCCCCCCGTCCCCGAGCCCACCAGCCCCAGCGCTGCCAGTCCTTGCGCCCCGGGACTGTGTCCCCGCCAGCCTGGGGGACCATGGCGGGGGCAGGTGACCACGGCACCCATGGCTCTCCCCAGGCTCCAGCTGTGGGACCGTCCTCTTCCTCCTGCACTACCACACGCTCCTGGCATCCACACCCGGGGGACAAGCAACGCTGAGCGCCTGCGCCCGTCACCCTTCCCAGCCCCGCCTGCAGGCACCAAGAGCTGGGACCATGGCGACAGCCAGCACCACCGCCACTGCCACCGCCACCGCCACCGCCACTGCTCCCGGCACCTCTGGCCCTTTGCCGCCTCCTCCCGCCGCGCTGCCTGCGCTGCCGCTCGGCCCGGGGGCTCCTTTTGCGTCTCCTGTGCCGGGGCAGTGACCAGCGCACCTGCCGCCACACGGTGCCGGTGACGCGGGGCCGGTGCTGCTGCGGTGCCGCCACCCTCCTCCTGCGGGCTGGGGCTGGCCGGTCGCCATGGAGCCCGCTCGTCGCCGGGCGGCACCGTGGGGACACTGTGATGCCACCGGTGAGGTTGACGCTGTAACGCGCTGACATCACAAAGGGCCTCGCCCGGCACCCCCATAAAAGCGGGCTGGGGGGCGCAGAGCCACAGCTCCCTGTCAGGACAGGGTGGCCGGCCAGCATGGCCCGGTCCCGGCGCAGCAGGCTCCGCAGCAGGAGCCGGCGGCGCCGCCACCACCCAGACCATGACGGGACGCGTCCTCGCCGCCGGTACAGGAGGACCTCACGCCGGCCTGGGGTACTCAGCCGCAGGCGGCGGTATAGGAGGACCCGCCGCCGGCGGCGTGGGACGCGCAGACGCCGCTGCTGACCTCACCCCAGCAGTGGGCGTCTGCGGAGCCGGTGGCCCCGTGACCGCCACACCACGGTGGCCCTGGCTCCCTCAATAAAGCTGGAATGATTGCATGTGCTGTGTTGTGTCTTCCTTGTGTCCCCGTGCGCCGCCCGCGTGGACCAGGGCTGGCACTCCGTGTCTACTGGGGCTGCGTGTCCCCTGTGTGCACGTGTCCAGGACCAGCGCACGTCTCCAGGGATGCAGGTGGCCCAGCCTGCCTGCTCCCGTGCTGGCTCTCACCCCCGTCTCCACGTGCCAGCCCGTCTCCACGGCCCCAGTACGTCTCCATGGCCCCAGCCCATCTCCACGTCCCAGCCCATCTCCACGCCCCCAGCCCGTCCCCGCATCCCCGGCCCATCTCCACCTCCCAGTCCACCTTCACCTCCCCACACCGTTGCCATATCCCAGCCCAGCTCCACGTCCCAGCCTGTCTCCACGTCCCCAGCCCACCTGCATGTCCCCAGCCCATCTCCAGGTCCAGAAGGACATGGGGCTCTTGGAGCCGCGCCAGAGGAGGGCCACCAAAATGATGCGAGGGCTGGAGCACCTCTCCTAGGAGGACAGCCTGAGAGAGTTGGCCTTCTTCAGCCTGCAGAAGAGAAGGCTGCGGGGAGACCTTCTAGCAGCCTTCCAGTACTTCAAGGGGGGCTCTAGGAAAGACACGGACAGACTTTTTTTAGCAAGGCCTCTTGTGACGGCACGGGGAGCCATGGTTTGAAGCTAAGGGAGGGCAGGGGCTCCATTTGGGGAAGCCCTGTGGGGACAGCCCATCCCCATGGCACCGTGAGGCAGGCGGGGGCTTGGGCAGGACCCGGCTCAGCCCCCCGTCCCCGAGCCCACCAGCCCCAGCGCTGCCAGCCCTTGCGCCCCGGGACTGTGTCCCCGCCAGCCTGGGGGACCATGGCGGGGGCAGGTGACCACGGCACCCATGGCTCTCCCCAGGCTCCAGCTGTGGGACCCTCCTCTTCCTCCTGCACTACCACACGCTCCTGGCATCCACACCCGGGGGACAAGCAACGCTGAGCGCCTGCGCCCGTCACCCTTCCCAGCCCCGCCTGCAGGCACCAAGAGCTGGGACCATGGCGACAGCCAGCACCACCGCCACCGCCACCGCCACCGCCACCGCCACTGCTCCCGGCACCTCTGGCCCTTTGCCGCCTCCTCCCGCCGCGCTGCCTGCGCTGCCGCTCGGCCCGGGGGCTCCTTTTGCGTCTCCTGTGCCGGGGCAGTGACCAGCGCACCTGCCGCCACACGGTGCCGGTGACGCGGGGCCGGTGCTGCTGCGGTGCCGCCACCCTCCTCCTGCGGGCTGGGGCTGGCCGGTCGCCATGGAGCCCGCTCGTCGCCGGGCGGCACCGTGGGGACACTGTGATGCCACCGGTGAGGTTGACGCTGTAACGCGCTGACATCACAAAGGGCCTCGCCCGGCACCCCCATAAAAGCGGGCTGGGGGGCGCAGAGCCACAGCTCCCTGTCAGGACAGGGTGGCCGGCCAGCATGGCCCGGTCCCGGCGCAGCAGGCTCCGCAGCAGGAGCCGGCGGCGCCGCCACCACCCAGACCATGACGGGACGCGTCCTCGCCGCCGGTACAGGAGGACCTCACGCCGGCCTGGGGTACTCAGCCGCAGGCGGCGGTATAGGAGGACCCGCCGCCGGCGGCGTGGGACGCGCAGACGCCGCTGCTGACCTCACCCCAGCAGTGGGCGTCTGCGGAGCCGGTGGCCCCGTGACCGCCACACCACGGTGGCCCTGGCTCCCTCAATAAAGCTGGAATGATTGCATGTGCTGTGTTGTGTCTTCCTTGTGTCCCCGTGCGCCGCCCGCGTGGACCAGGGCTGGCACTCCGTGTCTACTGGGGCTGCGTGTCCCCTGTGTGCACGTGTCCAGGACCAGCGCACGTCTCCAGGGATGCAGGTGGCCCAGCCTGCCTGCTCCCGTGCTGGCTCTCACCCCCGTCTCCACGTGCCAGCCCGTCTCCACGGCCCCAGTACGTCTCCATGGCCCCAGCCCATCTCCACGTCCCAGCCCATCTCCACGCCCCCAGCCCGTCCCCGCATCCCCGGCCCATCTCCACCTCCCAGTCCACCTTCACCTCCCCACACCGTTGCCATATCCCAGCCCAGCTCCACGTCCCAGCCTCTCTCCACGTCCCCAGCCCACCTGCATGTCCCCAGCCCATCTCCAGGTCCAGAAGGACATGGGGCTCTTGGAGCCGCGCCAGAGGAGGGCCACCAAAATGATGCGAGGGCTGGAGCACCTCTCCTAGGAGGACAGCCTGAGAGAGTTGGCCTTCTTCAGCCTGCAGAAGAGAAGGCTGCGGGGAGACCTTCTAGCAGCCTTCCAGTACTTCAAGGGGGGCTCTAGGAAAGACACGGACAGACTTTTTTTAGCAAGGCCTCTTGTGACGGCACGGGGAGCCATGGTTTGAAGCTAAGGGAGGGCAGGGGCTCCATTTGGGGAAGCCCTGTGGGGACAGCCCATCCCCATGGCACCGTGAGGCAGGCGGGGGCTTGGGCAGGACCCGGCTCAGCCCCCCCGTCCCCGAGCCCACCAGCCCCAGCGCTGCCAGCCCTTGCGCCCCGGGACTGTGTCCCCGCCAGCCTGGGGGACCATGGCGGGGGCAGGTGACCACGGCACCCATGGCTCTCCCCAGGCTCCAGCTGTGGGACCCTCCTCTTCCTCCTGCACTACCACACGCTCCTGGCATCCACACCCGGGGGACAAGCAACGCTGAGCGCCTGCGCCCGTCACCCTTCCCAGCCCCGCCTGCAGGCACCAAGAGCTGGGACCATGGCGACAGCCAGCACCACCGCCACCGCCACCGCCACCGCCACCGCCACTGCTCCCGGCACCTCTGGCCCTTTGCCGCCTCCTCCCGCCGCGCTGCCTGCGCTGCCGCTCGGCCCGGGGGCTCCTTTTGCGTCTCCTGTGCCGGGGCAGTGACCAGCGCACCTGCCGCCACACGGTGCCGGTGACGCGGGGCCGGTGCTGCTGCGGTGCCGCCACCCTCCTCCTGCGGGCTGGGGCTGGCCGGTCGCCATGGAGCCCGCTCGTCGCCGGGCGGCACCGTGGGGACACTGTGATGCCACCGGTGAGGTTGACGCTGTAACGCGCTGACATCACAAAGGGCCTCGCCCGGCACCCCCATAAAAGCGGGCTGGGAGGCGCAGAGCCACAGCTCCCTGTCAGGACAGGGTGGCCGGCCAGCATGGCCCGGTCCCGGCGCAGCAGGCTCCGCAGCAGGAGCCGGCGGCGCCGCCACCACCCAGACCATGACGGGACGCGTCCTCGCCGCCGGTACAGGAGGACCTCACGCCGG
This sequence comes from Mycteria americana, assembly GCF_035582795.1. Taxonomy (NCBI): domain Eukaryota; kingdom Metazoa; phylum Chordata; class Aves; order Ciconiiformes; family Ciconiidae; genus Mycteria; species Mycteria americana. Next base: position 786,670 of record NC_134368.1, read on the forward strand.
CCTGGGGTACTCAGCCGCAGGCGGCGGTATAGGAGGACCCGCCGCCGGCGGCGTGGGACGCGCAGACGCCGCTGCTGACCTCACCCCAGCAGTGGGCGTCTGCGGAGCCGGTGGCCCCGTGACCGCCACACCACGGTGGCCCTGGCTCCCTCAATAAAGCTGGAATGATTGCATGTGCTGTGTTGTGTCTTCCTTGTGTCCCCGTGCGCCGCCCGCGTGGACCAGGGCTGGCACTCCGTGTCTACTGGGGCTGCGTGTCCCCTGTGTGCACGTGTCCAGGACCAGCGCACGTCTCCAGGGATGCAGGTGGCCCAGCCTGCCTGCTCCCGTGCTGGCTCTCACCCCCGTCTCCACGTGCCAGCCCGTCTCCACGGCCCCAGTACGTCTCCATGGCCCCAGCCCATCTCCACGTCCCAGCCCATCTCCACGCCCCCAGCCCGTCCCCGCATCCCCGGCCCATCTCCACCTCCCAGTCCACCTTCACCTCCCCACACCGTTGCCATATCCCAGCCCAGCTCCACGTCCCAGCCTCTCTCCACGTCCCCAGCCCACCTGCATGTCCCCAGCCCATCTCCAGGTCCAGAAGGACATGGGGCTCTTGGAGCCGCGCCAGAGGAGGGCCACCAAAATGATGCGAGGGCTGGAGCACCTCTCCTAGGAGGACAGCCTGAGAGAGTTGGCCTTCTTCAGCCTGCAGAAGAGAAGGCTGCGGGGAGACCTTCTAGCAGCCTTCCAGTACTTCAAGGGGGGCTCTAGGAAAGACACGGACAGACTTTTTTTAGCAAGGCCTCTTGTGACGGCACGGGGAGCCATGGTTTGAAGCTAAGGGAGGGCAGGGGCTCCATTTGGGGAAGCCCTGTGGGGACAGCCCATCCCCATGGCACCGTGAGGCAGGCGGGGGCTTGGGCAGGACCCGGCTCAGCCCCCCGTCCCCGAGCCCACCAGCCCCAGCGCTGCCAGCCCTTGCGCCCCGGGACTGTGTCCCCGCCAGCCTGGGGGACCATGGCGGGGGCAGGTGACCACGGCACCCATGGCTCTCCCCAGGCTCCAGCTGTGGGACCCTCCTCTTCCTCCTGCACTACCACACGCTCCTGGCATCCACACCCGGGGGACAAGCAACGCTGAGCGCCTGCGCCCGTCACCCTTCCCAGCCCCGCCTGCAGGCACCAAGAGCTGGGACCATGGCGACAGCCAGCACCACCGCCACCGCCACCGCCACCGCCACCGCCACTGCTCCCGGCACCTCTGGCCCTTTGCCGCCTCCTCCCGCCGCGCTGCCTGCGCTGCCGCTCGGCCCGGGGGCTCCTTTTGCGTCTCCTGTGCCGGGGCAGTGACCAGCGCACCTGCCGCCACACGGTGCCGGTGACGCGGGGCCGGTGCTGCTGCGGTGCCGCCACCCTCCTCCTGCGGGCTGGGGCTGGCCGGTCGCCATGGAGCCCGCTCGTCGCCGGGCGGCACCGTGGGGACACTGTGATGCCACCGGTGAGGTTGACGCTGTAACGCGCTGACATCACAAAGGGCCTCGCCCGGCACCCCCATAAAAGCGGGCTGGGGGGCGCAGAGCCACAGCTCCCTGTCAGGACAGGGTGGCCGGCCAGCATGGCCCGGTCCCGGCGCAGCAGGCTCCGCAGCAGGAGCCGGCGGCGCCGCCACCACCCAGACCATGACGGGACGCGTCCTCGCCGCCGGTACAGGAGGACCTCACGCCGGCCTGGGGTACTCAGCCGCAGGCGGCGGTATAGGAGGACCCGCCGCCGGCGGCGTGGGACGCGCAGACGCCGCTGCTGACCTCACCCCAGCAGTGGGCGTCTGCGGAGCCGGTGGCCCCGTGACCGCCACACCACGGTGGCCCTGGCTCCCTCAATAAAGCTGGAATGATTGCATGTGCTGTGTTGTGTCTTCCTTGTGTCCCCGTGCGCCGCCCGCGTGGACCAGGGCTGGCACTCCGTGTCTACTGGGGCTGCGTGTCCCCTGTGTGCACGTGTCCAGGACCAGCGCACGTCTCCAGGGATGCAGGTGGCCCAGCCTGCCTGCTCCCGTGCTGGCTCTCACCCCCGTCTCCACGTGCCAGCCTGTCTCCACGGCCCCAGTACGTCTCCATGGCCCCAGCCCATCTCCACGTCCCAGCCCATCTCCACGCCCCCAGCCCGTCCCCGCATCCCCGGCCCATCTCCACCTCCCAGTCCACCTTCACTTCCCCACACCGTTGCCATATCCCAGCCCAGCTCCACGTCCCAGCCTGTCTCCACGTCCCCAGCCCACCTGCATGTCCCCAGCCCATCTCCAGGTCCAGAAGGACATGGGGCTCTTGGAGCCGCGCCAGAGGAGGGCCACCAAAATGATGCGAGGGCTGGAGCACCTCTCCTAGGAGGACAGCCTGAGAGAGTTGGCCTTCTTCAGCCTGCAGAAGAGAAGGCTGCGGGGAGACCTTCTAGCAGCCTTCCAGTACTTCAAGGGGGGCTCTAGGAAAGACACGGACAGACTTTTTTTAGCAAGGCCTCTTGTGACGGCACGGGGAGCCATGGTTTGAAGCTAAGGGAGGGCAGGGGCTCCATTTGGGGAAGCCCTGTGGGGACAGCCCATCCCCATGGCACCGTGAGGCAGGCGGGGGCTTGGGCAGGACCCGGCTCAGCCCCCCGTCCCCGAGCCCACCAGCCCCAGCGCTGCCAGCCCTTGCGCCCCGGGACTGTGTCCCCGCCAGCCTGGGGGACCATGGCGGGGGCAGGTGACCACGGCACCCATGGCTCTCCCCAGGCTCCAGCTGTGGGACCCTCCTCTTCCTCCTGCACTACCACACGCTCCTGGCATCCACACCCGGGGGACAAGCAACGCTGAGCGCCTGCGCCCGTCACCCTTCCCAGCCCCGCCTGCAGGCACCAAGAGCTGGGACCATGGCGACAGCCAGCACCACCGCCACCGCCACCGCCACCGCCACCGCCACTGCTCCCGGCACCTCTGGCCCTTTGCCGCCTCCTCCCGCCGCGCTGCCTGCGCTGCCGCTCGGCCCGGGGGCTCCTTTTGCGTCTCCTGTGCCGGGGCAGTGACCAGCGCACCTGCCGCCACACGGTGCCGGTGACGCGGGGCCGGTGCTGCTGCGGTGCCGCCACCCTCCTCCTGCGGGCTGGGGCTGGCCGGTCGCCATGGAGCCCGCTCGTCGCCGGGCGGCACCGTGGGGACACTGTGATGCCACCGGTGAGGTTGACGCTGTAACGCGCTGACATCACAAAGGGCCTCGCCCGGCACCCCCATAAAAGCGGGCTGGGGGGCGCAGAGCCACAGCTCCCTGTCAGGACAGGGTGGCCGGCCAGCATGGCCCGGTCCCGGCGCAGCAGGCTCCGCAGCAGGAGCCGGCGGCGCCGCCACCACCCAGACCATGACGGGACGCGTCCTCGCCGCCGGTACAGGAGGACCTCACGCCGGCCTGGGGTACTCAGCCGCAGGCGGCGGTATAGGAGGACCCGCCGCCGGCGGCGTGGGACGCGCAGACGCCGCTGCTGACCTCACCCCAGCAGTGGGCGTCTGCGGAGCCGGTGGCCCCGTGACCGCCACACCACGGTGGCCCTGGCTCCCTCAATAAAGCTGGAATGATTGCATGTGCTGTGTTGTGTCTTCCTTGTGTCCCCGTGCGCCGCCCGCGTGGACCAGGGCTGGCACTCCGTGTCTACTGGGGCTGCGTGTCCCCTGTGTGCACGTGTCCAGGACCAGCGCACGTCTCCAGGGATGCAGGTGGCCCAGCCTGCCTGCTCCCGTGCTGGCTCTCACCCCCGTCTCCACGTGCCAGCCTGTCTCCACGGCCCCAGTACGTCTCCATGGCCCCAGCCCATCTCCACGTCCCAGCCCATCTCCACGCCCCCAGCCCGTCCCCGCATCCCCGGCCCATCTCCACCTCCCAGTCCACCTTCACTTCCCCACACCGTTGCCATATCCCAGCCCAGCTCCACGTCCCAGCCTGTCTCCACGTCCCCAGCCCACCTGCATGTCCCCAGCCCATCTCCAGGTCCAGAAGGACATGGGGCTCTTGGAGCCGCGCCAGAGGAGGGCCACCAAAATGATGCGAGGGCTGGAGCACCTCTCCTAGGAGGACAGCCTGAGAGAGTTGGCCTTCTTCAGCCTGCAGAAGAGAAGGCTGCGGGGAGACCTTCTAGCAGCCTTCCAGTACTTCAAGGGGGGCTCTAGGAAAGACACGGACAGACTTTTTTTAGCAAGGCCTCTTGTGACGGCACGGGGAGCCATGGTTTGAAGCTAAGGGAGGGCAGGGGCTCCATTTGGGGAAGCCCTGTGGGGACAGCCCATCCCCATGGCACCGTGAGGCAGGCGGGGGCTTGGGCAGGACCCGGCTCAGCCCCCCGTCCCCGAGCCCACCAGCCCCAGCGCTGCCAGCCCTTGCGCCCCGGGACTGTGTCCCCGCCAGCCTGGGGGACCATGGCGGGGGCAGGTGACCACGGCACCCATGGCTCTCCCCAGGCTCCAGCTGTGGGACCCTCCTCTTCCTCCTGCACTACCACACGCTCCTGGCATCCACACCCGGGGGACAAGCAACGCTGAGCGCCTGCGCCCGTCACCCTTCCCAGCCCCGCCTGCAGGCACCAAGAGCTGGGACCATGGCGACAGCCAGCACCACCGCCACCGCCACCGCCACCGCCACCGCCACTGCTCCCGGCACCTCTGGCCCTTTGCCGCCTCCTCCCGCCGCGCTGCCTGCGCTGCCGCTCGGCCCGGGGGCTCCTTTTGCGTCTCCTGTGCCGGGGCAGTGACCAGCGCACCTGCCGCCACACGGTGCCGGTGACGCGGGGCCGGTGCTGCTGCGGTGCCGCCACCCTCCTCCTGCGGGCTGGGGCTGGCCGGTCGCCATGGAGCCCGCTCGTCGCCGGGCGGCACCGTGGGGACACTGTGATGCCACCGGTGAGGTTGACGCTGTAACGCGCTGACATCACAAAGGGCCTCGCCCGGCACCCCCATAAAAGCGGGCTGGGGGGCGCAGAGCCACAGCTCCCTGTCAGGACAGGGTGGCCGGCCAGCATGGCCCGGTCCCGGCGCAGCAGGCTCCGCAGCAGGAGCCGGCGGCGCCGCCACCACCCAGACCATGACGGGACGCGTCCTCGCCGCCGGTACAGGAGGACCTCACGCCGGCCTGGGGTACTCAGCCGCAGGCGGCGGTATAGGAGGACCCGCCGCCGGCGGCGTGGGACGCGCAGACGCCGCTGCTGACCTCACCCCAGCAGTGGGCGTCTGCGGAGCCGGTGGCCCCGTGACCGCCACACCACGGTGGCCCTGGCTCCCTCAATAAAGCTGGAATGATTGCATGTGCTGTGTTGTGTCTTCCTTGTGTCCCCGTGCGCCGCCCGCGTGGACCAGGGCTGGCACTCCGTGTCTACTGGGGCTGCGTGTCCCCTGTGTGCACGTGTCCAGGACCAGCGCACGTCTCCAGGGATGCAGGTGGCCCAGCCTGCCTGCTCCCGTGCTGGCTCTCACCCCCGTCTCCACGTGCCAGCCCGTCTCCACGGCCCCAGTACGTCTCCATGGCCCCAGCCCATCTCCACGTCCCAGCCCATCTCCACGCCCCCAGCCCGTCCCCGCATCCCCGGCCCATCTCCACCTCCCAGTCCACCTTCACCTCCCCACACCGTTGCCATATCCCAGCCCAGCTCCACGTCCCAGCCTGTCTCCACGTCCCCAGCCCACCTGCATGTCCCCAGCCCATCTCCAGGTCCAGAAGGACATGGGGCTCTTGGAGCCGCGCCAGAGGAGGGCCACCAAAATGATGCGAGGGCTGGAGCACCTCTCCTAGGAGGACAGCCTGAGAGAGTTGGCCTTCTTCAGCCTGCAGAAGAGAAGGCTGCGGGGAGACCTTCTAGCAGCCTTCCAGTACTTCAAGGGGGGCTCTAGGAAAGACACGGACAGACTTTTTTTAGCAAGGCCTCTTGTGACGGCACGGGGAGCCATGGTTTGAAGCTAAGGGAGGGCAGGGGCTCCATTTGGGGAAGCCCTGTGGGGACAGCCCATCCCCATGGCACCGTGAGGCAGGCGGGGGCTTGGGCAGGACCCGGCTCAGCCCCCCCGTCCCCGAGCCCACCAGCCCCAGCGCTGCCAGCCCTTGCGCCCCGGGACTGTGTCCCCGCCAGCCTGGGGGACCATGGCGGGGGCAGGTGACCACGGCACCCATGGCTCTCCCCAGGCTCCAGCTGTGGGACCCTCCTCTTCCTCCTGCACTACCACACGCTCCTGGCATCCACACCCGGGGGACAAGCAACGCTGAGCGCCTGCGCCCGTCACCCTTCCCAGCCCCGCCTGCAGGCACCAAGAGCTGGGACCATGGCGACAGCCAGCACCACCGCCACCGCCACCGCCACCGCCACCGCCACTGCTCCCGGCACCTCTGGCCCTTTGCCGCCTCCTCCCGCCGCGCTGCCTGCGCTGCCGCTCGGCCCGGGGGCTCCTTTTGCGTCTCCTGTGCCGGGGCAGTGACCAGCGCACCTGCCGCCACACGGTGCCGGTGACGCGGGGCCGGTGCTGCTGCGGTGCCGCCACCCTCCTCCTGCGGGCTGGGGCTGGCCGGTCGCCATGGAGCCCGCTCGTCGCCGGGCGGCACCGTGGGGACACTGTGATGCCACCGGTGAGGTTGACGCTGTAACGCGCTGACATCACAAAGGGCCTCGCCCGGCACCCCCATAAAAGCGGGCTGGGGGGCGCAGAGCCACAGCTCCCTGTCAGGACAGGGTGGCCGGCCAGCATGGCCCGGTCCCGGCGCAGCAGGCTCCGCAGCAGGAGCCGGCGGCGCCGCCACCACCCAGACCATGACGGGACGCGTCCTCGCCGCCGGTACAGGAGGACCTCACGCCGGCCTGGGGTACTCAGCCGCAGGCGGCGGTATAGGAGGACCCGCCGCCGGCGGCGTGGGACGCGCAGACGCCGCTGCTGACCTCACCCCAGCAGTGGGCGTCTGCGGAGCCGGTGGCCCCGTGACCGCCACACCACGGTGGCCCTGGCTCCCTCAATAAAGCTGGAATGATTGCATGTGCTGTGTTGTGTCTTCCTTGTGTCCCCGTGCGCCGCCCGCGTGGACCAGGGCTGGCACTCCGTGTCTACTGGGGCTGCGTGTCCCCTGTGTGCACGTGTCCAGGACCAGCGCACGTCTCCAGGGATGCAGGTGGCCCAGCCTGCCTGCTCCCGTGCTGGCTCTCACCCCCGTCTCCACGTGCCAGCCCGTCTCCACGGCCCCAGTACGTCTCCATGGCCCCAGCCCATCTCCACGTCCCAGCCCATCTCCACGCCCCCAGCCCGTCCCCGCATCCCCGGCCCATCTCCACCTCCCAGTCCACCTTCACTTCCCCACACCGTTGCCATATCCCAGCCCAGCTCCACGTCCCAGCCTGTCTCCACGTCCCCAGCCCACCTGCATGTCCCCAGCCCATCTCCAGGTCCAGAAGGACATGGGGCTCTTGGAGCCGCGCCAGAGGAGGGCCACCAAAATGATGCGAGGGCTGGAGCACCTCTCCTAGGAGGACAGCCTGAGAGAGTTGGCCTTCTTCAGCCTGCAGAAGAGAAGGCTGCGGGGAGACCTTCTAGCAGCCTTCCAGTACTTCAAGGGGGGCTCTAGGAAAGACACGGACAGACTTTTTTTAGCAAGGCCTCTTGTGACGGCACGGGGAGCCATGGTTTGAAGCTAAGGGAGGGCAGGGGCTCCATTTGGGGAAGCCCTGTGGGGACAGCCCATCCCCATGGCACCGTGAGGCAGGCGGGGGCTTGGGCAGGACCCGGCTCAGCCCCCCGTCCCCGAGCCCACCAGCCCCAGCGCTGCCAGCCCTTGCGCCCCGGGACTGTGTCCCCGCCAGCCTGGGGGACCATGGCGGGGGCAGGTGACCACGGCACCCATGGCTCTCCCCAGGCTCCAGCTGTGGGACCCTCCTCTTCCTCCTGCACTACCACACGCTCCTGGCATCCACACCCGGGGGACAAGCAACGCTGAGCGCCTGCGCCCGTCACCCTTCCCAGCCCCGCCTGCAGGCACCAAGAGCTGGGACCATGGCGACAGCCAGCACCACCGCCACCGCCACCGCCACCGCCACCGCCACTGCTCCCGGCACCTCTGGCCCTTTGCCGCCTCCTCCCGCCGCGCTGCCTGCGCTGCCGCTCGGCCCGGGGGCTCCTTTTGCGTCTCCTGTGCCGGGGCAGTGACCAGCGCACCTGCCGCCACACGGTGCCGGTGACGCGGGGCCGGTGCTGCTGCGGTGCCGCCACCCTCCTCCTGCGGGCTGGGGCTGGCCGGTCGCCATGGAGCCCGCTCGTCGCCGGGCGGCACCGTGGGGACACTGTGATGCCACCGGTGAGGTTGACGCTGTAACGCGCTGACATCACAAAGGGCCTCGCCCGGCACCCCCATAAAAGCGGGCTGGGGGGCGCAGAGCCACAGCTCCCTGTCAGGACAGGGTGGCCGGCCAGCATGGCCCGGTCCCGGCGCAGCAGGCTCCGCAGCAGGAGCCGGCGGCGCCGCCACCACCCAGACCATGACGGGACGCGTCCTCGCCGCCGGTACAGGAGGACCTCACGCCGGCCTGGGGTACTCAGCCGCAGGCGGCGGTATAGGAGGACCCGCCGCCGGCGGCGTGGGACGCGCAGACGCCGCTGCTGACCTCACCCCAGCAGTGGGCGTCTGCGGAGCCGGTGGCCCCGTGACCGCCACACCACGGTGGCCCTGGCTCCCTCAATAAAGCTGGAATGATTGCATGTGCTGTGTTGTGTCTTCCTTGTGTCCCCGTGCGCCGCCCGCGTGGACCAGGGCTGGCACTCCGTGTCTACTGGGGCTGCGTGTCCCCTGTGTGCACGTGTCCAGGACCAGCGCACGTCTCCAGGGATGCAGGTGGCCCAGCCTGCCTGCTCCCGTGCTGGCTCTCACCCCCGTCTCCACGTGCCAGCCCGTCTCCACGGCCCCAGTACGTCTCCATGGCCCCAGCCCATCTCCACGTCCCAGCCCATCTCCACGCCCCCAGCCCGTCCCCGCATCCCCGGCCCATCTCCACCTCCCAGTCCACCTTCACCTCCCCACACCGTTGCCATATCCCAGCCCAGCTCCACGTCCCAGCCTGTCTCCACGTCCCCAGCCCACCTGCATGTCCCCAGCCCATCTCCAGGTCCAGAAGGACATGGGGCTCTTGGAGCCGCGCCAGAGGAGGGCCACCAAAATGATGCGAGGGCTGGAGCACCTCTCCTAGGAGGACAGCCTGAGAGAGTTGGCCTTCTTCAGCCTGCAGAAGAGAAGGCTGCGGGGAGACCTTCTAGCAGCCTTCCAGTACTTCAAGGGGGGCTCTAGGAAAGACACGGACAGACTTTTTTTAGCAAGGCCTCTTGTGACGGCACGGGGAGCCATGGTTTGAAGCTAAGGGAGGGCAGGGGCTCCATTTGGGGAAGCCCTGTGGGGACAGCCCATCCCCATGGCACCGTGAGGCAGGCGGGGGCTTGGGCAGGACCCGGCTCAGCCCCCCCGTCCCCGAGCCCACCAGCCCCAGCGCTGCCAGCCCTTGCGCCCCGGGACTGTGTCCCCGCCAGCCTGGGGGACCATGGCGGGGGCAGGTGACCACGGCACCCATGGCTCTCCCCAGGCTCCAGCTGTGGGACCCTCCTCTTCCTCCTGCACTACCACACGCTCCTGGCATCCACACCCGGGGGACAAGCAACGCTGAGCGCCTGCGCCCGTCACCCTTCCCAGCCCCGCCTGCAGGCACCAAGAGCTGGGACCATGGCGACAGCCAGCACCACCGCCACCGCCACCGCCACCGCCACCGCCACTGCTCCCGGCACCTCTGGCCCTTTGCCGCCTCCTCCCGCCGCGCTGCCTGCGCTGCCGCTCGGCCCGGGGGCTCCTTTTGCGTCTCCTGTGCCGGGGCAGTGACCAGCGCACCTGCCGCCACACGGTGCCGGTGACGCGGGGCCGGTGCTGCTGCGGTGCCGCCACCCTCCTCCTGCGGGCTGGGGCTGGCCGGTCGCCATGGAGCCCGCTCGTCGCCGGGCGGCACCGTGGGGACACTGTGATGCCACCGGTGAGGTTGACGCTGTAACGCGCTGACATCACAAAGGGCCTCGCCCGGCACCCCCATAAAAGCGGGCTGGGGGGCGCAGAGCCACAGCTCCCTGTCAGGACAGGGTGGCCGGCCAGCATGGCCCGGTCCCGGCGCAGCAGGCTCCGCAGCAGGAGCCGGCGGCGCCGCCACCACCCAGACCATGACGGGACGCGTCCTCGCCGCCGGTACAGGAGGACCTCACGCCGGCCTGGGGTACTCAGCCGCAGGCGGCGGTATAGGAGGACCCGCCGCCGGCGGCGTGGGACGCGCAGACGCCGCTGCTGACCTCACCCCAGCAGTGGGCGTCTGCGGAGCCGGTGGCCCCGTGACCGCCACACCACGGTGGCCCTGGCTCCCTCAATAAAGCTGGAATGATTGCATGTGCTGTGTTGTGTCTTCCTTGTGTCCCCGTGCGCCGCCCGCGTGGACCAGGGCTGGCACTCCGTGTCTACTGGGGCTGCGTGTCCCCTGTGTGCACGTGTCCAGGACCAGCGCACGTCTCCAGGGATGCAGGTGGCCCAGCCTGCCTGCTCCCGTGCTGGCTCTCACCCCCGTCTCCACGTGCCAGCCCGTCTCCACGGCCCCAGTACGTCTCCATGGCCCCAGCCCATCTCCACGTCCCAGCCCATCTCCACGCCCCCAGCCCGTCCCCGCATCCCCGGCCCATCTCCACCTCCCAGTCCACCTTCACCTCCCCACACCGTTGCCATATCCCAGCCCAGCTCCACGTCCCAGCCTGTCTCCACGTCCCCAGCCCACCTGCATGTCCCCAGCCCATCTCCAGGTCCAGAAGGACATGGGGCTCTTGGAGCCGCGCCAGAGGAGGGCCACCAAAATGATGCGAGGGCTGGAGCACCTCTCCTAGGAGGACAGCCTGAGAGAGTTGGCCTTCTTCAGCCTGCAGAAGAGAAGGCTGCGGGGAGACCTTCTAGCAGCCTTCCAGTACTTCAAGGGGGGCTCTAGGAAAGACACGGACAGACTTTTTTTAGCAAGGCCTCTTGTGACGGCACGGGGAGCCATGGTTTGAAGCTAAGGGAGGGCAGGGGCTCCATTTGGGGAAGCCCTGTGGGGACAGCCCATCCCCATGGCACCGTGAGGCAGGCGGGGGCTTGGGCAGGACCCGGCTCAGCCCCCCCGTCCCCGAGCCCACCAGCCCCAGCGCTGCCAGCCCTTGCGCCCCGGGACTGTGTCCCCGCCAGCCTGGGGGACCATGGCGGGGGCAGGTGACCACGGCACCCATGGCTCTCCCCAGGCTCCAGCTGTGGGACCCTCCTCTTCCTCCTGCACTACCACACGCTCCTGGCATCCACACCCGGGGGACAAGCAACGCTGAGCGCCTGCGCCCGTCACCCTTCCCAGCCCCGCCTGCAGGCACCAAGAGCTGGGACCATGGCGACAGCCAGCACCACCGCCACCGCCACCGCCACCGCCACCGCCACTGCTCCCGGCACCTCTGGCCCTTTGCCGCCTCCTCCCGCCGCGCTGCCTGCGCTGCCGCTCGGCCCGGGGGCTCCTTTTGCGTCTCCTGTGCCGGGGCAGTGACCAGCGCACCTGCCGCCACACGGTGCCGGTGACGCGGGGCCGGTGCTGCTGCGGTGCCGCCACCCTCCTCCTGCGGGCTGGGGCTGGCCGGTCGCCATGGAGCCCGCTCGTCGCCGGGCGGCACCGTGGGGACACTGTGATGCCACCGGTGAGGTTGACGCTGTAACGCGCTGACATCACAAAGGGCCTCGCCCGGCACCCCCATAAAAGCGGGCTGGGGGGCGCAGAGCCACAGCTCCCTGTCAGGACAGGGTGGCCGGCCAGCATGGCCCGGTCCCGGCGCAGCAGGCTCCGCAGCAGGAGCCGGCGGCGCCGCCACCACCCAGACCATGACGGGACGCGTCCTCGCCGCCGGTACAGGAGGACCTCACGCCGGCCTGGGGTACTCAGCCGCAGGCGGCGGTATAGGAGGACCCGCCGCCGGCGGCGTGGGACGCGCAGACGCCGCTGCTGACCTCACCCCAGCAGTGGGCGTCTGCGGAGCCGGTGGCCCCGTGACCGCCACACCACGGTGGCCCTGGCTCCCTCAATAAAGCTGGAATGATTGCATGTGCTGTGTTGTGTCTTCCTTGTGTCCCCGTGCGCCGCCCGCGTGGACCAGGGCTGGCACTCCGTGTCTACTGGGGCTGCGTGTCCCCTGTGTGCACGTGTCCAGGACCAGCGCACGTCTCCAGGGATGCAGGTGGCCCAGCCTGCCTGCTCCCGTGCTGGCTCTCACCCCCGTCTCCACGTGCCAGCCCGTCTCCACGGCCCCAGTACGTCTCCATGGCCCCAGCCCATCTCCACGTCCCAGCCCATCTCCACGCCCCCAGCCCGTCCCCGCATCCCCGGCCCATCTCCACCTCCCAGTCCACCTTCACCTCCCCACACCGTTGCCATATCCCAGCCCAGCTCCACGTCCCAGCCTGTCTCCACGTCCCCAGCCCACCTGCATGTCCCCAGCCCATCTCCAGGTCCAGAAGGACATGGGGCTCTTGGAGCCGCGCCAGAGGAGGGCCACCAAAATGATGCGAGGGCTGGAGCACCTCTCCTAGGAGGACAGCCTGAGAGAGTTGGCCTTCTTCAGCCTGCAGAAGAGAAGGCTGCGGGGAGACCTTCTAGCAGCCTTCCAGTACTTCAAGGGGGGCTCTAGGAAAGACACGGACAGACTTTTTTTAGCAAGGCCTCTTGTGACGGCACGGGGAGCCATGGTTTGAAGCTAAGGGAGGGCAGGGGCTCCATTTGGGGAAGCCCTGTGGGGACAGCCCATCCCCATGGCACCGTGAGGCAGGCGGGGGCTTGGGCAGGACCCGGCTCAGCCCCCCCGTCCCCGAGCCCACCAGCCCCAGCGCTGCCAGCCCTTGCGCCCCGGGACTGTGTCCCCGCCAGCCTGGGGGACCATGGCGGGGGCAGGTGACCACGGCACCCATGGCTCTCCCCAGGCTCCAGCTGTGGGACCCTCCTCTTCCTCCTGCACTACCACACGCTCCTGGCATCCACACCCGGGGGACAAGCAACGCTGAGCGCCTGCGCCCGTCACCCTTCCCAGCCCCGCCTGCAGGCACCAAGAGCTGGGACCATGGCGACAGCCAGCACCACCGCCACCGCCACCGCCACCGCCACCGCCACTGCTCCCGGCACCTCTGGCCCTTTGCCGCCTCCTCCCGCCGCGCTGCCTGCGCTGCCGCTCGGCCCGGGGGCTCCTTTTGCGTCTCCTGTGCCGGGGCAGTGACCAGCGCACCTGCCGCCACACGGTGCCGGTGACGCGGGGCCGGTGCTGCTGCGGTGCCGCCACCCTCCTCCTGCGGGCTGGGGCTGGCCGGTCGCCATGGAGCCCGCTCGTCGCCGGGCGGCACCGTGGGGACACTGTGATGCCACCGGTGAGGTTGACGCTGTAACGCGCTGACATCACAAAGGGCCTCGCCCGGCACCCCCATAAAAGCGGGCTGGGGGGCGCAGAGCCACAGCTCCCTGTCAGGACAGGGTGGCCGGCCAGCATGGCCCGGTCCCGGCGCAGCAGGCTCCGCAGCAGGAGCCGGCGGCGCCGCCACCACCCAGACCATGACGGGACGCGTCCTCGCCGCCGGTACAGGAGGACCTCACGCCGGCCTGGGGTACTCAGCCGCAGGCGGCGGTATAGGAGGACCCGCCGCCGGCGGCGTGGGACGCGCAGACGCCGCTGCTGACCTCACCCCAGCAGTGGGCGTCTGCGGAGCCGGTGGCCCCGTGACCGCCACACCACGGTGGCCCTGGCTCCCTCAATAAAGCTGGAATGATTGCATGTGCTGTGTTGTGTCTTCCTTGTGTCCCCGTGCGCCGCCCGCGTGGACCAGGGCTGGCACTCCGTGTCTACTGGGGCTGCGTGTCCCCTGTGTGCACGTGTCCAGGACCAGCGCACGTCTCCAGGGATGCAGGTGGCCCAGCCTGCCTGCTCCCGTGCTGGCTCTCACCCCCGTCTCCACGTGCCAGCCCGTCTCCACGGCCCCAGTACGTCTCCATGGCCCCAGCCCATCTCCACGTCCCAGCCCATCTCCACGCCCCCAGCCCGTCCCCGCATCCCCGGCCCATCTCCACCTCCCAGTCCACCTTCACCTCCCCACACCGTTGCCATATCCCAGCCCAGCTCCACGTCCCAGCCTCTCTCCACGTCCCCAGCCCACCTGCATGTCCCCAGCCCATCTCCAGGTCCAGAAGGACATGGGGCTCTTGGAGCCGCGCCAGAGGAGGGCCACCAAAATGATGCGAGGGCTGGAGCACCTCTCCTAGGAGGACAGCCTGAGAGAGTTGGCCTTCTTCAGCCTGCAGAAGAGAAGGCTGCGGGGAGACCTTCTAGCAGCCTTCCAGTACTTCAAGGGGGGCTCTAGGAAAGACACGGACAGACTTTTTTTAGCAAGGCCTCTTGTGACGGCACGGGGAGCCATGGTTTGAAGCTAAGGGAGGGCAGGGGCTCCATTTGGGGAAGCCCTGTGGGGACAGCCCATCCCCATGGCACCGTGAGGCAGGCGGGGGCTTGGGCAGGACCCGGCTCAGCCCCCCCGTCCCCGAGCCCACCAGCCCCAGCGCTGCCAGCCCTTGCGCCCCGGGACTGTGTCCCCGCCAGCCTGGGGGACCATGGCGGGGGCAGGTGACCACGGCACCCATGGCTCTCCCCAGGCTCCAGCTGTGGGACCCTCCTCTTCCTCCTGCACTACCACACGCTCCTGGCATCCACACCCGGGGGACAAGCAACGCTGAGCGCCTGCGCCCGTCACCCTTCCCAGCCCCGCCTGCAGGCACCAAGAGCTGGGACCATGGCGACAGCCAGCACCACCGCCACCGCCACCGCCACCGCCACCGCCACTGCTCCCGGCACCTCTGGCCCTTTGCCGCCTCCTCCCGCCGCGCTGCCTGCGCTGCCGCTCGGCCCGGGGGCTCCTTTTGCGTCTCCTGTGCCGGGGCAGTGACCAGCGCACCTGCCGCCACACGGTGCCGGTGACGCGGGGCCGGTGCTGCTGCGGTGCCGCCACCCTCCTCCTGCGGGCTGGGGCTGGCCGGTCGCCATGGAGCCCGCTCGTCGCCGGGCGGCACCGTGGGGACACTGTGATGCCACCGGTGAGGTTGACGCTGTAACGCGCTGACATCACAAAGGGCCTCGCCCGGCACCCCCATAAAAGCGGGCTGGGGGGCGCAGAGCCACAGCTCCCTGTCAGGACAGGGTGGCCGGCCAGCATGGCCCGGTCCCGGCGCAGCAGGCTCCGCAGCAGGAGCCGGCGGCGCCGCCACCACCCAGACCATGACGGGACGCGTCCTCGCCGCCGGTACAGGAGGACCTCACGCCGGCCTGGGGTACTCAGCCGCAGGCGGCGGTATAGGAGGACCCGCCGCCGGCGGCGTGGGACGCGCAGACGCCGCTGCTGACCTCACCCCAGCAGTGGGCGTCTGCGGAGCCGGTGGCCCCGTGACCGCCACACCACGGTGGCCCTGGCTCCCTCAATAAAGCTGGAATGATTGCATGTGCTGTGTTGTGTCTTCCTTGTGTCCCCGTGCGCCGCCCGCGTGGACCAGGGCTGGCACTCCGTGTCTACTGGGGCTGCGTGTCCCCTGTGTGCACGTGTCCAGGACCAGCGCACGTCTCCAGGGATGCAGGTGGCCCAGCCTGCCTGCTCCCGTGCTGGCTCTCACCCCCGTCTCCACGTGCCAGCCCGTCTCCACGGCCCCAGTACGTCTCCATGGCCCCAGCCCATCTCCACGTCCCAGCCCATCTCCACGCCCCCAGCCCGTCCCCGCATCCCCGGCCCATCTCCACCTCCCAGTCCACCTTCACCTCCCCACACCGTTGCCATATCCCAGCCCAGCTCCACGTCCCAGCCTCTCTCCACGTCCCCAGCCCACCTGCATGTCCCCAGCCCATCTCCAGGTCCAGAAGGACATGGGGCTCTTGGAGCCGCGCCAGAGGAGGGCCACCAAAATGATGCGAGGGCTGGAGCACCTCTCCTAGGAGGACAGCCTGAGAGAGTTGGCCTTCTTCAGCCTGCAGAAGAGAAGGCTGCGGGGAGACCTTCTAGCAGCCTTCCAGTACTTCAAGGGGGGCTCTAGGAAAGACACGGACAGACTTTTTTTAGCAAGGCCTCTTGTGACGGCACGGGGAGCCATGGTTTGAAGCTAAGGGAGGGCAGGGGCTCCATTTGGGGAAGCCCTGTGGGGACAGCCCATCCCCATGGCACCGTGAGGCAGGCGGGGGCTTGGGCAGGACCCGGCTCAGCCCCCCCGTCCCCGAGCCCACCAGCCCCAGCGCTGCCAGCCCTTGCGCCCCGGGACTGTGTCCCCGCCAGCCTGGGGGACCATGGCGGGGGCAGGTGACCACGGCACCCATGGCTCTCCCCAGGCTCCAGCTGTGGGACCCTCCTCTTCCTCCTGCACTACCACACGCTCCTGGCATCCACACCCGGGGGACAAGCAACGCTGAGCGCCTGCGCCCGTCACCCTTCCCAGCCCCGCCTGCAGGCACCAAGAGCTGGGACCATGGCGACAGCCAGCACCACCGCCACCGCCACCGCCACCGCCACCGCCACTGCTCCCGGCACCTCTGGCCCTTTGCCGCCTCCTCCCGCCGCGCTGCCTGCGCTGCCGCTCGGCCCGGGGGCTCCTTTTGCGTCTCCTGTGCCGGGGCAGTGACCAGCGCACCTGCCGCCACACGGTGCCGGTGACGCGGGGCCGGTGCTGCTGCGGTGCCGCCACCCTCCTCCTGCGGGCTGGGGCTGGCCGGTCGCCATGGAGCCCGCTCGTCGCCGGGCGGCACCGTGGGGACACTGTGATGCCACCGGTGAGGTTGACGCTGTAACGCGCTGACATCACAAAGGGCCTCGCCCGGCACCCCCATAAAAGCGGGCTGGGGGGCGCAGAGCCACAGCTCCCTGTCAGGACAGGGTGGCCGGCCAGCATGGCCCGGTCCCGGCGCAGCAGGCTCCGCAGCAGGAGCCGGCGGCGCCGCCACCACCCAGACCATGACGGGACGCGTCCTCGCCGCCGGTACAGGAGGACCTCACGCCGGCCTGGGGTACTCAGCCGCAGGCGGCGGTATAGGAGGACCCGCCGCCGGCGGCGTGGGACGCGCAGATGCCGCTGCTGACCTCACCCCAGCAGTGGGCGTCTGCGGAGCCGGTGGCCCCGTGACCGCCACACCACGGTGGCCCTGGCTCCCTCAATAAAGCTGGAATGATTGCATGTGCTGTGTTGTGTCTTCCTTGTGTCCCCGTGCGCCGCCCGCGTGGACCAGGGCTGGCACTCCGTGTCTACTGGGGCTGCGTGTCCCCTGTGTGCACGTGTCCAGGACCAGCGCACGTCTCCAGGGATGCAGGTGGCCCAGCCTGCCTGCTCCCGTGCTGGCTCTCAGCCCCGTCTCCACGTGCCAGCCCGTCTCCACGGCCCCAGTACGTCTCCATGGCCCCAGCCCATCTCCACGTCCCAGCCCATCTCCACGCCCCCAGCCCGTCCCCGCATCCCCGGCCCATCTCCACCTCCCAGTCCACCTTCACCTCCCCACACCGTTGCCATATCCCAGCCCAGCTCCACGTCCCAGCCTCTCTCCACGTCCCCAGCCCACCTGCATGTCCCCAGCCCATCTCCAGGTCCAGAAGGACATGGGGCTCTTGGAGCCGCGCCAGAGGAGGGCCACCAAAATGATGCGAGGGCTGGAGCACCTCTCCTAGGAGGACAGCCTGAGAGAGTTGGCCTTCTTCAGCCTGCAGAAGAGAAGGCTGCGGGGAGACCTTCTAGCAGCCTTCCAGTACTTCAAGGGGGGCTCTAGGAAAGACACGGACAGACTTTTTTTAGCAAGGCCTCTTGTGACGGCACGGGGAGCCATGGTTTGAAGCTAAGGGAGGGCAGGGGCTCCATTTGGGGAAGCCCTGTGGGGACAGCCCATCCCCATGGCACCGTGAGGCAGGCGGGGGCTTGGGCAGGACCCGGCTCAGCCCCCCCGTCCCCGAGCCCACCAGCCCCAGCGCTGCCAGCCCTTGCGCCCCGGGACTGTGTCCCCGCCAGCCTGGGGGACCATGGCGGGGGCAGGTGACCACGGCACCCATGGCTCTCCCCAGGCTCCAGCTGTGGGACCCTCCTCTTCCTCCTGCACTACCACACGCTCCTGGCATCCACACCCGGGGGACAAGCAACGCTGAGCGCCTGCGCCCGTCACCCTTCCCAGCCCCGCCTGCAGGCACCAAGAGCTGGGACCATGGCGACAGCCAGCACCACCGCCACCGCCACCGCCACCGCCACCGCCACTGCTCCCGGCACCTCTGGCCCTTTGCCGCCTCCTCCCGCCGCGCTGCCTGCGCTGCCGCTCGGCCCGGGGGCTCCTTTTGCGTCTCCTGTGCCGGGGCAGTGACCAGCGCACCTGCCGCCACACGGTGCCGGTGACGCGGGGCCGGTGCTGCTGCGGTGCCGCCACCCTCCTCCTGCGGGCTGGGGCTGGCCGGTCGCCATGGAGCCCGCTCGTCGCCGGGCGGCACCGTGGGGACACTGTGATGCCACCGGTGAGGTTGACGCTGTAACGCGCTGACATCACAAAGGGCCTCGCCCGGCACCCCCATAAAAGCGGGCTGGGGGGCGCAGAGCCACAGCTCCCTGTCAGGACAGGGTGGCCGGCCAGCATGGCCCGGTCCCGGCGCAGCAGGCTCCGCAGCAGGAGCCGGCGGCGCCGCCACCACCCAGACCATGACGGGACGCGTCCTCGCCGCCGGTACAGGAGGACCTCACGCCGGCCTGGGGTACTCAGCCGCAGGCGGCGGTATAGGAGGACCCGCCGCCGGCGGCGTGGGACGCGCAGACGCCGCTGCTGACCTCACCCCAGCAGTGGGCGTCTGCGGAGCCGGTGGCCCCGTGACCGCCACACCACGGTGGCCCTGGCTCCCTCAATAAAGCTGGAATGATTGCATGTGCTGTGTTGTGTCTTCCTTGTGTCCCCGTGCGCCGCCCGCGTGGACCAGGGCTGGCACTCCGTGTCTACTGGGGCTGCGTGTCCCCTGTGTGCACGTGTCCAGGACCAGCGCACGTCTCCAGGGATGCAGGTGGCCCAGCCTGCCTGCTCCCGTGCTGGCTCTCACCCCCGTCTCCACGTGCCAGCCCGTCTCCACGGCCCCAGTACGTCTCCATGGCCCCAGCCCATCTCCACGTCCCAGCCCATCTCCACGCCCCCAGCCCGTCCCCGCATCCCCGGCCCATCTCCACCTCCCAGTCCACCTTCACCTCCCCACACCGTTGCCATATCCCAGCCCAGCTCCACGTCCCAGCCTGTCTCCACGTCCCCAGCCCACCTGCATGTCCCCAGCCCATCTCCAGGTCCAGAAGGACATGGGGCTCTTGGAGCCGCGCCAGAGGAGGGCCACCAAAATGATGCGAGGGCTGGAGCACCTCTCCTAGGAGGACAGCCTGAGAGAGTTGGCCTTCTTCAGCCTGCAGAAGAGAAGGCTGCGGGGAGACCTTCTAGCAGCCTTCCAGTACTTCAAGGGGGGCTCTAGGAAAGACACGGACAGACTTTTTTTAGCAAGGCCTCTTGTGACGGCACGGGGAGCCATGGTTTGAAGCTAAGGGAGGGCAGGGGCTCCATTTGGGGAAGCCCTGTGGGGACAGCCCATCCCCATGGCACCGTGAGGCAGGCGGGGGCTTGGGCAGGACCCGGCTCAGCCCCCCCGTCCCCGAGCCCACCAGCCCCAGCGCTGCCAGCCCTTGCGCCCCGGGACTGTGTCCCCGCCAGCCTGGGGGACCATGGCGGGGGCAGGTGACCACGGCACCCATGGCTCTCCCCAGGCTCCAGCTGTGGGACCCTCCTCTTCCTCCTGCACTACCACACGCTCCTGGCATCCACACCCGGGGGACAAGCAACGCTGAGCGCCTGCGCCCGTCACCCTTCCCAGCCCCGCCTGCAGGCACCAAGAGCTGGGACCATGGCGACAGCCAGCACCACCGCCACCGCCACCGCCACCGCCACCGCCACTGCTCCCGGCACCTCTGGCCCTTTGCCGCCTCCTCCCGCCGCGCTGCCTGCGCTGCCGCTCGGCCCGGGGGCTCCTTTTGCGTCTCCTGTGCCGGGGCAGTGACCAGCGCACCTGCCGCCACACGGTGCCGGTGACGCGGGGCCGGTGCTGCTGCGGTGCCGCCACCCTCCTCCTGCGGGCTGGGGCTGGCCGGTCGCCATGGAGCCCGCTCGTCGCCGGGCGGCACCGTGGGGACACTGTGATGCCACCGGTGAGGTTGACGCTGTAACGCGCTGACATCACAAAGGGCCTCGCCCGGCACCCCCATAAAAGCGGGCTGGGGGGCGCAGAGCCACAGCTCCCTGTCAGGACAGGGTGGCCGGCCAGCATGGCCCGGTCCCGGCGCAGCAGGCTCCGCAGCAGGAGCCGGCGGCGCCGCCACCACCCAGACCATGACGGGACGCGTCCTCGCCGCCGGTACAGGAGGACCTCACGCCGGCCTGGGGTACTCAGCCGCAGGCGGCGGTATAGGAGGACCCGCCGCCGGCGGCGTGGGACGCGCAGACGCCGCTGCTGACCTCACCCCAGCAGTGGGCGTCTGCGGAGCCGGTGGCCCCGTGACCGCCACACCACGGTGGCCCTGGCTCCCTCAATAAAGCTGGAATGATTGCATGTGCTGTGTTGTGTCTTCCTTGTGTCCCCGTGCGCCGCCCGCGTGGACCAGGGCTGGCACTCCGTGTCTACTGGGGCTGCGTGTCCCCTGTGTGCACGTGTCCAGGACCAGCGCACGTCTCCAGGGATGCAGGTGGCCCAGCCTGCCTGCTCCCGTGCTGGCTCTCACCCCCGTCTCCACGTGCCAGCCCGTCTCCACGGCCCCAGTACGTCTCCATGGCCCCAGCCCATCTCCACGTCCCAGCCCATCTCCACGCCCCCAGCCCGTCCCCGCATCCCCGGCCCATCTCCACCTCCCAGTCCACCTTCACCTCCCCACACCGTTGCCATATCCCAGCCCAGCTCCACGTCCCAGCCTGTCTCCACGTCCCCAGCCCACCTGCATGTCCCCAGCCCATCTCCAGGTCCAGAAGGACATGGGGCTCTTGGAGCCGCGCCAGAGGAGGGCCACCAAAATGATGCGAGGGCTGGAGCACCTCTCCTAGGAGGACAGCCTGAGAGAGTTGGCCTTCTTCAGCCTGCAGAAGAGAAGGCTGCGGGGAGACCTTCTAGCAGCCTTCCAGTACTTCAAGGGGGGCTCTAGGAAAGACACGGACAGACTTTTTTTAGCAAGGCCTCTTGTGACGGCACGGGGAGCCATGGTTTGAAGCTAAGGGAGGGCAGGGGCTCCATTTGGGGAAGCCCTGTGGGGACAGCCCATCCCCATGGCACCGTGAGGCAGGCGGGGGCTTGGGCAGGACCCGGCTCAGCCCCCCCGTCCCCGAGCCCACCAGCCCCAGCGCTGCCAGCCCTTGCGCCCCGGGACTGTGTCCCCGCCAGCCTGGGGGACCATGGCGGGGGCAGGTGACCACGGCACCCATGGCTCTCCCCAGGCTCCAGCTGTGGGACCCTCCTCTTCCTCCTGCACTACCACACGCTCCTGGCATCCACACCCGGGGGACAAGCAACGCTGAGCGCCTGCGCCCGTCACCCTTCCCAGCCCCGCCTGCAGGCACCAAGAGCTGGGACCATGGCGACAGCCAGCACCACCGCCACCGCCACCGCCACCGCCACCGCCACTGCTCCCGGCACCTCTGGCCCTTTGCCGCCTCCTCCCGCCGCGCTGCCTGCGCTGCCGCTCGGCCCGGGGGCTCCTTTTGCGTCTCCTGTGCCGGGGCAGTGACCAGCGCACCTGCCGCCACACGGTGCCGGTGACGCGGGGCCGGTGCTGCTGCGGTGCCGCCACCCTCCTCCTGCGGGCTGGGGCTGGCCGGTCGCCATGGAGCCCGCTCGTCGCCGGGCGGCACCGTGGGGACACTGTGATGCCACCGGTGAGGTTGACGCTGTAACGCGCTGACATCACAAAGGGCCTCGCCCGGCACCCCCATAAAAGCGGGCTGGGGGGCGCAGAGCCACAGCTCCCTGTCAGGACAGGGTGGCCGGCCAGCATGGCCCGGTCCCGGCGCAGCAGGCTCCGCAGCAGGAGCCGGCGGCGCCGCCACCACCCAGACCATGACGGGACGCGTCCTCGCCGCCGGTACAGGAGGACCTCACGCCGGCCTGGGGTACTCAGCCGCAGGCGGCGGTATAGGAGGACCCGCCGCCGGCGGCGTGGGACGCGCAGACGCCGCTGCTGACCTCACCCCAGCAGTGGGCGTCTGCGGAGCCGGTGGCCCCGTGACCGCCACACCACGGTGGCCCTGGCTCCCTCAATAAAGCTGGAATGATTGCATGTGCTGTGTTGTGTCTTCCTTGTGTCCCCGTGCGCCGCCCGCGTGGACCAGGGCTGGCACTCCGTGTCTACTGGGGCTGCGTGTCCCCTGTGTGCACGTGTCCAGGACCAGCGCACGTCTCCAGGGATGCAGGTGGCCCAGCCTGCCTGCTCCCGTGCTGGCTCTCACCCCCGTCTCCACGTGCCAGCCCGTCTCCACGGCCCCAGTACGTCTCCATGGCCCCAGCCCATCTCCACGTCCCAGCCCATCTCCACGCCCCCAGCCCGTCCCCGCATCCCCGGCCCATCTCCACCTCCCAGTCCACCTTCACCTCCCCACACCGTTGCCATATCCCAGCCCAGCTCCACGTCCCAGCCTGTCTCCACGTCCCCAGCCCACCTGCATGTCCCCAGCCCATCTCCAGGTCCAGAAGGACATGGGGCTCTTGGAGCCGCGCCAGAGGAGGGCCACCAAAATGATGCGAGGGCTGGAGCACCTCTCCTAGGAGGACAGCCTGAGAGAGTTGGCCTTCTTCAGCCTGCAGAAGAGAAGGCTGCGGGGAGACCTTCTAGCAGCCTTCCAGTACTTCAAGGGGGGCTCTAGGAAAGACACGGACAGACTTTTTTTAGCAAGGCCTCTTGTGACGGCACGGGGAGCCATGGTTTGAAGCTAAGGGAGGGCAGGGGCTCCATTTGGGGAAGCCCTGTGGGGACAGCCCATCCCCATGGCACCGTGAGGCAGGCGGGGGCTTGGGCAGGACCCGGCTCAGCCCCCCCGTCCCCGAGCCCACCAGCCCCAGCGCTGCCAGCCCTTGCGCCCCGGGACTGTGTCCCCGCCAGCCTGGGGGACCATGGCGGGGGCAGGTGACCACGGCACCCATGGCTCTCCCCAGGCTCCAGCTGTGGGACCCTCCTCTTCCTCCTGCACTACCACACGCTCCTGGCATCCACACCCGGGGGACAAGCAACGCTGAGCGCCTGCGCCCGTCACCCTTCCCAGCCCCGCCTGCAGGCACCAAGAGCTGGGACCATGGCGACAGCCAGCACCACCGCCACCGCCACCGCCACCGCCACCGCCACTGCTCCCGGCACCTCTGGCCCTTTGCCGCCTCCTCCCGCCGCGCTGCCTGCGCTGCCGCTCGGCCCGGGGGCTCCTTTTGCGTCTCCTGTGCCGGGGCAGTGACCAGCGCACCTGCCGCCACACGGTGCCGGTGACGCGGGGCCGGTGCTGCTGCGGTGCCGCCACCCTCCTCCTGCGGGCTGGGGCTGGCCGGTCGCCATGGAGCCCGCTCGTCGCCGGGCGGCACCGTGGGGACACTGTGATGCCACCGGTGAGGTTGACGCTGTAACGCGCTGACATCACAAAGGGCCTCGCCCGGCACCCCCATAAAAGCGGGCTGGGGGGCGCAGAGCCACAGCTCCCTGTCAGGACAGGGTGGCCGGCCAGCATGGCCCGGTCCCGGCGCAGCAGGCTCCGCAGCAGGAGCCGGCGGCGCCGCCACCACCCAGACCATGACGGGACGCGTCCTCGCCGCCGGTACAGGAGGACCTCACGCCGGCCTGGGGTACTCAGCCGCAGGCGGCGGTATAGGAGGACCCGCCGCCGGCGGCGTGGGACGCGCAGACGCCGCTGCTGACCTCACCCCAGCAGTGGGCGTCTGCGGAGCCGGTGGCCCCGTGACCGCCACACCACGGTGGCCCTGGCTCCCTCAATAAAGCTGGAATGATTGCATGTGCTGTGTTGTGTCTTCCTTGTGTCCCCGTGCGCCGCCCGCGTGGACCAGGGCTGGCACTCCGTGTCTACTGGGGCTGCGTGTCCCCTGTGTGCACGTGTCCAGGACCAGCGCACGTCTCCAGGGATGCAGGTGGCCCAGCCTGCCTGCTCCCGTGCTGGCTCTCACCCCCGTCTCCACGTGCCAGCCCGTCTCCACGGCCCCAGTACGTCTCCATGGCCCCAGCCCATCTCCACGTCCCAGCCCATCTCCACGCCCCCAGCCCGTCCCCGCATCCCCGGCCCATCTCCACCTCCCAGTCCACCTTCACCTCCCCACACCGTTGCCATATCCCAGCCCAGCTCCACGTCCCAGCCTGTCTCCACGTCCCCAGCCCACCTGCATGTCCCCAGCCCATCTCCAGGTCCAGAAGGACATGGGGCTCTTGGAGCCGCGCCAGAGGAGGGCCACCAAAATGATGCGAGGGCTGGAGCACCTCTCCTAGGAGGACAGCCTGAGAGAGTTGGCCTTCTTCAGCCTGCAGAAGAGAAGGCTGCGGGGAGACCTTCTAGCAGCCTTCCAGTACTTCAAGGGGGGCTCTAGGAAAGACACGGACAGACTTTTTTTAGCAAGGCCTCTTGTGACGGCACGGGGAGCCATGGTTTGAAGCTAAGGGAGGGCAGGGGCTCCATTTGGGGAAGCCCTGTGGGGACAGCCCATCCCCATGGCACCGTGAGGCAGGCGGGGGCTTGGGCAGGACCCGGCTCAGCCCCCCCGTCCCCGAGCCCACCAGCCCCAGCGCTGCCAGCCCTTGCGCCCCGGGACTGTGTCCCCGCCAGCCTGGGGGACCATGGCGGGGGCAGGTGACCACGGCACCCATGGCTCTCCCCAGGCTCCAGCTGTGGGACCCTCCTCTTCCTCCTGCACTACCACACGCTCCTGGCATCCACACCCGGGGGACAAGCAACGCTGAGCGCCTGCGCCCGTCACCCTTCCCAGCCCCGCCTGCAGGCACCAAGAGCTGGGACCATGGCGACAGCCAGCACCACCGCCACCGCCACCGCCACCGCCACCGCCACTGCTCCCGGCACCTCTGGCCCTTTGCCGCCTCCTCCCGCCGCGCTGCCTGCGCTGCCGCTCGGCCCGGGGGCTCCTTTTGCGTCTCCTGTGCCGGGGCAGTGACCAGCGCACCTGCCGCCACACGGTGCCGGTGACGCGGGGCCGGTGCTGCTGCGGTGCCGCCACCCTCCTCCTGCGGGCTGGGGCTGGCCGGTCGCCATGGAGCCTGCTCGTCGCCGGGCGGCACCGTGGGGACACTGTGATGCCACCGGTGAGGTTGACGCTGTAACGCGCTGACATCACAAAGGGCCTCGCCCGGCACCCCCATAAAAGCGGGCTGGGGGGCGCAGAGCCACAGCTCCCTGTCAGGACAGGGTGGCCGGCCAGCATGGCCCGGTCCCGGCGCAGCAGGCTCCGCAGCAGGAGCCGGCGGCGCCGCCACCACCCAGACCATGACGGGACGCGTCCTCGCCGCCGGTACAGGAGGACCTCACGCCGGCCTGGGGTACTCAGCCGCAGGCGGCGGTATAGGAGGACCCGCCGCCGGCGGCGTGGGACGCGCAGACGCCGCTGCTGACCTCACCCCAGCAGTGGGCGTCTGCGGAGCCGGTGGCCCCGTGACCGCCACACCACGGTGGCCCTGGCTCCCTCAATAAAGCTGGAATGATTGCATGTGCTGTGTTGTGTCTTCCTTGTGTCCCCGTGCGCCGCCCGCGTGGACCAGGGCTGGCACTCCGTGTCTACTGGGGCTGCGTGTCCCCTGTGTGCACGTGTCCAGGACCAGCGCACGTCTCCAGGGATGCAGGTGGCCCAGCCTGCCTGCTCCCGTGCTGGCTCTCAGCCCCGTCTCCACGTGCCAGCCCGTCTCCACGGCCCCAGTACGTCTCCATGGCCCCAGCCCATCTCCACGTCCCAGCCCATCTCCACGCCCCCAGCCCGTCCCCGCATCCCCGGCCCATCTCCACCTCCCAGTCCACCTTCACCTCCCCACACCGTTGCCATATCCCAGCCCAGCTCCACGTCCCAGCCTGTCTCCACGTCCCCAGCCCACCTGCATGTCCCCAGCCCATCTCCAGGTCCAGAAGGACATGGGGCTCTTGGAGCCGCGCCAGAGGAGGGCCACCAAAATGATGCGAGGGCTGGAGCACCTCTCCTAGGAGGACAGCCTGAGAGAGTTGGCCTTCTTCAGCCTGCAGAAGAGAAGGCTGCGGGGAGACCTTCTAGCAGCCTTCCAGTACTTCAAGGGGGGCTCTAGGAAAGACACGGACAGACTTTTTTTAGCAAGGCCTCTTGTGACGGCACGGGGAGCCATGGTTTGAAGCTAAGGGAGGGCAGGGGCTCCATTTGGGGAAGCCCTGTGGGGACAGCCCATCCCCATGGCACCGTGAGGCAGGCGGGGGCTTGGGCAGGACCCGGCTCAGCCCCCCCGTCCCCGAGCCCACCAGCCCCAGCGCTGCCAGCCCTTGCGCCCCGGGACTGTGTCCCCGCCAGCCTGGGGGACCCTGGCGGGGGCAGGTGACCACGGCACCCATGGCTCTCCCCAGGCTCCAGCTGTGGGACCCTCCTCTTCCTCCTGCACTACCACACGCTCCTGGCATCCACACCCGGGGGACAAGCAACGCTGAGCGCCTGCGCCCGTCACCCTTCCCAGCCCCGCCTGCAGGCACCAAGAGCTGGGACCATGGCGACAGCCAGCACCACCGCCACCGCCACCGCCACCGCCACTGCTCCCGGCACCTCTGGCCCTTTGCCGCCTCCTCCCGCCGCGCTGCCTGCGCTGCCGCTCGGCCCGGGGGCTCCTTTTGCGTCTCCTGTGCCGGGGCAGTGACCAGCGCACCTGCCGCCACACGGTGCCGGTGACGCGGGGCCGGTGCTGCTGCGGTGCCGCCACCCTCCTCCTGCGGGCTGGGGCTGGCCGGTCGCCATGGAGCCCGCTCGTCGCCGGGCGGCACCGTGGGGACACTGTGATGCCACCGGTGAGGTTGACGCTGTAACGCGCTGACATCACAAAGGGCCTCGCCTGGCACCCCCATAAAAGCGGGCTGGGGGGCGCAGAGCCACAGCTCCCTGTCAGGACAGGGTGGCCGGCCAGCATGGCCCGGTCCCGGCGCAGCAGGCTCCGCAGCAGGAGCCGGCGGCGCCGCCACCACCCAGACCATGACGGGACGCGTCCTCGCCGCCGGTACAGGAGGACCTCACGCCGGCCTGGGGTACTCAGCCGCAGGCGGCGGTATAGGAGGACCCGCCGCCGGCGGCGTGGGACGCGCAGACGCCGCTGCTGACCTCACCCCAGCAGTGGGCGTCTGCGGAGCCGGTGGCCCCGTGACCGCCACACCACGGTGGCCCTGGCTCCCTCAATAAAGCTGGAATGATTGCATGTGCTGTGTTGTGTCTTCCTTGTGTCCCCGTGCGCCGCCCGCGTGGACCAGGGCTGGCACTCCGTGTCTACTGGGGCTGCGTGTCCCCTGTGTGCACGTGTCCAGGACCAGCGCACGTCTCCAGGGATGCAGGTGGCCCAGCCTGCCTGCTCCCGTGCTGGCTCTCACCCCCGTCTCCACGTGCCAGCCCGTCTCCACGGCCCCAGTACGTCTCCATGGCCCCAGCCCATCTCCACGTCCCAGCCCATCTCCACGCCCCCAGCCCGTCCCCGCATCCCCGGCCCATCTCCACCTCCCAGTCCACCTTCACCTCCCCACACCGTTGCCATATCCCAGCCCAGCTCCACGTCCCAGCCTGTCTCCACGTCCCCAGCCCACCTGCATGTCCCCAGCCCATCTCCAGGTCCAGAAGGACATGGGGCTCTTGGAGCCGCGCCAGAGGAGGGCCACCAAAATGATGCGAGGGCTGGAGCACCTCTCCTAGGAGGACAGCCTGAGAGAGTTGGCCTTCTTCAGCCTGCAGAAGAGAAGGCTGCGGGGAGACCTTCTAGCAGCCTTCCAGTACTTCAAGGGGGGCTCTAGGAAAGACACGGACAGACTTTTTTTAGCAAGGCCTCTTGTGACGGCACGGGGAGCCATGGTTTGAAGCTAAGGGAGGGCAGGGGCTCCATTTGGGGAAGCCCTGTGGGGACAGCCCATCCCCATGGCACCGTGAGGCAGGCGGGGGCTTGGGCAGGACCCGGCTCAGCCCCCCCGTCCCCGAGCCCACCAGCCCCAGCGCTGCCAGTCCTTGCGCCCCGGGACTGTGTCCCCGCCAGCCTGGGGGACCATGGCGGGGGCAGGTGACCACGGCACCCATGGCTCTCCCCAGGCTCCAGCTGTGGGACCCTCCTCTTCCTCCTGCACTACCACACGCTCCTGGCATCCACACCCGGGGGACAAGCAACGCTGAGCGCCTGCGCCCGTCACCCTTCCCAGCCCCGCCTGCAGGCACCAAGAGCTGGGACCATGGCGACAGCCAGCACCACCGCCACTGCCACCGCCACCGCCACCGCCACTGCTCCCGGCACCTCTGGCCCTTTGCCGCCTCCTCCCGCCGCGCTGCCTGCGCTGCCGCTCGGCCCGGGGGCTCCTTTTGCGTCTCCTGTGCCGGGGCAGTGACCAGCGCACCTGCCGCCACACGGTGCCGGTGACGCGGGGCCGGTGCTGCTGCGGTGCCGCCACCCTCCTCCTGCGGGCTGGGGCTGGCCGGTCGCCATGGAGCCCGCTCGTCGCCGGGCGGCACCGTGGGGACACTGTGATGCCACCGGTGAGGTTGACGCTGTAACGCGCTGACATCACAAAGGGCCTCGCCCGGCACCCCCATAAAAGCGGGCTGGGGGGCGCAGAGCCACAGCTCCCTGTCAGGACAGGGTGGCCGGCCAGCATGGCCCGGTCCCGGCGCAGCAGGCTCCGCAGCAGGAGCCGGCGGCGCCGCCACCACCCAGACCATGACGGGACGCGTCCTCGCCGCCGGTACAGGAGGACCTCACGCCGGCCTGGGGTACTCAGCCGCAGGCGGCGGTATAGGAGGACCCGCCGCCGGCGGCGTGGGACGCGCAGACGCCGCTGCTGACCTCACCCCAGCAGTGGGCGTCTGCGGAGCCGGTGGCCCCGTGACCGCCACACCACGGTGGCCCTGGCTCCCTCAATAAAGCTGGAATGATTGCATGTGCTGTGTTGTGTCTTCCTTGTGTCCCCGTGCGCCGCCCGCGTGGACCAGGGCTGGCACTCCGTGTCTACTGGGGCTGCGTGTCCCCTGTGTGCACGTGTCCAGGACCAGCGCACGTCTCCAGGGATGCAGGTGGCCCAGCCTGCCTGCTCCCGTGCTGGCTCTCACCCCCGTCTCCACGTGCCAGCCCGTCTCCACGGCCCCAGTACGTCTCCATGGCCCCAGCCCATCTCCACGTCCCAGCCCATCTCCACGCCCCCAGCCCGTCCCCGCATCCCCGGCCCATCTCCACCTCCCAGTCCACCTTCACCTCCCCACACCGTTGCCATATCCCAGCCCAGCTCCACGTCCCAGCCTGTCTCCACGTCCCCAGCCCACCTGCATGTCCCCAGCCCATCTCCAGGTCCAGAAGGACATGGGGCTCTTGGAGCCGCGCCAGAGGAGGGCCACCAAAATGATGCGAGGGCTGGAGCACCTCTCCTAGGAGGACAGCCTGAGAGAGTTGGCCTTCTTCAGCCTGCAGAAGAGAAGGCTGCGGGGAGACCTTCTAGCAGCCTTCCAGTACTTCAAGGGGGGCTCTAGGAAAGACACGGACAGACTTTTTTTAGCAAGGCCTCTTGTGACGGCACGGGGAGCCATGGTTTGAAGCTAAGGGAGGGCAGGGGCTCCATTTGGGGAAGCCCTGTGGGGACAGCCCATCCCCATGGCACCGTGAGGCAGGCGGGGGCTTGGGCAGGACCCGGCTCAGCCCCCCCGTCCCCGAGCCCACCAGCCCCAGCGCTGCCAGCCCTTGCGCCCCGGGACTGTGTCCCCGCCAGCCTGGGGGACCATGGCGGGGGCAGGTGACCACGGCACCCATGGCTCTCCCCAGGCTCCAGCTGTGGGACCCTCCTCTTCCTCCTGCACTACCACACGCTCCTGGCATCCACACCCGGGGGACAAGCAACGCTGAGCGCCTGCGCCCGTCACCCTTCCCAGCCCCGCCTGCAGGCACCAAGAGCTGGGACCATGGCGACAGCCAGCACCACCGCCACTGCCACCGCCACCGCCACCGCCACTGCTCCCGGCACCTCTGGCCCTTTGCCGCCTCCTCCCGCCGCGCTGCCTGCGCTGCCGCTCGGCCCGGGGGCTCCTTTTGCGTCTCCTGTGCCGGGGCAGTGACCAGCGCACCTGCCGCCACACGGTGCCGGTGACGCGGGGCCGGTGCTGCTGCGGTGCCGCCACCCTCCTCCTGCGGGCTGGGGCTGGCCGGTCGCCATGGAGCCCGCTCGTCGCCGGGCGGCACCGTGGGGACACTGTGATGCCACCGGTGAGGTTGACGCTGTAACGCGCTGACATCACAAAGGGCCTCGCCCGGCACCCCCATAAAAGCGGGCTGGGGGGCGCAGAGCCACAGCTCCCTGTCAGGACAGGGTGGCCGGCCAGCATGGCCCGGTCCCGGCGCAGCAGGCTCCGCAGCAGGAGCCAGCGGCGCCGCCACCACCCAGACCATGACGGGACGCGTCCTCGCCGCCGGTACAGGAGGACCTCACGCCGGCCTGGGGTACTCAGCCGCAGGCGGCGGTATAGGAGGACCCGCCGCCGGCGGCGTGGGACGCGCAGACGCCGCTGCTGACCTCACCCCAGCAGTGGGCGTCTGCGGAGCCGGTGGCCCCGTGACCGCCACACCACGGTGGCCCTGGCTCCCTCAATAAAGCTGGAATGATTGCATGTGCTGTGTTGTGTCTTCCTTGTGTCCCCGTGCGCCGCCCGCGTGGACCAGGGCTGGCACTCCGTGTCTACTGGGGCTGCGTGTCCCCTGTGTGCACGTGTCCAGGACCAGCGCACGTCTCCAGGGATGCAGGTGGCCCAGCCTGCCTGCTCCCGTGCTGGCTCTCACCCCCGTCTCCACGTGCCAGCCCGTCTCCACGGCCCCAGTACGTCTCCATGGCCCCAGCCCATCTCCACGTCCCAGCCCATCTCCACGCCCCCAGCCCGTCCCCGCATCCCCGGCCCATCTCCACCTCCCAGTCCACCTTCACCTCCCCACACCGTTGCCATATCCCAGCCCAGCTCCACGTCCCAGCCTGTCTCCACGTCCCCAGCCCACCTGCATGTCCCCAGCCCATCTCCAGGTCCAGAAGGACATGGGGCTCTTGGAGCCGCGCCAGAGGAGGGCCACCAAAATGATGCGAGGGCTGGAGCACCTCTCCTAGGAGGACAGCCTGAGAGAGTTGGCCTTCTTCAGCCTGCAGAAGAGAAGGCTGCGGGGAGACCTTCTAGCAGCCTTCCAGTACTTCAAGGGGGGCTCTAGGAAAGACACGGACAGACTTTTTTTAGCAAGGCCTCTTGTGACGGCACGGGGAGCCATGGTTTGAAGCTAAGGGAGGGCAGGGGCTCCATTTGGGGAAGCCCTGTGGGGACAGCCCATCCCCATGGCACCGTGAGGCAGGCGGGGGCTTGGGCAGGACCCGGCTCAGCCCCCCCGTCCCCGAGCCCACCAGCCCCAGCGCTGCCAGCCCTTGCGCCCCGGGACTGTGTCCCCGCCAGCCTGGGGGACCATGGCGGGGGCAGGTGACCACGGCACCCATGGCTCTCCCCAGGCTCCAGCTGTGGGACCCTCCTCTTCCTCCTGCACTACCACACGCTCCTGGCATCCACACCCGGGGGACAAGCAACGCTGAGCGCCTGCGCCCGTCACCCTTCCCAGCCCCGCCTGCAGGCACCAAGAGCTGGGACCATGGCGACAGCCAGCACCACCGCCACTGCCACCGCCACCGCCACCGCCACTGCTCCCGGCACCTCTGGCCCTTTGCCGCCTCCTCCCGCCGCGCTGCCTGCGCTGCCGCTCGGCCCGGGGGCTCCTTTTGCGTCTCCTGTGCCGGGGCAGTGACCAGCGCGCCTGCCGCCACACGGTGCCGGTGACGCGGGGCCGGTGCTGCTGCGGTGCCGCCACCCTCCTCCTGCGGGCTGGGGCTGGCCGGTCGCCATGGAGCCCGCTCGTCGCTGGGCGGCACCGTGGGGACACTGTGATGCCACCGGTGAGGTTGACGCTGTAACGCGCTGACATCACAAAGGGCCTCGCCCGGCACCCCCATAAAAGCGGGCTGGGGGGCGCAGAGCCACAGCTCCCTGTCAGGACAGGGTGGCCGGCCAGCATGGCCCGGTCCCGGCGCAGCAGGCTCCGCAGCAGGAGCCGGCGGCGCCGCCACCACCCAGACCATGACGGGACGCGTCCTCGCCGCCGGTACAGGAGGACCTCACGCCGGCCTGGGGTACTCAGCCGCAGGCGGCGGTATAGGAGGACCCGCCGCCGGCGGCGTGGGACGCGCAGACGCCGCTGCTGACCTCACCCCAGCAGTGGGCGTCTGCGGAGCCGGTGGCCCCGTGACCGCCACACCACGGTGGCCCTGGCTCCCTCAATAAAGCTGGAATGATTGCATGTGCTGTGTTGTGTCTTCCTTGTGTCCCCGTGCGCCGCCCGCGTGGACCAGGGCTGGCACTCCGTGTCTACTGGGGCTGCGTGTCCCCTGTGTGCACGTGTCCAGGACCAGCGCACGTCTCCAGGGATGCAGGTGGCCCAGCCTGCCTGCTCCCGTGCTGGCTCTCACCCCCGTCTCCACGTGCCAGCCCGTCTCCACGGCCCCAGTACGTCTCCATGGCCCCAGCCCATCTCCACGTCCCAGCCCATCTCCACGCCCCCAGCCCGTCCCCGCATCCCCGGCCCATCTCCACCTCCCAGTCCACCTTCACCTCCCCACACCGTTGCCATATCCCAGCCCAGCTCCACGTCCCAGCCTGTCTCCACGTCCCCAGCCCACCTGCATGTCCCCAGCCCATCTCCAGGTCCAGAAGGACATGGGGCTCTTGGAGCCGCGCCAGAGGAGGGCCACCAAAATGATGCGAGGGCTGGAGCACCTCTCCTAGGAGGACAGCCTGAGAGAGTTGGCCTTCTTCAGCCTGCAGAAGAGAAGGCTGCGGGGAGACCTTCTAGCAGCCTTCCAGTACTTCAAGGGGGGCTCTAGGAAAGACACGGACAGACTTTTTTTAGCAAGGCCTCTTGTGACGGCACGGGGAGCCATGGTTTGAAGCTAAGGGAGGGCAGGGGCTCCATTTGGGGAAGCCCTGTGGGGACAGCCCATCCCCATGGCACCGTGAGGCAGGCGGGGGCTTGGGCAGGACCCGGCTCAGCCCCCCCGTCCCCGAGCCCACCAGCCCCAGCGCTGCCAGCCCTTGCGCCCCGGGACTGTGTCCCCGCCAGCCTGGGGGACCATGGCGGGGGCAGGTGACCACGGCACCCATGGCTCTCCCCAGGCTCCAGCTGTGGGACCCTCCTCTTCCTCCTGCACTACCACACGCTCCTGGCATCCACACCCGGGGGACAAGCAACGCTGAGCGCCTGCGCCCGTCACCCTTCCCAGCCCCGCCTGCAGGCACCAAGAGCTGGGACCATGGCGACAGCCAGCACCACCGCCACTGCCACCGCCACCGCCACCGCCACTGCTCCCGGCACCTCTGGCCCTTTGCCGCCTCCTCCCGCCGCGCTGCCTGCGCTGCCGCTCGGCCCGGGGGCTCCTTTTGCGTCTCCTGTGCCGGGGCAGTGACCAGCGCGCCTGCCGCCACACGGTGCCGGTGACGCGGGGCCGGTGCTGCTGCGGTGCCGCCACCCTCCTCCTGCGGGCTGGGGCTGGCCGGTCGCCATGGAGCCCGCTCGTCGCTGGGCGGCACCGTGGGGACACTGTGATGCCACCGGTGAGGTTGACGCTGTAACGCGCTGACATCACAAAGGGCCTCGCCCGGCACCCCCATAAAAGCGGGCTGGGGGGCGCAGAGCCACAGCTCCCTGTCAGGACAGGGTGGCCGGCCAGCATGGCCCGGTCCCGGCGCAGCAGGCTCCGCAGCAGGAGCCGGCGGCGCCGCCACCACCCAGACCATGACGGGACGCGTCCTCGCCGCCGGTACAGGAGGACCTCACGCCGGCCTGGGGTACTCAGCCGCAGGCGGCGGTATAGGAGGACCCGCCGCCGGCGGCGTGGGACGCGCAGACGCCGCTGCTGACCTCACCCCAGCAGTGGGCGTCTGCGGAGCCGGTGGCCCCGTGACCGCCACACCACGGTGGCCCTGGCTCCCTCAATAAAGCTGGAATGATTGCATGTGCTGTGTTGTGTCTTCCTTGTGTCCCCGTGCGCCGCCCGCGTGGACCAGGGCTGGCACTCCGTGTCTACTGGGGCTGCGTGTCCCCTGTGTGCACGTGTCCAGGACCAGCGCACGTCTCCAGGGATGCAGGTGGCCCAGCCTGCCTGCTCCCGTGCTGGCTCTCACCCCCGTCTCCACGTGCCAGCCCGTCTCCACGGCCCCAGTACGTCTCCATGGCCCCAGCCCATCTCCACGTCCCAGCCCATCTCCACGCCCCCAGCCCGTCCCCGCATCCCCGGCCCATCTCCACCTCCCAGTCCACCTTCACCTCCCCACACCGTTGCCATATCCCAGCCCAGCTCCACGTCCCAGCCTGTCTCCACGTCCCCAGCCCACCTGCATGTCCCCAGCCCATCTCCAGGTCCAGAAGGACATGGGGCTCTTGGAGCCGCGCCAGAGGAGGGCCACCAAAATGATGCGAGGGCTGGAGCACCTCTCCTAGGAGGACAGCCTGAGAGAGTTGGCCTTCTTCAGCCTGCAGAAGAGAAGGCTGCGGGGAGACCTTCTAGCAGCCTTCCAGTACTTCAAGGGGGGCTCTAGGAAAGACACGGACAGACTTTTTTTAGCAAGGCCTCTTGTGACGGCACGGGGAGCCATGGTTTGAAGCTAAGGGAGGGCAGGGGCTCCATTTGGGGAAGCCCTGTGGGGACAGCCCATCCCCATGGCACCGTGAGGCAGGCGGGGGCTTGGGCAGGACCCGGCTCAGCCCCCCCGTCCCCGAGCCCACCAGCCCCAGCGCTGCCAGCCCTTGCGCCCCGGGACTGTGTCCCCGCCAGCCTGGGGGACCATGGCGGGGGCAGGTGACCACGGCACCCATGGCTCTCCCCAGGCTCCAGCTGTGGGACCCTCCTCTTCCTCCTGCACTACCACACGCTCCTGGCATCCACACCCGGGGGACAAGCAACGCTGAGCGCCTGCGCCCGTCACCCTTCCCAGCCCCGCCTGCAGGCACCAAGAGCTGGGACCATGGCGACAGCCAGCACCACCGCCACTGCCACCGCCACCGCCACCGCCACTGCTCCCGGCACCTCTGGCCCTTTGCCGCCTCCTCCCGCCGCGCTGCCTGCGCTGCCGCTCGGCCCGGGGGCTCCTTTTGCGTCTCCTGTGCCGGGGCAGTGACCAGCGCACCTGCCGCCACACGGTGCCGGTGACGCGGGGCCGGTGCTGCTGCGGTGCCGCCACCCTCCTCCTGCGGGCTGGGGCTGGCCGGTCGCCATGGAGCCCGCTCGTCGCCGGGCGGCACCGTGGGGACACTGTGATGCCACCGGTGAGGTTGACGCTGTAACGCGCTGACATCACAAAGGGCCTCGCCCGGCACCCCCATAAAAGCGGGCTGGGGGGCGCAGAGCCACAGCTCCCTGTCAGGACAGGGTGGCTGGCCAGCATGGCCCGGTCCCGGCGCAGCAGGCTCCGCAGCAGGAGCCAGCGGCGCCGCCACCACCCAGACCATGACGGGACGCGTCCTCGCCGCCGGTACAGGAGGACCTCACGCCGGCCTGGGGTACTCAGCCGCAGGCGGCGGTATAGGAGGACCCGCCGCCGGCGGCGTGGGACGCGCAGACGCCGCTGCTGACCTCACCCCAGCAGTGGGCGTCTGCGGAGCCGGTGGCCCCGTGACCGCCACACCACGGTGGCCCTGGCTCCCTCAATAAAGCTGGAATGATTGCATGTGCTGTGTTGTGTCTTCCTTGTGTCCCCGTGCGCCGCCCGCGTGGACCAGGGCTGGCACTCCGTGTCTACTGGGGCTGCGTGTCCCCTGTGTGCACGTGTCCAGGACCAGCGCACGTCTCCAGGGATGCAGGTGGCCCAGCCTGCCTGCTCCCGTGCTGGCTCTCACCCCCGTCTCCACGTGCCAGCCCGTCTCCACGGCCCCAGTACGTCTCCATGGCCCCAGCCCATCTCCACGTCCCAGCCCATCTCCACGCCCCCAGCCCGTCCCCGCATCCCCGGCCCATCTCCACCTCCCAGTCCACCTTCACCTCCCCACACCGTTGCCATATCCCAGCCCAGCTCCACGTCCCAGCCTGTCTCCACGTCCCCAGCCCACCTGCATGTCCCCAGCCCATCTCCAGGTCCAGAAGGACATGGGGCTCTTGGAGCCGCGCCAGAGGAGGGCCACCAAAATGATGCGAGGGCTGGAGCACCTCTCCTAGGAGGACAGCCTGAGAGAGTTGGCCTTCTTCAGCCTGCAGAAGAGAAGGCTGCGGGGAGACCTTCTAGCAGCCTTCCAGTACTTCAAGGGGGGCTCTAGGAAAGACACGGACAGACTTTTTTTAGCAAGGCCTCTTGTGACGGCACGGGGAGCCATGGTTTGAAGCTAAGGGAGGGCAGGGGCTCCATTTGGGGAAGCCCTGTGGGGACAGCCCATCCCCATGGCACCGTGAGGCAGGCGGGGGCTTGGGCAGGACCCGGCTCAGCCCCCCCGTCCCCGAGCCCACCAGCCCCAGCGCTGCCAGCCCTTGCGCCCCGGGACTGTGTCCCCGCCAGCCTGGGGGACCATGGCGGGGGCAGGTGACCACGGCACCCATGGCTCTCCCCAGGCTCCAGCTGTGGGACCCTCCTCTTCCTCCTGCACTACCACACGCTCCTGGCATCCACACCCGGGGGACAAGCAACGCTGAGCGCCTGCGCCCGTCACCCTTCCCAGCCCCGCCTGCAGGCACCAAGAGCTGGGACCATGGCGACAGCCAGCACCACCGCCACCGCCACCGCCACCGCCACCGCTCCCGGCACCTCTGGCCCTTTGCCGCCTCCTCCCGCCGCGCTGCCTGCGCTGCCGCTCGGCCCGGGGGCTCCTTTTGCGTCTCCTGTGCCGGGGCAGTGACCAGCGCACCTGCCGCCACACGGTGCCGGTGACGCGGGGCCGGTGCTGCTGCGGTGCCGCCACCCTCCTCCTGCGGGCTGGGGCTGGCCGGTCGCCATGGAGCCCGCTCGTCGCCGGGCGGCACCGTGGGGACACTGTGATGCCACCGGTGAGGTTGACGCTGTAACGCGCTGACATCACAAAGGGCCTCGCCCGGCACCCCCATAAAAGCGGGCTGGGGGGCGCAGAGCCACAGCTCCCTGTCAGGACAGGGTGGCCGGCCAGCATGGCCCGGTCCCGGCGCAGCAGGCTCCGCAGCAGGAGCCGGCGGCGCCGCCACCACCCAGACCATGACGGGACGCGTCCTCGCCGCCGGTACAGGAGGACCTCACGCCGGCCTGGGGTACTCAGCCGCAGGCGGCGGTATAGGAGGACCCGCCGCCGGCGGCGTGGGACGCGCAGACGCCGCTGCTGACCTCACCCCAGCAGTGGGCGTCTGCGGAGCCGGTGGCCCCGTGACCGCCACACCACGGTGGCCCTGGCTCCCTCAATAAAGCTGGAATGATTGCATGTGCTGTGTTGTGTCTTCCTTGTGTCCCCGTGCGCCGCCCGCGTGGACCAGGGCTGGCACTCCGTGTCTACTGGGGCTGCGTGTCCCCTGTGTGCACGTGTCCAGGACCAGCGCACGTCTCCAGGGATGCAGGTGGCCCAGCCTGCCTGCTCCCGTGCTGGCTCTCACCCCCGTCTCCACGTGCCAGCCCGTCTCCACGGCCCCAGTACGTCTCCATGGCCCCAGCCCATCTCCACGTCCCAGCCCATCTCCACGCCCCCAGCCCGTCCCCGCATCCCCGGCCCATCTCCACCTCCCAGTCCACCTTCACCTCCCCACACCGTTGCCATATCCCAGCCCAGCTCCACGTCCCAGCCTGTCTCCACGTCCCCAGCCCACCTGCATGTCCCCAGCCCATCTCCAGGTCCAGAAGGACATGGGGCTCTTGGAGCCGCGCCAGAGGAGGGCCACCAAAATGATGCGAGGGCTGGAGCACCTCTCCTAGGAGGACAGCCTGAGAGAGTTGGCCTTCTTCAGCCTGCAGAAGAGAAGGCTGCGGGGAGACCTTCTAGCAGCCTTCCAGTACTTCAAGGGGGGCTCTAGGAAAGACACGGACAGACTTTTTTTAGCAAGGCCTCTTGTGACGGCACGGGGAGCCATGGTTTGAAGCTAAGGGAGGGCAGGGGCTCCATTTGGGGAAGCCCTGTGGGGACAGCCCATCCCCATGGCACCGTGAGGCAGGCGGGGGCTTGGGCAGGACCCGGCTCAGCCCCCCCGTCCCCGAGCCCACCAGCCCCAGCGCTGCCAGCCCTTGCGCCCCGGGACTGTGTCCCCGCCAGCCTGGGGGACCATGGCGGGGGCAGGTGACCACGGCACCCATGGCTCTCCCCAGGCTCCAGCTGTGGGACCCTCCTCTTCCTCCTGCACTACCACACGCTCCTGGCATCCACACCCGGGGGACAAGCAACGCTGAGCACCTGCGCCCGTCACCCTTCCCAGCCCCGCCTGCAGGCACCAAGAGCTGGGACCATGGCGACAGCCAGCACCACCGCCACTGCCACCGCCACCGCCACCGCCACTGCTCCCGGCACCTCTGGCCCTTTGCCGCCTCCTCCCGCCGCGCTGCCTGCGCTGCCGCTCGGCCCGGGGGCTCCTTTTGCGTCTCCTGTGCCGGGGCAGTGACCAGCGCACCTGCCGCCACACGGTGCCGGTGACGCGGGGCCGGTGCTGCTGCGGTGCCGCCACCCTCCTCCTGCGGGCTGGGGCTGGCCGGTCGCCATGGAGCCCGCTCGTCGCCGGGCGGCACCGTGGGGACACTGTGATGCCACCGGTGAGGTTGACGCTGTAACGCGCTGACATCACAAAGGGCCTCGCCCGGCACCCCCATAAAAGCGGGCTGGGGGGCGCAGAGCCACAGCTCCCTGTCAGGACAGGGTGGCCGGCCAGCATGGCCCGGTCCCGGCGCAGCAGGCTCCGCAGCAGGAGCCGGCGGCGCCGCCACCACCCAGACCATGACGGGACGCGTCCTCGCCGCCGGTACAGGAGGACCTCACGCCGGCCTGGGGTACTCAGCCGCAGGCGGCGGTATAGGAGGACCCGCCGCCGGCGGCGTGGGACGCGCAGACGCCGCTGCTGACCTCACCCCAGCAGTGGGCGTCTGCGGAGCCGGTGGCCCCGTGACCGCCACACCACGGTGGCCCTGGCTCCCTCAATAAAGCTGGAATGATTGCATGTGCTGTGTTGTGTCTTCCTTGTGTCCCCGTGCGCCGCCCGCGTGGACCAGGGCTGGCACTCCGTGTCTACTGGGGCTGCGTGTCCCCTGTGTGCACGTGTCCAGGACCAGCGCACGTCTCCAGGGATGCAGGTGGCCCAGCCTGCCTGCTCCCGTGCTGGCTCTCGCCCCCGTCTCCACGTGCCAGCCCGTCTCCACGGCCCCAGTACGTCTCCATGGCCCCAGCCCATCTCCACGTCCCAGCCCATCTCCACGCCCCCAGCCCGTCCCCGCATCCCCGGCCCATCTCCACCTCCCAGTCCACCTTCACCTCCCCACACCGTTGCCATATCCCAGCCCAGCTCCACGTCCCAGCCTGTCTCCACGTCCCCAGCCCACCTGCATGTCCCCAGCCCATCTCCAGGTCCAGAAGGACATGGGGCTCTTGGAGCCGCGCCAGAGGAGGGCCACCAAAATGATGCGAGGGCTGGAGCACCTCTCCTAGGAGGACAGCCTGAGAGAGTTGGCCTTCTTCAGCCTGCAGAAGAGAAGGCTGCGGGGAGACCTTCTAGCAGCCTTCCAGTACTTCAAGGGGGGCTCTAGGAAAGACACGGACAGACTTTTTTTAGCAAGGCCTCTTGTGACGGCACGGGGAGCCATGGTTTGAAGCTAAGGGAGGGCAGGGGCTCCATTTGGGGAAGCCCTGTGGGGACAGCCCATCCCCATGGCACCGTGAGGCAGGCGGGGGCTTGGGCAGGACCCGGCTCAGCCCCCCCGTCCCCGAGCCCACCAGCCCCAGCGCTGCCAGTCCTTGCGCCCCGGGACTGTGTCCCCGCCAGCCTGGGGGACCATGGCGGGGGCAGGTGACCACGGCACCCATGGCTCTCCCCAGGCTCCAGCTGTGGGACCCTCCTCTTCCTCCTGCACTACCACACGCTCCTGGCATCCACACCCGGGGGACAAGCAACGCTGAGCGCCTGCGCCCGTCACCCTTCCCAGCCCCGCCTGCAGGCACCAAGAGCTGGGACCATGGCGACAGCCAGCACCACCGCCACTGCCACCGCCACCGCCACCGCCACTGCTCCCGGCACCTCTGGCCCTTTGCCGCCTCCTCCCGCCGCGCTGCCTGCGCTGCCGCTCGGCCCGGGGGCTCCTTTTGCGTCTCCTGTGCCGGGGCAGTGACCAGCGCACCTGCCGCCACACGGTGCCGGTGACGCGGGGCCGGTGCTGCTGCGGTGCCGCCACCCTCCTCCTGCGGGCTGGGGCTGGCCGGTCGCCATGGAGCCCGCTCGTCGCCGGGCGGCACCGTGGGGACACTGTGATGCCACCGGTGAGGTTGACGCTGTAACGCGCTGACATCACAAAGGGCCTCGCCCGGCACCCCCATAAAAGCGGGCTGGGGGGCGCAGAGCCACAGCTCCCTGTCAGGACAGGGTGGCCGGCCAGCATGGCCCGGTCCCGGCGCAGCAGGCTCCGCAGCAGGAGCCGGCGGCGCCGCCACCACCCAGACCATGACGGGACGCGTCCTCGCCGCCGGTACAGGAGGACCTCACGCCGGCCTGGGGTACTCAGCCGCAGGCGGCGGTATAGGAGGACCCGCCGCCGGCGGCGTGGGACGCGCAGACGCCGCTGCTGACCTCACCCCAGCAGTGGGCGTCTGCGGAGCCGGTGGCCCCGTGACCGCCACACCACGGTGGCCCTGGCTCCCTCAATAAAGCTGGAATGATTGCATGTGCTGTGTTGTGTCTTCCTTGTGTCCCCGTGCGCCGCCCGCGTGGACCAGGGCTGGCACTCCGTGTCTACTGGGGCTGCGTGTCCCCTGTGTGCACGTGTCCAGGACCAGCGCACGTCTCCAGGGATGCAGGTGGCCCAGCCTGCCTGCTCCCGTGCTGGCTCTCACCCCCGTCTCCACGTGCCAGCCCGTCTCCACGGCCCCAGTACGTCTCCATGGCCCCAGCCCATCTCCACGTCCCAGCCCATCTCCACGCCCCCAGCCCGTCCCCGCATCCCCGGCCCATCTCCACCTCCCAGTCCACCTTCACCTCCCCACACCGTTGCCATATCCCAGCCCAGCTCCACGTCCCAGCCTGTCTCCACGTCCCCAGCCCACCTGCATGTCCCCAGCCCATCTCCAGGTCCAGAAGGACATGGGGCTCTTGGAGCCGCGCCAGAGGAGGGCCACCAAAATGATGCGAGGGCTGGAGCACCTCTCCTAGGAGGACAGCCTGAGAGAGTTGGCCTTCTTCAGCCTGCAGAAGAGAAGGCTGCGGGGAGACCTTCTAGCAGCCTTCCAGTACTTCAAGGGGGGCTCTAGGAAAGACACGGACAGACTTTTTTTAGCAAGGCCTCTTGTGACGGCACGGGGAGCCATGGTTTGAAGCTAAGGGAGGGCAGGGGCTCCATTTGGGGAAGCCCTGTGGGGACAGCCCATCCCCATGGCACCGTGAGGCAGGCGGGGGCTTGGGCAGGACCCGGCTCAGCCCCCCCGTCCCCGAGCCCACCAGCCCCAGCGCTGCCAGCCCTTGCGCCCCGGGACTGTGTCCCCGCCAGCCTGGGGGACCATGGCGGGGGCAGGTGACCACGGCACCCATGGCTCTCCCCAGGCTCCAGCTGTGGGACCCTCCTCTTCCTCCTGCACTACCACACGCTCCTGGCATCCACACCCGGGGGACAAGCAACGCTGAGCGCCTGCGCCCGTCACCCTTCCCAGCCCCGCCTGCAGGCACCAAGAGCTGGGACCATGGCGACAGCCAGCACCACCGCCACTGCCACCGCCACCGCCACCGCCACTGCTCCCGGCACCTCTGGCCCTTTGCCGCCTCCTCCCGCCGCGCTGCCTGCGCTGCCGCTCGGCCCGGGGGCTCCTTTTGCGTCTCCTGTGCCGGGGCAGTGACCAGCGCGCCTGCCGCCACACGGTGCCGGTGACGCGGGGCCGGTGCTGCTGCGGTGCCGCCACCCTCCTCCTGCGGGCTGGGGCTGGCCGGTCGCCATGGAGCCCGCTCGTCGCCGGGCGGCACCGTGGGGACACTGTGATGCCACCGGTGAGGTTGACGCTGTAACGCGCTGACATCACAAAGGGCCTCGCCCGGCACCCCCATAAAAGCGGGCTGGGGGGCGCAGAGCCACAGCTCCCTGTCAGGACAGGGTGGCTGGCCAGCATGGCCCGGTCCCGGCGCAGCAGGCTCCGCAGCAGGAGCCGGCGGCGCCGCCACCACCCAGACCATGACGGGACGCGTCCTCGCCGCCGGTACAGGAGGACCTCACGCCGGCCTGGGGTACTCAGCCGCAGGCGGCGGTATAGGAGGACCCGCCGCCGGCGGCGTGGGACGCGCAGACGCCGCTGCTGACCTCACCCCAGCAGTGGGCGTCTGCGGAGCCGGTGGCCCCGTGACCGCCACACCACGGTGGCCCTGGCTCCCTCAATAAAGCTGGAATGATTGCATGTGCTGTGTTGTGTCTTCCTTGTGTCCCCGTGCGCCGCCCGCGTGGACCAGGGCTGGCACTCCGTGTCTACTGGGGCTGCGTGTCCCCTGTGTGCACGTGTCCAGGACCAGCGCACGTCTCCAGGGATGCAGGTGGCCCAGCCTGCCTGCTCCCGTGCTGGCTCTCACCCCCGTCTCCACGTGCCAGCCCGTCTCCACGGCCCCAGTACGTCTCCATGGCCCCAGCCCATCTCCACGTCCCAGCCCATCTCCACGCCCCCAGCCCGTCCCCGCATCCCCGGCCCATCTCCACCTCCCAGTCCACCTTCACCTCCCCACACCGTTGCCATATCCCAGCCCAGCTCCACGTCCCAGCCTGTCTCCACGTCCCCAGCCCACCTGCATGTCCCCAGCCCATCTCCAGGTCCAGAAGGACATGGGGCTCTTGGAGCCGCGCCAGAGGAGGGCCACCAAAATGATGCGAGGGCTGGAGCACCTCTCCTAGGAGGACAGCCTGAGAGAGTTGGCCTTCTTCAGCCTGCAGAAGAGAAGGCTGCGGGGAGACCTTCTAGCAGCCTTCCAGTACTTCAAGGGGGGCTCTAGGAAAGACACGGACAGACTTTTTTTAGCAAGGCCTCTTGTGACGGCACGGGGAGCCATGGTTTGAAGCTAAGGGAGGGCAGGGGCTCCATTTGGGGAAGCCCTGTGGGGACAGCCCATCCCCATGGCACCGTGAGGCAGGCGGGGGCTTGGGCAGGACCCGGCTCAGCCCCCCCGTCCCCGAGCCCACCAGCCCCAGCGCTGCCAGCCCTTGCGCCCCGGGACTGTGTCCCCGCCAGC
This sequence comes from Mycteria americana, assembly GCF_035582795.1. NCBI lineage: Eukaryota > Metazoa > Chordata > Aves > Ciconiiformes > Ciconiidae > Mycteria > Mycteria americana. The sequence continues at coordinate 830,422 of NC_134368.1, forward strand.
CTGGGGGACCATGGCGGGGGCAGGTGACCACGGCACCCATGGCTCTCCCCAGGCTCCAGCTGTGGGACCCTCCTCTTCCTCCTGCACTACCACACGCTCCTGGCATCCACACCCGGGGGACAAGCAACGCTGAGCGCCTGCGCCCGTCACCCTTCCCAGCCCCGCCTGCAGGCACCAAGAGCTGGGACCATGGCGACAGCCAGCACCACCGCCACCGCCACCGCCACCGCCACCGCTCCCGGCACCTCTGGCCCTTTGCCGCCTCCTCCCGCCGCGCTGCCTGCGCTGCCGCTCGGCCCGGGGGCTCCTTTTGCGTCTCCTGTGCCGGGGCAGTGACCAGCGCACCTGCCGCCACACGGTGCCGGTGACGCGGGGCCGGTGCTGCTGCGGTGCCGCCACCCTCCTCCTGCGGGCTGGGGCTGGCCGGTCGCCATGGAGCCCGCTCGTCGCCGGGCGGCACCGTGGGGACACTGTGATGCCACCGGTGAGGTTGACGCTGTAACGCGCTGACATCACAAAGGGCCTCGCCCGGCACCCCCATAAAAGCGGGCTGGGGGGCGCAGAGCCACAGCTCCCTGTCAGGACAGGGTGGCCGGCCAGCATGGCCCGGTCCCGGCGCAGCAGGCTCCGCAGCAGGAGCCGGCGGCGCCGCCACCACCCAGACCATGACGGGACGCGTCCTCGCCGCCGGTACAGGAGGACCTCACGCCGGCCTGGGGTACTCAGCCGCAGGCGGCGGTATAGGAGGACCCGCCGCCGGCGGCGTGGGACGCGCAGACGCCGCTGCTGACCTCACCCCAGCAGTGGGCGTCTGCGGAGCCGGTGGCCCCGTGACCGCCACACCACGGTGGCCCTGGCTCCCTCAATAAAGCTGGAATGATTGCATGTGCTGTGTTGTGTCTTCCTTGTGTCCCCGTGCGCCGCCCGCGTGGACCAGGGCTGGCACTCCGTGTCTACTGGGGCTGCGTGTCCCCTGTGTGCACATGTCCAGGACCAGCGCACGTCTCCAGGGATGCAGGTGGCCCAGCCTGCCTGCTCCCGTGCTGGCTCTCACCCCCGTCTCCACGTGCCAGCCCGTCTCCACGGCCCCAGTACGTCTCCATGGCCCCAGCCCATCTCCACGTCCCAGCCCATCTCCACGCCCCCAGCCCGTCCCCGCATCCCCGGCCCATCTCCACCTCCCAGTCCACCTTCACTTCCCCACACCGTTGCCATATCCCAGCCCAGCTCCACGTCCCAGCCTGTCTCCACGTCCCCAGCCCACCTGCATGTCCCCAGCCCATCTCCAGGTCCAGAAGGACATGGGGCTCTTGGAGCCGCGCCAGAGGAGGGCCACCAAAATGATGCGAGGGCTGGAGCACCTCTCCTAGGAGGACAGCCTGAGAGAGTTGGCCTTCTTCAGCCTGCAGAAGAGAAGGCTGCGGGGAGACCTTCTAGCAGCCTTCCAGTACTTCAAGGGGGGCTCTAGGAAAGACACGGACAGACTTTTTTTAGCAAGGCCTCTTGTGACGGCACGGGGAGCCATGGTTTGAAGCTAAGGGAGGGCAGGGGCTCCATTTGGGGAAGCCCTGTGGGGACAGCCCATCCCCATGGCACCGTGAGGCAGGCGGGGGCTTGGGCAGGACCCGGCTCAGCCCCCCCGTCCCCGAGCCCACCAGCCCCAGCGCTGCCAGCCCTTGCGCCCCGGGACTGTGTCCCCGCCAGCCTGGGGGACCATGGCGGGGGCAGGTGACCACGGCACCCATGGCTCTCCCCAGGCTCCAGCTGTGGGACCCTCCTCTTCCTCCTGCACTACCACACGCTCCTGGCATCCACACCCGGGGGACAAGCAACGCTGAGCGCCTGCGCCCGTCACCCTTCCCAGCCCCGCCTGCAGGCACCAAGAGCTGGGACCATGGCGACAGCCAGCACCACCGCCACTGCCACCGCCACCGCCACCGCCACTGCTCCCGGCACCTCTGGCCCTTTGCCGCCTCCTCCCGCCGCGCTGCCTGCGCTGCCGCTCGGCCCGGGGGCTCCTTTTGCGTCTCCTGTGCCGGGGCAGTGACCAGCGCACCTGCCGCCACACGGTGCCGGTGACGCGGGGCCGGTGCTGCTGCGGTGCCGCCACCCTCCTCCTGCGGGCTGGGGCTGGCCGGTCGCCATGGAGCCCGCTCGTCGCCGGGCGGCACCGTGGGGACACTGTGATGCCACCGGTGAGGTTGACGCTGTAACGCGCTGACATCACAAAGGGCCTCGCCCGGCACCCCCATAAAAGCGGGCTGGGGGGCGCAGAGCCACAGCTCCCTGTCAGGACAGGGTGGCCGGCCAGCATGGCCCGGTCCCGGCGCAGCAGGCTCCGCAGCAGGAGCCGGCGGCGCCGCCACCACCCAGACCATGACGGGACGCGTCCTCGCCGCCGGTACAGGAGGACCTCACGCCGGCCTGGGGTACTCAGCCGCAGGCGGCGGTATAGGAGGACCCGCCGCTGGCGGCGTGGGACGCGCAGACGCCGCTGCTGACCTCACCCCAGCAGTGGGCGTCTGCGGAGCCGGTGGCCCCGTGACCGCCACACCACGGTGGCCCTGGCTCCCTCAATAAAGCTGGAATGATTGCATGTGCTGTGTTGTGTCTTCCTTGTGTCCCCGTGCGCCGCCCGCGTGGACCAGGGCTGGCACTCCGTGTCTACTGGGGCTGCGTGTCCCCTGTGTGCACGTGTCCAGGACCAGCGCACGTCTCCAGGGATGCAGGTGGCCCAGCCTGCCTGCTCCCGTGCTGGCTCTCACCCCCGTCTCCACGTGCCAGCCCGTCTCCACGGCCCCAGTACGTCTCCATGGCCCCAGCCCATCTCCACGTCCCAGCCCATCTCCACGCCCCCAGCCCGTCCCCGCATCCCCGGCCCATCTCCACCTCCCAGTCCACCTTCACCTCCCCACACCGTTGCCATATCCCAGCCCAGCTCCACGTCCCAGCCTGTCTCCACGTCCCCAGCCCACCTGCATGTCCCCAGCCCATCTCCAGGTCCAGAAGGGCATGGGGCTCTTGGAGCCGTGCCAGAGGAGGGCCACCAAAATGATGCGAGGGCTGGAGCACCTCTCCTAGGAGGACAGCCTGAGAGAGTTGGCCTTCTTCAGCCTGCAGAAGAGAAGGCTGCGGGGAGACCTTCTAGCAGCCTTCCAGTACTTCAAGGGGGGCTCTAGGAAAGACACGGACAGACTTTTTTTAGCAAGGCCTCTTGTGACGGCACGGGGAGCCATGGTTTGAAGCTAAGGGAGGGCAGGGGCTCCATTTGGGGAAGCCCTGTGGGGACAGCCCATCCCCATGGCACCGTGAGGCAGGCGGGGGCTTGGGCAGGACCCGGCTCAGCCCCCCGTCCCCGAGCCCACCAGCCCCAGCGCTGCCAGCCCTTGCGCCCCGGGACTGTGTCCCCGCCAGCCTGGGGGACCATGGCGGGGGCAGGTGACCACGGCACCCATGGCTCTCCCCAGGCTCCAGCTGTGGGACCCTCCTCTTCCTCCTGCACTACCACACGCTCCTGGCATCCACACCCGGGGGACAAGCAACGCTGAGCGCCTGCGCCCGTCACCCTTCCCAGCCCCGCCTGCAGGCACCAAGAGCTGGGACCATGGCGACAGCCAGCACCACCGCCACCGCCACCGCCACCGCCACCGCCACTGCTCCCGGCACCTCTGGCCCTTTGCCGCCTCCTCCCGCCGCGCTGCCTGCGCTGCCGCTCGGCCCGGGGGCTCCTTTTGCGTCTCCTGTGCCGGGGCAGTGACCAGCGCACCTGCCGCCACACGGTGCCGGTGACGCGGGGCCGGTGCTGCTGCGGTGCCGCCACCCTCCTCCTGCGGGCTGGGGCTGGCCGGTCGCCATGGAGCCCGCTCGTCGCCGGGCGGCACCGTGGGGACACTGTGATGCCACCGGTGAGGTTGACGCTGTAACGCGCTGACATCACAAAGGGCCTCGCCCGGCACCCCCATAAAAGCGGGCTGGGGGGCGCAGAGCCACAGCTCCCTGTCAGGACAGGGTGGCCGGCCAGCATGGCCCGGTCCCGGCGCAGCAGGCTCCGCAGCAGGAGCCGGCGGCGCCGCCACCACCCAGACCATGACGGGACGCGTCCTCGCCGCCAGTACAGGAGGACCTCACGCCGGCCTGGGGTACTCAGCCGCAGGCGGCGGTATAGGAGGACCCGCCGCCGGCGGCGTGGGACGCGCAGACGCCGCTGCTGACCTCACCCCAGCAGTGGGCGTCTGCGGAGCCGGTGGCCCCGTGACCGCCACACCACGGTGGCCCTGGCTCCCTCAATAAAGCTGGAATGATTGCATGTGCTGTGTTGTGTCTTCCTTGTGTCCCCGTGCGCCGCCCGCGTGGACCAGGGCTGGCACTCCGTGTCTACTGGGGCTGCGTGTCCCCTGTGTGCACGTGTCCAGGACCAGCGCACGTCTCCAGGGATGCAGGTGGCCCAGCCTGCCTGCTCCCGTGCTGGCTCTCACCCCCGTCTCCACGTGCCAGCCCGTCTCCACGGCCCCAGTACGTCTCCATGGCCCCAGCCCATCTCCACGTCCCAGCCCATCTCCACGCCCCCAGCCCGTCCCCGCATCCCCGGCCCATCTCCACCTCCCAGTCCACCTTCACCTCCCCACACCGTTGCCATATCCCAGCCCAGCTCCACGTCCCAGCCTGTCTCCACGTCCCCAGCCCACCTGCATGTCCCCAGCCCATCTCCAGGTCCAGAAGGACATGGGGCTCTTGGAGCCGCGCCAGAGGAGGGCCACCAAAATGATGCGAGGGCTGGAGCACCTCTCCTAGGAGGACAGCCTGAGAGAGTTGGCCTTCTTCAGCCTGCAGAAGAGAAGGCTGCGGGGAGACCTTCTAGCAGCCTTCCAGTACTTCAAGGGGGGCTCTAGGAAAGACACGGACAGACTTTTTTTAGCAAGGCCTCTTGTGACGGCACGGGGAGCCATGGTTTGAAGCTAAGGGAGGGCAGGGGCTCCATTTGGGGAAGCCCTGTGGGGACAGCCCATCCCCATGGCACCGTGAGGCAGGCGGGGGCTTGGGCAGGACCCGGCTCAGCCCCCCCGTCCCCGAGCCCACCAGTCCCAGCGCTGCCAGCCCTTGCGCCCCGGGACTGTGTCCCCGCCAGCCTGGGGGACCATGGCGGGGGCAGGTGACCACGGCACCCATGGCTCTCCCCAGGCTCCAGCTGTGGGACCCTCCTCTTCCTCCTGCACTACCACACGCTCCTGGCATCCACACCCGGGGGACAAGCAACGCTGAGCGCCTGCGCCCGTCACCCTTCCCAGCCCCGCCTGCAGGCACCAAGAGCTGGGACCATGGCGACAGCCAGCACCACCGCCACTGCCACCGCCACCGCCACCGCCACTGCTCCCGGCACCTCTGGCCCTTTGCCGCCTCCTCCCGCCGCGCTGCCTGCGCTGCCGCTTGGCCCGGGGGCTCCTTTTGCGTCTCCTGTGCCGGGGCAGTGACCAGCGCACCTGCCGCCACACGGTGCCGGTGACGCGGGGCCGGTGCTGCTGCGGTGCCGCCACCCTCCTCCTGCGGGCTGGGGCTGGCCGGTCGCCATGGAGCCCGCTCGTCGCCGGGCGGCACCGTGGGGACACTGTGATGCCACCGGTGAGGTTGACGCTGTAACGCGCTGACATCACAAAGGGCCTCGCCCGGCACCCCCATAAAAGCGGGCTGGGGGGCGCAGAGCCACAGCTCCCTGTCAGGACAGGGTGGCCGGCCAGCATGGCCCGGTCCCGGCGCAGCAGGCTCCGCAGCAGGAGCCGGCGGCGCCGCCACCACCCAGACCATGACGGGACGCGTCCTCGCCGCCGGTACAGGAGGACCTCACGCCGGCCTGGGGTACTCAGCCGCAGGCGGCGGTATAGTGGGACCCGCCGCCGGCGGCGTGGGACGCGCAGACGCCGCTGCTGACCTCACCCCAGCAGTGGGCGTCTGCGGAGCCGGTGGCCCCGTGACCGCCACACCACGGTGGCCCTGGCTCCCTCAATAAAGCTGGAATGATTGCATGTGCTGTGTTGTGTCTTCCTTGTGTCCCCGTGCGCCGCCCGCGTGGACCAGGGCTGGCACTCCGTGTCTACTGGGGCTGCGTGTCCCCTGTGTGCACGTGTCCAGGACCAGCGCACGTCTCCAGGGATGCAGGTGGCCCAGCCTGCCTGCTCCCGTGCTGGCTCTCACCCCCGTCTCCACGTGCCAGCCCGTCTCCACGGCCCCAGTACGTCTCCATGGCCCCAGCCCATCTCCACGTCCCAGCCCATCTCCACGCCCCCAGCCCGTCCCCGCATCCCCGGCCCATCTCCACCTCCCAGTCCACCTTCACCTCCCCACACCGTTGCCATATCCCAGCCCAGCTCCACGTCCCAGCCTGTCTCCACGTCCCCAGCCCACCTGCATGTCCCCAGCCCATCTCCAGGTCCAGAAGGACATGGGGCTCTTGGAGCCGCGCCAGAGGAGGGCCACCAAAATGATGCGAGGGCTGGAGCACCTCTCCTAGGAGGACAGCCTGAGAGAGTTGGCCTTCTTCAGCCTGCAGAAGAGAAGGCTGCGGGGAGACCTTCTAGCAGCCTTCCAGTACTTCAAGGGGGGCTCTAGGAAAGACACGGACAGACTTTTTTTAGCAAGGCCTCTTGTGACGGCACGGGGAGCCATGGTTTGAAGCTAAGGGAGGGCAGGGGCTCCATTTGGGGAAGCCCTGTGGGGACAGCCCATCCCCATGGCACCGTGAGGCAGGCGGGGGCTTGGGCAGGACCCGGCTCAGCCCCCCGTCCCCGAGCCCACCAGCCCCAGCGCTGCCAGCCCTTGCGCCCCGGGACTGTGTCCCCGCCAGCCTGGGGGACCATGGCGGGGGCAGGTGACCACGGCACCCATGGCTCTCCCCAGGCTCCAGCTGTGGGACCCTCCTCTTCCTCCTGCACTACCACACGCTCCTGGCATCCACACCCGGGGGACAAGCAACGCTGAGCGCCTGCGCCCGTCACCCTTCCCAGCCCCGCCTGCAGGCACCAAGAGCTGGGACCATGGCGACAGCCAGCACCACCGCCACTGCCACCGCCACCGCCACCGCCACTGCTCCCGGCACCTCTGGCCCTTTGCCGCCTCCTCCCGCCGCGCTGCCTGCGCTGCCGCTCGGCCCGGGGGCTCCTTTTGCGTCTCCTGTGCCGGGGCAGTGACCAGCGCACCTGCCGCCACACGGTGCCGGTGACGCGGGGCCGGTGCTGCTGCGGTGCCGCCACCCTCCTCCTGCGGGCTGGGGCTGGCCGGTCGCCATGGAGCCCGCTCGTCGCCGGGCGGCACCGTGGGGACACTGTGATGCCACCGGTGAGGTTGACGCTGTAACGCGCTGACATCACAAAGGGCCTCGCCCGGCACCCCCATAAAAGCGGGCTGGGGGGCGCAGAGCCACAGCTCCCTGTCAGGACAGGGTGGCCGGCCAGCATGGCCCGGTCCCGGCGCAGCAGGCTCCGCAGCAGGAGCCGGCGGCGCCGCCACCACCCAGACCATGACGGGACGCGTCCTCGCCGCCGGTACAGGAGGACCTCACGCCGGCCTGGGGTACTCAGCCGCAGGCGGCGGTATAGGAGGACCCGCCGCCGGCGGCGTGGGACGCGCAGACGCCGCTGCTGACCTCACCCCAGCAGTGGGCGTCTGCGGAGCCGGTGGCCCCGTGACCGCCACACCACGGTGGCCCTGGCTCCCTCAATAAAGCTGGAATGATTGCATGTGCTGTGTTGTGTCTTCCTTGTGTCCCCGTGCGCCGCCCGCGTGGACCAGGGCTGGCACTCCGTGTCTACTGGGGCTGCGTGTCCCCTGTGTGCACGTGTCCAGGACCAGCGCACGTCTCCAGGGATGCAGGTGGCCCAGCCTGCCTGCTCCCGTGCTGGCTCTCACCCCCGTCTCCACGTGCCAGCCCGTCTCCACGGCCCCAGTACGTCTCCATGGCCCCAGCCCATCTCCACGTCCCAGCCCATCTCCACGCCCCCAGCCCGTCCCCGCATCCCCGGCCCATCTCCACCTCCCAGTCCACCTTCACCTCCCCACACCGTTGCCATATCCCAGCCCAGCTCCACGTCCCAGCCTGTCTCCACGTCCCCAGCCCACCTGCATGTCCCCAGCCCATCTCCAGGTCCAGAAGGACATGGGGCTCTTGGAGCCGCGCCAGAGGAGGGCCACCAAAATGATGCGAGGGCTGGAGCACCTCTCCTAGGAGGACAGCCTGAGAGAGTTGGCCTTCTTCAGCCTGCAGAAGAGAAGGCTGCGGGGAGACCTTCTAGCAGCCTTCCAGTACTTCAAGGGGGGCTCTAGGAAAGACACGGACAGACTTTTTTTAGCAAGGCCTCTTGTGACGGCACGGGGAGCCATGGTTTGAAGCTAAGGGAGGGCAGGGGCTCCATTTGGGGAAGCCCTGTGGGGACAGCCCATCCCCATGGCACCGTGAGGCAGGCGGGGGCTTGGGCAGGACCCGGCTCAGCCCCCCGTCCCCGAGCCCACCAGCCCCAGCGCTGCCAGCCCTTGCGCCCCGGGACTGTGTCCCCGCCAGCCTGGGGGACCATGGCGGGGGCAGGTGACCACGGCACCCATGGCTCTCCCCAGGCTCCAGCTGTGGGACCCTCCTCTTCCTCCTGCACTACCACACGCTCCTGGCATCCACACCCGGGGGACAAGCAACGCTGAGCGCCTGCGCCCGTCACCCTTCCCAGCCCCGCCTGCAGGCACCAAGAGCTGGGACCATGGCGACAGCCAGCACCACCGCCACCGCCACCGCCACCGCCACTGCTCCCGGCACCTCTGGCCCTTTGCCGCCTCCTCCCGCCGCGCTGCCTGCGCTGCCGCTCGGCCCGGGGGCTCCTTTTGCGTCTCCTGTGCCGGGGCAGTGACCAGCGCACCTGCCGCCACACGGTGCCGGTGACGCGGGGCCGGTGCTGCTGCGGTCCCGCCACCCTCCTCCTGCGGGCTGGGGCTGGCCGGTCGCCATGGAGCCCGCTCGTCGCCGGGCGGCACCGTGGGGACACTGTGATGCCACCGGTGAGGTTGACGCTGTAACGCGCTGACATCACAAAGGGCCTCGCCCGGCACCCCCATAAAAGCGGGCTGGGGGGCGCAGAGCCACAGCTCCCTGTCAGGACAGGGTGGCCGGCCAGCATGGCCCGGTCCCGGCGCAGCAGGCTCCGCAGCAGGAGCCGGCGGCGCCGCCACCACCCAGACCATGACGGGACGCGTCCTCGCCGCCGGTACAGGAGGACCTCACGCCGGCCTGGGGTACTCAGCCGCAGGCGGCGGTATAGGAGGACCCGCCGCCGGCGGCGTGGGACGCGCAGACGCCGCTGCTGACCTCACCCCAGCAGTGGGCGTCTGCGGAGCCGGTGGCCCCGTGACCGCCACACCACGGTGGCCCTGGCTCCCTCAATAAAGCTGGAATGATTGCATGTGCTGTGTTGTGTCTTCCTTGTGTCCCCGTGCGCCGCCCGCGTGGACCAGGGCTGGCACTCCGTGTCTACTGGGGCTGCGTGTCCCCTGTGTGCACGTGTCCAGGACCAGCGCACGTCTCCAGGGATGCAGGTGGCCCAGCCTGCCTGCTCCCGTGCTGGCTCTCACCCCCGTCTCCACGTGCCAGCCCGTCTCCACGGCCCCAGTACGTCTCCATGGCCCCAGCCCATCTCCACGTCCCAGCCCATCTCCACGCCCCCAGCCCGTCCCCGCATCCCCGGCCCATCTCCACCTCCCAGTCCACCTTCACCTCCCCACACCGTTGCCATATCCCAGCCCAGCTCCACGTCCCAGCCTGTCTCCACGTCCCCAGCCCACCTGCATGTCCCCAGCCCATCTCCAGGTCCAGAAGGACATGGGGCTCTTGGAGCCGCGCCAGAGGAGGGCCACCAAAATGATGCGAGGGCTGGAGCACCTCTCCTAGGAGGACAGCCTGAGAGAGTTGGCCTTCTTCAGCCTGCAGAAGAGAAGGCTGCGGGGAGACCTTCTAGCAGCCTTCCAGTACTTCAAGGGGGGCTCTAGGAAAGACACGGACAGACTTTTTTTAGCAAGGCCTCTTGTGACGGCACGGGGAGCCATGGTTTGAAGCTAAGGGAGGGCAGGGGCTCCATTTGGGGAAGCCCTGTGGGGACAGCCCATCCCCATGGCACCGTGAGGCAGGCGGGGGCTTGGGCAGGACCCGGCTCAGCCCCCCGTCCCCGAGCCCACCAGCCCCAGCGCTGCCAGCCCTTGCGCCCCGGGACTGTGTCCCCGCCAGCCTGGGGGACCATGGCGGGGGCAGGTGACCACGGCACCCATGGCTCTCCCCAGGCTCCAGCTGTGGGACCCTCCTCTTCCTCCTGCACTACCACACGCTCCTGGCATCCACACCCGGGGGACAAGCAACGCTGAGCGCCTGCGCCCGTCACCCTTCCCAGCCCCGCCTGCAGGCACCAAGAGCTGGGACCATGGCGACAGCCAGCACCACCGCCACCGCCACCGCCACCGCCACCGCCACTGCTCCCGGCACCTCTGGCCCTTTGCCGCCTCCTCCCGCCGCGCTGCCTGCGCTGCCGCTCGGCCCGGGGGCTCCTTTTGCGTCTCCTGTGCCGGGGCAGTGACCAGCGCACCTGCCGCCACACGGTGCCGGTGACGCGGGGCCGGTGCTGCTGCGGTGCCGCCACCCTCCTCCTGCGGGCTGGGGCTGGCCGGTCGCCATGGAGCCCGCTCGTCGCCGGGCGGCACCGTGGGGACACTGTGATGCCACCGGTGAGGTTGACGCTGTAACGCGCTGACATCACAAAGGGCCTCGCCCGGCACCCCCATAAAAGCGGGCTGGGGGGCGCAGAGCCACAGCTCCCTGTCAGGACAGGGTGGCCGGCCAGCATGGCCCGGTCCCGGCGCAGCAGGCTCCGCAGCAGGAGCCGGCGGCGCCGCCACCACCCAGACCATGACGGGACGCGTCCTCGCCGCCGGTACAGGAGGACCTCACGCCGGCCTGGGGTACTCAGCCGCAGGCGGCGGTATAGGAGGACCCGCCGCCGGCGGCGTGGGACGCGCAGACGCCGCTGCTGACCTCACCCCAGCAGTGGGCGTCTGCGGAGCCGGTGGCCCCGTGACCGCCACACCACGGTGGCCCTGGCTCCCTCAATAAAGCTGGAATGATTGCATGTGCTGTGTTGTGTCTTCCTTGTGTCCCCGTGCGCCGCCCGCGTGGACCAGGGCTGGCACTCCGTGTCTACTGGGGCTGCGTGTCCCCTGTGTGCACGTGTCCAGGACCAGCGCACGTCTCCAGGGATGCAGGTGGCCCAGCCTGCCTGCTCCCGTGCTGGCTCTCACCCCCGTCTCCACGTGCCAGCCCGTCTCCACGGCCCCAGTACGTCTCCATGGCCCCAGCCCATCTCCACGTCCCAGCCCATCTCCACGCCCCCAGCCCGTCCCCGCATCCCCGGCCCATCTCCACCTCCCAGTCCACCTTCACCTCCCCACACCGTTGCCATATCCCAGCCCAGCTCCACGTCCCAGCCTGTCTCCACGTCCCCAGCCCACCTGCATGTCCCCAGCCCATCTCCAGGTCCAGAAGGACATGGGGCTCTTGGAGCCGCGCCAGAGGAGGGCCACCAAAATGATGCGAGGGCTGGAGCACCTCTCCTAGGAGGACAGCCTGAGAGAGTTGGCCTTCTTCAGCCTGCAGAAGAGAAGGCTGCGGGGAGACCTTCTAGCAGCCTTCCAGTACTTCAAGGGGGGCTCTAGGAAAGACACGGACAGACTTTTTTTAGCACGGCCTCTTGTGACGGCACGGGGAGCCATGGTTTGAAGCTAAGGGAGGGCAGGGGCTCCATTTGGGGAAGCCCTGTGGGGACAGCCCATCCCCATGGCACCGTGAGGCAGGCGGGGGCTTGGGCAGGACCCGGCTCAGCCCCCCGTCCCCGAGCCCACCAGCCCCAGCGCTGCCAGCCCTTGCGCCCCGGGACTGTGTCCCCGCCAGCCTGGGGGACCATGGCGGGGGCAGGTGACCACGGCACCCATGGCTCTCCCCAGGCTCCAGCTGTGGGACCCTCCTCTTCCTCCTGCACTACCACACGCTCCTGGCATCCACACCCGGGGGACAAGCAACGCTGAGCGCCTGCGCCCGTCACCCTTCCCAGCCCCGCCTGCAGGCACCAAGAGCTGGGACCATGGCGACAGCCAGCACCACCGCCACTGCCACCGCCACCGCCACCGCCACTGCTCCCGGCACCTCTGGCCCTTTGCCGCCTCCTCCCGCCGCGCTGCCTGCGCTGCCGCTCGGCCCGGGGGCTCCTTTTGCGTCTCCTGTGCCGGGGCAGTGACCAGCGCACCTGCCGCCACACGGTGCCGGTGACGCGGGGCCGGTGCTGCTGCGGTGCCGCCACCCTCCTCCTGCGGGCTGGGGCTGGCCGGTCGCCATGGAGCCCGCTCGTCGCCGGGCGGCACCGTGGGGACACTGTGATGCCACCGGTGAGGTTGACGCTGTAACGCGCTGACATCACAAAGGGCCTCGCCCGGCACCCCCATAAAAGCGGGCTGGGGGGCGCAGAGCCACAGCTCCCTGTCAGGACAGGGTGGCCGGCCAGCATGGCCCGGTCCCGGCGCAGCAGGCTCCGCAGCAGGAGCCGGCGGCGCCGCCACCACCCAGACCATGACGGGACGCGTCCTCGCCGCCGGTACAGGAGGACCTCACGCCGGCCTGGGGTACTCAGCCGCAGGCGGCGGTATAGGAGGACCCGCCGCCGGCGGCGTGGGACGCGCAGACGCCGCTGCTGACCTCACCCCAGCAGTGGGCGTCTGCGGAGCCGGTGGCCCCGTGACCGCCACACCACGGTGGCCCTGGCTCCCTCAATAAAGCTGGAATGATTGCATGTGCTGTGTTGTGTCTTCCTTGTGTCCCCGTGCGCCGCCCGCGTGGACCAGGGCTGGCACTCCGTGTCTACTGGGGCTGCGTGTCCCCTGTGTGCACGTGTCCAGGACCAGCGCACGTCTCCAGGGATGCAGGTGGCCCAGCCTGCCTGCTCCCGTGCTGGCTCTCACCCCCGTCTCCACGTGCCAGCCCGTCTCCACGGCCCCAGTACGTCTCCATGGCCCCAGCCCATCTCCACGTCCCAGCCCATCTCCACGCCCCCAGCCCGTCCCCGCATCCCCGGCCCATCTCCACCTCCCAGTCCACCTTCACCTCCCCACACCGTTGCCATATCCCAGCCCAGCTCCACGTCCCAGCCTGTCTCCACGTCCCCAGCCCACCTGCATGTCCCCAGCCCATCTCCAGGTCCAGAAGGACATGGGGCTCTTGGAGCCGCGCCAGAGGAGGGCCACCAAAATGATGCGAGGGCTGGAGCACCTCTCCTAGGAGGACAGCCTGAGAGAGTTGGCCTTCTTCAGCCTGCAGAAGAGAAGGCTGCGGGGAGACCTTCTAGCAGCCTTCCAGTACTTCAAGGGGGGCTCTAGGAAAGACACGGACAGACTTTTTTTAGCAAGGCCTCTTGTGACGGCACGGGGAGCCATGGTTTGAAGCTAAGGGAGGGCAGGGGCTCCATTTGGGGAAGCCCTGTGGGGACAGCCCATCCCCATGGCACCGTGAGGCAGGCGGGGGCTTGGGCAGGACCCGGCTCAGCCCCCCCGTCCCCGAGCCCACCAGCCCCAGCGCTGCCAGCCCTTGCGCCCCGGGACTGTGTCCCCGCCAGCCTGGGGGACCATGGCGGGGGCAGGTGACCACGGCACCCATGGCTCTCCCCAGGCTCCAGCTGTGGGACCCTCCTCTTCCTCCTGCACTACCACACGCTCCTGGCATCCACACCCGGGGGACAAGCAACGCTGAGCGCCTGCGCCCGTCACCCTTCCCAGCCCCGCCTGCAGGCACCAAGAGCTGGGACCATGGCGACAGCCAGCACCACCGCCACTGCCACCGCCACCGCCACCGCCACTGCTCCCGGCACCTCTGGCCCTTTGCCGCCTCCTCCCGCCGCGCTGCCTGCGCCGCCGCTCGGCCCGGGGGCTCCTTTTGCGTCTCCTGTGCCGGGGCAGTGACCAGCGCACCTGCCGCCACACGGTGCCGGTGACGCGGGGCCGGTGCTGCTGCGGTGCCGCCACCCTCCTCCTGCGGGCTGGGGCTGGCCGGTCGCCATGGAGCCCGCTCGTCGCCGGGCGGCACCGTGGGGACACTGTGATGCCACCGGTGAGGTTGACGCTGTAACGCGCTGACATCACAAAGGGCCTCGCCCGGCACCCCCATAAAAGCGGGCTGGGGGGCGCAGAGCCACAGCTCCCTGTCAGGACAGGGTGGCCGGCCAGCATGGCCCGGTCCCGGCGCAGCAGGCTCCGCAGCAGGAGCCGGCGGCGCCGCCACCACCCAGACCATGACGGGACGCGTCCTCGCCGCCGGTACAGGAGGACCTCACGCCGGCCTGGGGTACTCAGCCGCAGGCGGCGGTATAGGAGGACCCGCCGCCGGCGGCGTGGGACGCGCAGACGCCGCTGCTGACCTCACCCCAGCAGTGGGCGTCTGCGGAGCCGGTGGCCCCGTGACCGCCACACCACGGTGGCCCTGGCTCCCTCAATAAAGCTGGAATGATTGCATGTGCTGTGTTGTGTCTTCCTTGTGTCCCCGTGCGCCGCCCGCGTGGACCAGGGCTGGCACTCCGTGTCTACTGGGGCTGCGTGTCCCCTGTGTGCACGTGTCCAGGACCAGCGCACGTCTCCAGGGATGCAGGTGGCCCAGCCTGCCTGCTCCCGTGCTGGCTCTCACCCCCGTCTCCACGTGCCAGCCCGTCTCCACGGCCCCAGTACGTCTCCATGGCCCCAGCCCATCTCCACGTCCCAGCCCATCTCCACGCCCCCAGCCCGTCCCCGCATCCCCGGCCCATCTCCACCTCCCAGTCCACCTTCACCTCCCCACACCGTTGCCATATCCCAGCCCAGCTCCACGTCCCAGCCTGTCTCCACGTCCCCAGCCCACCTGCATGTCCCCAGCCCATCTCCAGGTCCAGAAGGACATGGGGCTCTTGGAGCCGCGCCAGAGGAGGGCCACCAAAATGATGCGAGGGCTGGAGCACCTCTCCTAGGAGGACAGCCTGAGAGAGTTGGCCTTCTTCAGCCTGCAGAAGAGAAGGCTGCGGGGAGACCTTCTAGCAGCCTTCCAGTACTTCAAGGGGGGCTCTAGGAAAGACACGGACAGACTTTTTTTAGCAAGGCCTCTTGTGACGGCACGGGGAGCCATGGTTTGAAGCTAAGGGAGGGCAGGGGCTCCATTTGGGGAAGCCCTGTGGGGACAGCCCATCCCCATGGCACCGTGAGGCAGGCGGGGGCTTGGGCAGGACCCGGCTCAGCCCCCCGTCCCCGAGCCCACCAGCCCCAGCGCTGCCAGCCCTTGCGCCCCGGGACTGTGTCCCCGCCAGCCTGGGGGACCATGGCGGGGGCAGGTGACCACGGCACCCATGGCTCTCCCCAGGCTCCAGCTGTGGGACCCTCCTCTTCCTCCTGCACTACCACACGCTCCTGGCATCCACACCCGGGGGACAAGCAACGCTGAGCGCCTGCGCCCGTCACCCTTCCCAGCCCCGCCTGCAGGCACCAAGAGCTGGGACCATGGCGACAGCCAGCACCACCGCCACTGCCACCGCCACCGCCACCGCCACTGCTCCCGGCACCTCTGGCCCTTTGCCGCCTCCTCCCGCCGCGCTGCCTGCGCTGCCGCTCGGCCCGGGGGCTCCTTTTGCGTCTCCTGTGCCGGGGCAGTGACCAGCGCACCTGCCGCCACACGGTGCCGGTGACGCGGGGCCGGTGCTGCTGCGGTGCCGCCACCCTCCTCCTGCGGGCTGGGGCTGGCCGGTCGCCATGGAGCCCGCTCGTCGCCGGGCGGCACCGTGGGGACACTGTGATGCCACCGGTGAGGTTGACGCTGTAACGCGCTGACATCACAAAGGGCCTCGCCCGGCACCCCCATAAAAGCGGGCTGGGGGGCGCAGAGCCACAGCTCCCTGTCAGGACAGGGTGGCCGGCCAGCATGGCCCGGTCCCGGCGCAGCAGGCTCCGCAGCAGGAGCCGGCGGCGCCGCCACCACCCAGACCATGACGGGACGCGTCCTCGCCGCCGGTACAGGAGGACCTCACGCCGGCCTGGGGTACTCAGCCGCAGGCGGCGGTATAGGAGGACCCGCCGCCGGCGGCGTGGGACGCGCAGACGCCGCTGCTGACCTCACCCCAGCAGTGGGCGTCTGCGGAGCCGGTGGCCCCGTGACCGCCACACCACGGTGGCCCTGGCTCCCTCAATAAAGCTGGAATGATTGCATGTGCTGTGTTGTGTCTTCCTTGTGTCCCCGTGCGCCGCCCGCGTGGACCAGGGCTGGCACTCCGTGTCTACTGGGGCTGCGTGTCCCCTGTGTGCACGTGTCCAGGACCAGCGCACGTCTCCAGGGATGCAGGTGGCCCAGCCTGCCTGCTCCCGTGCTGGCTCTCACCCCCGTCTCCACGTGCCAGCCCGTCTCCACGGCCCCAGTACGTCTCCATGGCCCCAGCCCATCTCCACGTCCCAGCCCATCTCCACGCCCCCAGCCCGTCCCCGCATCCCCGGCCCATCTCCACCTCCCAGTCCACCTTCACCTCCCCACACCGTTGCCATATCCCAGCCCAGCTCCACGTCCCAGCCTGTCTCCACGTCCCCAGCCCACCTGCATGTCCCCAGCCCATCTCCAGGTCCAGAAGGACATGGGGCTCTTGGAGCCGCGCCAGAGGAGGGCCACCAAAATGATGCGAGGGCTGGAGCACCTCTCCTAGGAGGACAGCCTGAGAGAGTTGGCCTTCTTCAGCCTGCAGAAGAGAAGGCTGCGGGGAGACCTTCTAGCAGCCTTCCAGTACTTCAAGGGGGGCTCTAGGAAAGACACGGACAGACTTTTTTTAGCACGGCCTCTTGTGACGGCACGGGGAGCCATGGTTTGAAGCTAAGGGAGGGCAGGGGCTCCATTTGGGGAAGCCCTGTGGGGACAGCCCATCCCCATGGCACCGTGAGGCAGGCGGGGGCTTGGGCAGGACCCGGCTCAGCCCCCCGTCCCCGAGCCCACCAGCCCCAGCGCTGCCAGCCCTTGCGCCCCGGGACTGTGTCCCCGCCAGCCTGGGGGACCATGGCGGGGGCAGGTGACCACGGCACCCATGGCTCTCCCCAGGCTCCAGCTGTGGGACCCTCCTCTTCCTCCTGCACTACCACACGCTCCTGGCATCCACACCCGGGGGACAAGCAACGCTGAGCGCCTGCGCCCGTCACCCTTCCCAGCCCCGCCTGCAGGCACCAAGAGCTGGGACCATGGCGACAGCCAGCACCACCGCCACTGCCACCGCCACCGCCACCGCCACTGCTCCCGGCACCTCTGGCCCTTTGCCGCCTCCTCCCGCCGCGCTGCCTGCGCTGCCGCTCGGCCCGGGGGCTCCTTTTGCGTCTCCTGTGCCGGGGCAGTGACCAGCGCACCTGCCGCCACACGGTGCCGGTGACGCGGGGCCGGTGCTGCTGCGGTGCCGCCACCCTCCTCCTGCGGGCTGGGGCTGGCCGGTCGCCATGGAGCCCGCTCGTCGCCGGGCGGCACCGTGGGGACACTGTGATGCCACCGGTGAGGTTGACGCTGTAACGCGCTGACATCACAAAGGGCCTCGCCCGGCACCCCCATAAAAGCGGGCTGGGGGGCGCAGAGCCACAGCTCCCTGTCAGGACAGGGTGGCCGGCCAGCATGGCCCGGTCCCGGCGCAGCAGGCTCCGCAGCAGGAGCCGGCGGCGCCGCCACCACCCAGACCATGACGGGACGCGTCCTCGCCGCCGGTACAGGAGGACCTCACGCCGGCCTGGGGTACTCAGCCGCAGGCGGCGGTATAGGAGGACCCGCCGCCGGCGGCGTGGGACGCGCAGACGCCGCTGCTGACCTCACCCCAGCAGTGGGCGTCTGCGGAGCCGGTGGCCCCGTGACCGCCACACCACGGTGGCCCTGGCTCCCTCAATAAAGCTGGAATGATTGCATGTGCTGTGTTGTGTCTTCCTTGTGTCCCCGTGCGCCGCCCGCGTGGACCAGGGCTGGCACTCCGTGTCTACTGGGGCTGCGTGTCCCCTGTGTGCACGTGTCCAGGACCAGCGCACGTCTCCAGGGATGCAGGTGGCCCAGCCTGCCTGCTCCCGTGCTGGCTCTCACCCCCGTCTCCACGTGCCAGCCCGTCTCCACGGCCCCAGTACGTCTCCATGGCCCCAGCCCATCTCCACGTCCCAGCCCATCTCCACGCCCCCAGCCCGTCCCCGCATCCCCGGCCCATCTCCACCTCCCAGTCCACCTTCACCTCCCCACACCGTTGCCATATCCCAGCCCAGCTCCACGTCCCAGCCTGTCTCCACGTCCCCAGCCCACCTGCATGTCCCCAGCCCATCTCCAGGTCCAGAAGGACATGGGGCTCTTGGAGCCGCGCCAGAGGAGGGCCACCAAAATGATGCGAGGGCTGGAGCACCTCTCCTAGGAGGACAGCCTGAGAGAGTTGGCCTTCTTCAGCCTGCAGAAGAGAAGGCTGCGGGGAGACCTTCTAGCAGCCTTCCAGTACTTCAAGGGGGGCTCTAGGAAAGACACGGACAGACTTTTTTTAGCAAGGCCTCTTGTGACGGCACGGGGAGCCATGGTTTGAAGCTAAGGGAGGGCAGGGGCTCCATTTGGGGAAGCCCTGTGGGGACAGCCCATCCCCATGGCACCGTGAGGCAGGCGGGGGCTTGGGCAGGACCCGGCTCAGCCCCCCGTCCCCGAGCCCACCAGCCCCAGCGCTGCCAGCCCTTGCGCCCCGGGACTGTGTCCCCGCCAGCCTGGGGGACCATGGCGGGGGCAGGTGACCACGGCACCCATGGCTCTCCCCAGGCTCCAGCTGTGGGACCCTCCTCTTCCTCCTGCACTACCACACGCTCCTGGCATCCACACCCGGGGGACAAGCAACGCTGAGCGCCTGCGCCCGTCACCCTTCCCAGCCCCGCCTGCAGGCACCAAGAGCTGGGACCATGGCGACAGCCAGCACCACCGCCACTGCCACCGCCACCGCCACCGCCACTGCTCCCGGCACCTCTGGCCCTTTGCCGCCTCCTCCCGCCGCGCTGCCTGCGCTGCCGCTCGGCCCGGGGGCTCCTTTTGCGTCTCCTGTGCCGGGGCAGTGACCAGCGCACCTGCCGCCACACGGTGCCGGTGACGCGGGGCCGGTGCTGCTGCGGTCCCGCCACCCTCCTCCTGCGGGCTGGGGCTGGCCGGTCGCCATGGAGCCCGCTCGTCGCCGGGCGGCACCGTGGGGACACTGTGATGCCACCGGTGAGGTTGACGCTGTAACGCGCTGACATCACAAAGGGCCTCGCCCGGCACCCCCATAAAAGCGGGCTGGGGGGCGCAGAGCCACAGCTCCCTGTCAGGACAGGGTGGCCGGCCAGCATGGCCCGGTCCCGGCGCAGCAGGCTCCGCAGCAGGAGCCGGCGGCGCCGCCACCACCCAGACCATGACGGGACGCGTCCTCGCCGCCGGTACAGGAGGACCTCACGCCGGCCTGGGGTACTCAGCCGCAGGCGGCGGTATAGGAGGACCCGCCGCCGGCGGCGTGGGACGCGCAGACGCCGCTGCTGACCTCACCCCAGCAGTGGGCGTCTGCGGAGCCGGTGGCCCCGTGACCGCCACACCACGGTGGCCCTGGCTCCCTCAATAAAGCTGGAATGATTGCATGTGCTGTGTTGTGTCTTCCTTGTGTCCCCGTGCGCCGCCCGCGTGGACCAGGGCTGGCACTCCGTGTCTACTGGGGCTGCGTGTCCCCTGTGTGCACGTGTCCAGGACCAGCGCACGTCTCCAGGGATGCAGGTGGCCCAGCCTGCCTGCTCCCGTGCTGGCTCTCACCCCCGTCTCCACGTGCCAGCCCGTCTCCACGGCCCCAGTACGTCTCCATGGCCCCAGCCCATCTCCACGTCCCAGCCCATCTCCACGCCCCCAGCCCGTCCCCGCATCCCCGGCCCATCTCCACCTCCCAGTCCACCTTCACCTCCCCACACCGTTGCCATATCCCAGCCCAGCTCCACGTCCCAGCCTGTCTCCACGTCCCCAGCCCACCTGCATGTCCCCAGCCCATCTCCAGGTCCAGAAGGACATGGGGCTCTTGGAGCCGCGCCAGAGGAGGGCCACCAAAATGATGCGAGGGCTGGAGCACCTCTCCTAGGAGGACAGCCTGAGAGAGTTGGCCTTCTTCAGCCTGCAGAAGAGAAGGCTGCGGGGAGACCTTCTAGCAGCCTTCCAGTACTTCAAGGGGGGCTCTAGGAAAGACACGGACAGACTTTTTTTAGCACGGCCTCTTGTGACGGCACGGGGAGCCATGGTTTGAAGCTAAGGGAGGGCAGGGGCTCCATTTGGGGAAGCCCTGTGGGGACAGCCCATCCCCATGGCACCGTGAGGCAGGCGGGGGCTTGGGCAGGACCCGGCTCAGCCCCCCGTCCCCGAGCCCACCAGCCCCAGCGCTGCCAGCCCTTGCGCCCCGGGACTGTGTCCCCGCCAGCCTGGGGGACCATGGCGGGGGCAGGTGACCACGGCACCCATGGCTCTCCCCAGGCTCCAGCTGTGGGACCCTCCTCTTCCTCCTGCACTACCACACGCTCCTGGCATCCACACCCGGGGGACAAGCAACGCTGAGCGCCTGCGCCCGTCACCCTTCCCAGCCCCGCCTGCAGGCACCAAGAGCTGGGACCATGGCGACAGCCAGCACCACCGCCACTGCCACCGCCACCGCCACCGCCACTGCTCCCGGCACCTCTGGCCCTTTGCCGCCTCCTCCCGCCGCGCTGCCTGCGCTGCCGCTCGGCCCGGGGGCTCCTTTTGCGTCTCCTGTGCCGGGGCAGTGACCAGCGCACCTGCCGCCACACGGTGCCGGTGACGCGGGGCCGGTGCTGCTGCGGTGCCGCCACCCTCCTCCTGCGGGCTGGGGCTGGCCGGTCGCCATGGAGCCCGCTCGTCGCCGGGCGGCACCGTGGGGACACTGTGATGCCACCGGTGAGGTTGACGCTGTAACGCGCTGACATCACAAAGGGCCTCGCCCGGCACCCCCATAAAAGCGGGCTGGGGGGCGCAGAGCCACAGCTCCCTGTCAGGACAGGGTGGCCGGCCAGCATGGCCCGGTCCCGGCGCAGCAGGCTCCGCAGCAGGAGCCGGCGGCGCCGCCACCACCCAGACCATGACGGGACGCGTCCTCGCCGCCGGTACAGGAGGACCTCACGCCGGCCTGGGGTACTCAGCCGCAGGCGGCGGTATAGGAGGACCCGCCGCCGGCGGCGTGGGACGCGCAGACGCCGCTGCTGACCTCACCCCAGCAGTGGGCGTCTGCGGAGCCGGTGGCCCCGTGACCGCCACACCACGGTGGCCCTGGCTCCCTCAATAAAGCTGGAATGATTGCATGTGCTGTGTTGTGTCTTCCTTGTGTCCCCGTGCGCCGCCCGCGTGGACCAGGGCTGGCACTCCGTGTCTACTGGGGCTGCGTGTCCCCTGTGTGCACGTGTCCAGGACCAGCGCACGTCTCCAGGGATGCAGGTGGCCCAGCCTGCCTGCTCCCGTGCTGGCTCTCACCCCCGTCTCCACGTGCCAGCCCGTCTCCACGGCCCCAGTACGTCTCCATGGCCCCAGCCCATCTCCACGTCCCAGCCCATCTCCACGCCCCCAGCCCGTCCCCGCATCCCCGGCCCATCTCCACCTCCCAGTCCACCTTCACCTCCCCACACCGTTGCCATATCCCAGCCCAGCTCCACGTCCCAGCCTGTCTCCACGTCCCCAGCCCACCTGCATGTCCCCAGCCCATCTCCAGGTCCAGAAGGACATGGGGCTCTTGGAGCCGCGCCAGAGGAGGGCCACCAAAATGATGCGAGGGCTGGAGCACCTCTCCTAGGAGGACAGCCTGAGAGAGTTGGCCTTCTTCAGCCTGCAGAAGAGAAGGCTGCGGGGAGACCTTCTAGCAGCCTTCCAGTACTTCAAGGGGGGCTCTAGGAAAGACACGGACAGACTTTTTTTAGCACGGCCTCTTGTGACGGCACGGGGAGCCATGGTTTGAAGCTAAGGGAGGGCAGGGGCTCCATTTGGGGAAGCCCTGTGGGGACAGCCCATCCCCATGGCACCGTGAGGCAGGCGGGGGCTTGGGCAGGACCCGGCTCAGCCCCCCGTCCCCGAGCCCACCAGCCCCAGCGCTGCCAGCCCTTGCGCCCCGGGACTGTGTCCCCGCCAGCCTGGGGGACCATGGCGGGGGCAGGTGACCACGGCACCCATGGCTCTCCCCAGGCTCCAGCTGTGGGACCCTCCTCTTCCTCCTGCACTACCACACGCTCCTGGCATCCACACCCGGGGGACAAGCAACGCTGAGCGCCTGCGCCCGTCACCCTTCCCAGCCCCGCCTGCAGGCACCAAGAGCTGGGACCATGGCGACAGCCAGCACCACCGCCACTGCCACCGCCACCGCCACCGCCACTGCTCCCGGCACCTCTGGCCCTTTGCCGCCTCCTCCCGCCGCGCTGCCTGCGCTGCCGCTCGGCCCGGGGGCTCCTTTTGCGTCTCCTGTGCCGGGGCAGTGACCAGCGCACCTGCCGCCACACGGTGCCGGTGACGCGGGGCCGGTGCTGCTGCGGTGCCGCCACCCTCCTCCTGCGGGCTGGGGCTGGCCGGTCGCCATGGAGCCCGCTCGTCGCCGGGCGGCACCGTGGGGACACTGTGATGCCACCGGTGAGGTTGACGCTGTAACGCGCTGACATCACAAAGGGCCTCGCCCGGCACCCCCATAAAAGCGGGCTGGGGGGCGCAGAGCCACAGCTCCCTGTCAGGACAGGGTGGCCGGCCAGCATGGCCCGGTCCCGGCGCAGCAGGCTCCGCAGCAGGAGCCGGCGGCGCCGCCACCACCCAGACCATGACGGGACGCGTCCTCGCCGCCGGTACAGGAGGACCTCACGCCGGCCTGGGGTACTCAGCCGCAGGCGGCGGTATAGGAGGACCCGCCGCCGGCGGCGTGGGACGCGCAGACGCCGCTGCTGACCTCACCCCAGCAGTGGGCGTCTGCGGAGCCGGTGGCCCCGTGACCGCCACACCACGGTGGCCCTGGCTCCCTCAATAAAGCTGGAATGATTGCATGTGCTGTGTTGTGTCTTCCTTGTGTCCCCGTGCGCCGCCCGCGTGGACCAGGGCTGGCACTCCGTGTCTACTGGGGCTGCGTGTCCCCTGTGTGCACGTGTCCAGGACCAGCGCACGTCTCCAGGGATGCAGGTGGCCCAGCCTGCCTGCTCCCGTGCTGGCTCTCACCCCCGTCTCCACGTGCCAGCCCGTCTCCACGGCCCCAGTACGTCTCCATGGCCCCAGCCCATCTCCACGTCCCAGCCCATCTCCACGCCCCCAGCCCGTCCCCGCATCCCCGGCCCATCTCCACCTCCCAGTCCACCTTCACCTCCCCACACCGTTGCCATATCCCAGCCCAGCTCCACGTCCCAGCCTGTCTCCACGTCCCCAGCCCACCTGCATGTCCCCAGCCCATCTCCAGGTCCAGAAGGACATGGGGCTCTTGGAGCCGCGCCAGAGGAGGGCCACCAAAATGATGCGAGGGCTGGAGCACCTCTCCTAGGAGGACAGCCTGAGAGAGTTGGCCTTCTTCAGCCTGCAGAAGAGAAGGCTGCGGGGAGACCTTCTAGCAGCCTTCCAGTACTTCAAGGGGGGCTCTAGGAAAGACACGGACAGACTTTTTTTAGCAAGGCCTCTTGTGACGGCACGGGGAGCCATGGTTTGAAGCTAAGGGAGGGCAGGGGCTCCATTTGGGGAAGCCCTGTGGGGACAGCCCATCCCCATGGCACCGTGAGGCAGGCGGGGGCTTGGGCAGGACCCGGCTCAGCCCCCCGTCCCCGAGCCCACCAGCCCCAGCGCTGCCAGCCCTTGCGCCCCGGGACTGTGTCCCCGCCAGCCTGGGGGACCATGGCGGGGGCAGGTGACCACGGCACCCATGGCTCTCCCCAGGCTCCAGCTGTGGGACCCTCCTCTTCCTCCTGCACTACCACACGCTCCTGGCATCCACACCCGGGGGACAAGCAACGCTGAGCGCCTGCGCCCGTCACCCTTCCCAGCCCCGCCTGCAGGCACCAAGAGCTGGGACCATGGCGACAGCCAGCACCACCGCCACCGCCACCGCCACCGCCACTGCTCCCGGCACCTCTGGCCCTTTGCCGCCTCCTCCCGCCGCGCTGCCTGCGCTGCCGCTCGGCCCGGGGGCTCCTTTTGCGTCTCCTGTGCCGGGGCAGTGACCAGCGCACCTGCCGCCACACGGTGCCGGTGACGCGGGGCCGGTGCTGCTGCGGTCCCGCCACCCTCCTCCTGCGGGCTGGGGCTGGCCGGTCGCCATGGAGCCCGCTCGTCGCCGGGCGGCACCGTGGGGACACTGTGATGCCACCGGTGAGGTTGACGCTGTAACGCGCTGACATCACAAAGGGCCTCGCCCGGCACCCCCATAAAAGCGGGCTGGGGGGCGCAGAGCCACAGCTCCCTGTCAGGACAGGGTGGCCGGCCAGCATGGCCCGGTCCCGGCGCAGCAGGCTCCGCAGCAGGAGCCGGCGGCGCCGCCACCACCCAGACCATGACGGGACGCGTCCTCGCCGCCGGTACAGGAGGACCTCACGCCGGCCTGGGGTACTCAGCCGCAGGCGGCGGTATAGGAGGACCCGCCGCCGGCGGCGTGGGACGCGCAGACGCCGCTGCTGACCTCACCCCAGCAGTGGGCGTCTGCGGAGCCGGTGGCCCCGTGACCGCCACACCACGGTGGCCCTGGCTCCCTCAATAAAGCTGGAATGATTGCATGTGCTGTGTTGTGTCTTCCTTGTGTCCCCGTGCGCCGCCCGCGTGGACCAGGGCTGGCACTCCGTGTCTACTGGGGCTGCGTGTCCCCTGTGTGCACGTGTCCAGGACCAGCGCACGTCTCCAGGGATGCAGGTGGCCCAGCCTGCCTGCTCCCGTGCTGGCTCTCACCCCCGTCTCCACGTGCCAGCCCGTCTCCACGGCCCCAGTACGTCTCCATGGCCCCAGCCCATCTCCACGTCCCAGCCCATCTCCACGCCCCCAGCCCGTCCCCGCATCCCCGGCCCATCTCCACCTCCCAGTCCACCTTCACCTCCCCACACCGTTGCCATATCCCAGCCCAGCTCCACGTCCCAGCCTGTCTCCACGTCCCCAGCCCACCTGCATGTCCCCAGCCCATCTCCAGGTCCAGAAGGACATGGGGCTCTTGGAGCCGCGCCAGAGGAGGGCCACCAAAATGATGCGAGGGCTGGAGCACCTCTCCTAGGAGGACAGCCTGAGAGAGTTGGCCTTCTTCAGCCTGCAGAAGAGAAGGCTGCGGGGAGACCTTCTAGCAGCCTTCCAGTACTTCAAGGGGGGCTCTAGGAAAGACACGGACAGACTTTTTTTAGCACGGCCTCTTGTGACGGCACGGGGAGCCATGGTTTGAAGCTAAGGGAGGGCAGGGGCTCCATTTGGGGAAGCCCTGTGGGGACAGCCCATCCCCATGGCACCGTGAGGCAGGCGGGGGCTTGGGCAGGACCCGGCTCAGCCCCCCGTCCCCGAGCCCACCAGCCCCAGCGCTGCCAGCCCTTGCGCCCCGGGACTGTGTCCCCGCCAGCCTGGGGGACCATGGCGGGGGCAGGTGACCACGGCACCCATGGCTCTCCCCAGGCTCCAGCTGTGGGACCCTCCTCTTCCTCCTGCACTACCACACGCTCCTGGCATCCACACCCGGGGGACAAGCAACGCTGAGCGCCTGCGCCCGTCACCCTTCCCAGCCCCGCCTGCAGGCACCAAGAGCTGGGACCATGGCGACAGCCAGCACCACCGCCACTGCCACCGCCACCGCCACCGCCACTGCTCCCGGCACCTCTGGCCCTTTGCCGCCTCCTCCCGCCGCGCTGCCTGCGCTGCCGCTCGGCCCGGGGGCTCCTTTTGCGTCTCCTGTGCCGGGGCAGTGACCAGCGCACCTGCCGCCACACGGTGCCGGTGACGCGGGGCCGGTGCTGCTGCGGTGCCGCCACCCTCCTCCTGCGGGCTGGGGCTGGCCGGTCGCCATGGAGCCCGCTCGTCGCCGGGCGGCACCGTGGGGACACTGTGATGCCACCGGTGAGGTTGACGCTGTAACGCGCTGACATCACAAAGGGCCTCGCCCGGCACCCCCATAAAAGCGGGCTGGGGGGCGCAGAGCCACAGCTCCCTGTCAGGACAGGGTGGCCGGCCAGCATGGCCCGGTCCCGGCGCAGCAGGCTCCGCAGCAGGAGCCGGCGGCGCCGCCACCACCCAGACCATGACGGGACGCGTCCTCGCCGCCGGTACAGGAGGACCTCACGCCGGCCTGGGGTACTCAGCCGCAGGCGGCGGTATAGGAGGACCCGCCGCCGGCGGCGTGGGACGCGCAGACGCCGCTGCTGACCTCACCCCAGCAGTGGGCGTCTGCGGAGCCGGTGGCCCCGTGACCGCCACACCACGGTGGCCCTGGCTCCCTCAATAAAGCTGGAATGATTGCATGTGCTGTGTTGTGTCTTCCTTGTGTCCCCGTGCGCCGCCCGCGTGGACCAGGGCTGGCACTCCGTGTCTACTGGGGCTGCGTGTCCCCTGTGTGCACGTGTCCAGGACCAGCGCACGTCTCCAGGGATGCAGGTGGCCCAGCCTGCCTGCTCCCGTGCTGGCTCTCACCCCCGTCTCCACGTGCCAGCCCGTCTCCACGGCCCCAGTACGTCTCCATGGCCCCAGCCCATCTCCACGTCCCAGCCCATCTCCACGCCCCCAGCCCGTCCCCGCATCCCCGGCCCATCTCCACCTCCCAGTCCACCTTCACCTCCCCACACCGTTGCCATATCCCAGCCCAGCTCCACGTCCCAGCCTGTCTCCACGTCCCCAGCCCACCTGCATGTCCCCAGCCCATCTCCAGGTCCAGAAGGACATGGGGCTCTTGGAGCCGCGCCAGAGGAGGGCCACCAAAATGATGCGAGGGCTGGAGCACCTCTCCTAGGAGGACAGCCTGAGAGAGTTGGCCTTCTTCAGCCTGCAGAAGAGAAGGCTGCGGGGAGACCTTCTAGCAGCCTTCCAGTACTTCAAGGGGGGCTCTAGGAAAGACACGGACAGACTTTTTTTAGCACGGCCTCTTGTGACGGCACGGGGAGCCATGGTTTGAAGCTAAGGGAGGGCAGGGGCTCCATTTGGGGAAGCCCTGTGGGGACAGCCCATCCCCATGGCACCGTGAGGCAGGCGGGGGCTTGGGCAGGACCCGGCTCAGCCCCCCGTCCCCGAGCCCACCAGCCCCAGCGCTGCCAGCCCTTGCGCCCCGGGACTGTGTCCCCGCCAGCCTGGGGGACCATGGCGGGGGCAGGTGACCACGGCACCCATGGCTCTCCCCAGGCTCCAGCTGTGGGACCCTCCTCTTCCTCCTGCACTACCACACGCTCCTGGCATCCACACCCGGGGGACAAGCAACGCTGAGCGCCTGCGCCCGTCACCCTTCCCAGCCCCGCCTGCAGGCACCAAGAGCTGGGACCATGGCGACAGCCAGCACCACCGCCACTGCCACCGCCACCGCCACCGCCACTGCTCCCGGCACCTCTGGCCCTTTGCCGCCTCCTCCCGCCGCGCTGCCTGCGCTGCCGCTCGGCCCGGGGGCTCCTTTTGCGTCTCCTGTGCCGGGGCAGTGACCAGCGCACCTGCCGCCACACGGTGCCGGTGACGCGGGGCCGGTGCTGCTGCGGTGCCGCCACCCTCCTCCTGCGGGCTGGGGCTGGCCGGTCGCCATGGAGCCCGCTCGTCGCCGGGCGGCACCGTGGGGACACTGTGATGCCACCGGTGAGGTTGACGCTGTAACGCGCTGACATCACAAAGGGCCTCGCCCGGCACCCCCATAAAAGCGGGCTGGGGGGCGCAGAGCCACAGCTCCCTGTCAGGACAGGGTGGCCGGCCAGCATGGCCCGGTCCCGGCGCAGCAGGCTCCGCAGCAGGAGCCGGCGGCGCCGCCACCACCCAGACCATGACGGGACGCGTCCTCGCCGCCGGTACAGGAGGACCTCACGCCGGCCTGGGGTACTCAGCCGCAGGCGGCGGTATAGGAGGACCCGCCGCCGGCGGCGTGGGACGCGCAGACGCCGCTGCTGACCTCACCCCAGCAGTGGGCGTCTGCGGAGCCGGTGGCCCCGTGACCGCCACACCACGGTGGCCCTGGCTCCCTCAATAAAGCTGGAATGATTGCATGTGCTGTGTTGTGTCTTCCTTGTGTCCCCGTGCGCCGCCCGCGTGGACCAGGGCTGGCACTCCGTGTCTACTGGGGCTGCGTGTCCCCTGTGTGCACGTGTCCAGGACCAGCGCACGTCTCCAGGGATGCAGGTGGCCCAGCCTGCCTGCTCCCGTGCTGGCTCTCACCCCCGTCTCCACGTGCCAGCCCGTCTCCACGGCCCCAGTACGTCTCCATGGCCCCAGCCCATCTCCACGTCCCAGCCCATCTCCACGCCCCCAGCCCGTCCCCGCATCCCCGGCCCATCTCCACCTCCCAGTCCACCTTCACCTCCCCACACCGTTGCCATATCCCAGCCCAGCTCCACGTCCCAGCCTGTCTCCACGTCCCCAGCCCACCTGCATGTCCCCAGCCCATCTCCAGGTCCAGAAGGACATGGGGCTCTTGGAGCCGCGCCAGAGGAGGGCCACCAAAATGATGCGAGGGCTGGAGCACCTCTCCTAGGAGGACAGCCTGAGAGAGTTGGCCTTCTTCAGCCTGCAGAAGAGAAGGCTGCGGGGAGACCTTCTAGCAGCCTTCCAGTACTTCAAGGGGGGCTCTAGGAAAGACACGGACAGACTTTTTTTAGCAAGGCCTCTTGTGACGGCACGGGGAGCCATGGTTTGAAGCTAAGGGAGGGCAGGGGCTCCATTTGGGGAAGCCCTGTGGGGACAGCCCATCCCCATGGCACCGTGAGGCAGGCGGGGGCTTGGGCAGGACCCGGCTCAGCCCCCCGTCCCCGAGCCCACCAGCCCCAGCGCTGCCAGCCCTTGCGCCCCGGGACTGTGTCCCCGCCAGCCTGGGGGACCATGGCGGGGGCAGGTGACCACGGCACCCATGGCTCTCCCCAGGCTCCAGCTGTGGGACCCTCCTCTTCCTCCTGCACTACCACACGCTCCTGGCATCCACACCCGGGGGACAAGCAACGCTGAGCGCCTGCGCCCGTCACCCTTCCCAGCCCCGCCTGCAGGCACCAAGAGCTGGGACCATGGCGACAGCCAGCACCACCGCCACTGCCACCGCCACCGCCACCGCCACTGCTCCCGGCACCTCTGGCCCTTTGCCGCCTCCTCCCGCCGCGCTGCCTGCGCTGCCGCTCGGCCCGGGGGCTCCTTTTGCGTCTCCTGTGCCGGGGCAGTGACCAGCGCACCTGCCGCCACACGGTGCCGGTGACGCGGGGCCGGTGCTGCTGCGGTGCCGCCACCCTCCTCCTGCGGGCTGGGGCTGGCCGGTCGCCATGGAGCCCGCTCGTCGCCGGGCGGCACCGTGGGGACACTGTGATGCCACCGGTGAGGTTGACGCTGTAACGCGCTGACATCACAAAGGGCCTCGCCCGGCACCCCCATAAAAGCGGGCTGGGGGGCGCAGAGCCACAGCTCCCTGTCAGGACAGGGTGGCCGGCCAGCATGGCCCGGTCCCGGCGCAGCAGGCTCCGCAGCAGGAGCCGGCGGCGCCGCCACCACCCAGACCATGACGGGACGCGTCCTCGCCGCCGGTACAGGAGGACCTCACGCCGGCCTGGGGTACTCAGCCGCAGGCGGCGGTATAGGAGGACCCGCCGCCGGCGGCGTGGGACGCGCAGACGCCGCTGCTGACCTCACCCCAGCAGTGGGCGTCTGCGGAGCCGGTGGCCCCGTGACCGCCACACCACGGTGGCCCTGGCTCCCTCAATAAAGCTGGAATGATTGCATGTGCTGTGTTGTGTCTTCCTTGTGTCCCCGTGCGCCGCCCGCGTGGACCAGGGCTGGCACTCCGTGTCTACTGGGGCTGCGTGTCCCCTGTGTGCACGTGTCCAGGACCAGCGCACGTCTCCAGGGATGCAGGTGGCCCAGCCTGCCTGCTCCCGTGCTGGCTCTCACCCCCGTCTCCACGTGCCAGCCCGTCTCCACGGCCCCAGTACGTCTCCATGGCCCCAGCCCATCTCCACGTCCCAGCCCATCTCCACGCCCCCAGCCCGTCCCCGCATCCCCGGCCCATCTCCACCTCCCAGTCCACCTTCACCTCCCCACACCGTTGCCATATCCCAGCCCAGCTCCACGTCCCAGCCTGTCTCCACGTCCCCAGCCCACCTGCATGTCCCCAGCCCATCTCCAGGTCCAGAAGGACATGGGGCTCTTGGAGCCGCGCCAGAGGAGGGCCACCAAAATGATGCGAGGGCTGGAGCACCTCTCCTAGGAGGACAGCCTGAGAGAGTTGGCCTTCTTCAGCCTGCAGAAGAGAAGGCTGCGGGGAGACCTTCTAGCAGCCTTCCAGTACTTCAAGGGGGGCTCTAGGAAAGACACGGACAGACTTTTTTTAGCACGGCCTCTTGTGACGGCACGGGGAGCCATGGTTTGAAGCTAAGGGAGGGCAGGGGCTCCATTTGGGGAAGCCCTGTGGGGACAGCCCATCCCCATGGCACCGTGAGGCAGGCGGGGGCTTGGGCAGGACCCGGCTCAGCCCCCCGTCCCCGAGCCCACCAGCCCCAGCGCTGCCAGCCCTTGCGCCCCGGGACTGTGTCCCCGCCAGCCTGGGGGACCATGGCGGGGGCAGGTGACCACGGCACCCATGGCTCTCCCCAGGCTCCAGCTGTGGGACCCTCCTCTTCCTCCTGCACTACCACACGCTCCTGGCATCCACACCCGGGGGACAAGCAACGCTGAGCGCCTGCGCCCGTCACCCTTCCCAGCCCCGCCTGCAGGCACCAAGAGCTGGGACCATGGCGACAGCCAGCACCACCGCCACTGCCACCGCCACCGCCACCGCCACTGCTCCCGGCACCTCTGGCCCTTTGCCGCCTCCTCCCGCCGCGCTGCCTGCGCTGCCGCTCGGCCCGGGGGCTCCTTTTGCGTCTCCTGTGCCGGGGCAGTGACCAGCGCACCTGCCGCCACACGGTGCCGGTGACGCGGGGCCGGTGCTGCTGCGGTGCCGCCACCCTCCTCCTGCGGGCTGGGGCTGGCCGGTCGCCATGGAGCCCGCTCGTCGCCGGGCGGCACCGTGGGGACACTGTGATGCCACCGGTGAGGTTGACGCTGTAACGCGCTGACATCACAAAGGGCCTCGCCCGGCACCCCCATAAAAGCGGGCTGGGGGGCGCAGAGCCACAGCTCCCTGTCAGGACAGGGTGGCCGGCCAGCATGGCCCGGTCCCGGCGCAGCAGGCTCCGCAGCAGGAGCCGGCGGCGCCGCCACCACCCAGACCATGACGGGACGCGTCCTCGCCGCCGGTACAGGAGGACCTCACGCCGGCCTGGGGTACTCAGCCGCAGGCGGCGGTATAGGAGGACCCGCCGCCGGCGGCGTGGGACGCGCAGACGCCGCTGCTGACCTCACCCCAGCAGTGGGCGTCTGCGGAGCCGGTGGCCCCGTGACCGCCACACCACGGTGGCCCTGGCTCCCTCAATAAAGCTGGAATGATTGCATGTGCTGTGTTGTGTCTTCCTTGTGTCCCCGTGCGCCGCCCGCGTGGACCAGGGCTGGCACTCCGTGTCTACTGGGGCTGCGTGTCCCCTGTGTGCACGTGTCCAGGACCAGCGCACGTCTCCAGGGATGCAGGTGGCCCAGCCTGCCTGCTCCCGTGCTGGCTCTCACCCCCGTCTCCACGTGCCAGCCCGTCTCCACGGCCCCAGTACGTCTCCATGGCCCCAGCCCATCTCCACGTCCCAGCCCATCTCCACGCCCCCAGCCCGTCCCCGCATCCCCGGCCCATCTCCACCTCCCAGTCCACCTTCACCTCCCCACACCGTTGCCATATCCCAGCCCAGCTCCACGTCCCAGCCTGTCTCCACGTCCCCAGCCCACCTGCATGTCCCCAGCCCATCTCCAGGTCCAGAAGGACATGGGGCTCTTGGAGCCGCGCCAGAGGAGGGCCACCAAAATGATGCGAGGGCTGGAGCACCTCTCCTAGGAGGACAGCCTGAGAGAGTTGGCCTTCTTCAGCCTGCAGAAGAGAAGGCTGCGGGGAGACCTTCTAGCAGCCTTCCAGTACTTCAAGGGGGGCTCTAGGAAAGACACGGACAGACTTTTTTTAGCACGGCCTCTTGTGACGGCACGGGGAGCCATGGTTTGAAGCTAAGGGAGGGCAGGGGCTCCATTTGGGGAAGCCCTGTGGGGACAGCCCATCCCCATGGCACCGTGAGGCAGGCGGGGGCTTGGGCAGGACCCGGCTCAGCCCCCCGTCCCCGAGCCCACCAGCCCCAGCGCTGCCAGCCCTTGCGCCCCGGGACTGTGTCCCCGCCAGCCTGGGGGACCATGGCGGGGGCAGGTGACCACGGCACCCATGGCTCTCCCCAGGCTCCAGCTGTGGGACCCTCCTCTTCCTCCTGCACTACCACACGCTCCTGGCATCCACACCCGGGGGACAAGCAACGCTGAGCGCCTGCGCCCGTCACCCTTCCCAGCCCCGCCTGCAGGCACCAAGAGCTGGGACCATGGCGACAGCCAGCACCACCGCCACTGCCACCGCCACCGCCACCGCCACTGCTCCCGGCACCTCTGGCCCTTTGCCGCCTCCTCCCGCCGCGCTGCCTGCGCTGCCGCTCGGCCCGGGGGCTCCTTTTGCGTCTCCTGTGCCGGGGCAGTGACCAGCGCACCTGCCGCCACACGGTGCCGGTGACGCGGGGCCGGTGCTGCTGCGGTGCCGCCACCCTCCTCCTGCGGGCTGGGGCTGGCCGGTCGCCATGGAGCCCGCTCGTCGCCGGGCGGCACCGTGGGGACACTGTGATGCCACCGGTGAGGTTGACGCTGTAACGCGCTGACATCACAAAGGGCCTCGCCCGGCACCCCCATAAAAGCGGGCTGGGGGGCGCAGAGCCACAGCTCCCTGTCAGGACAGGGTGGCCGGCCAGCATGGCCCGGTCCCGGCGCAGCAGGCTCCGCAGCAGGAGCCGGCGGCGCCGCCACCACCCAGACCATGACGGGACGCGTCCTCGCCGCCGGTACAGGAGGACCTCACGCCGGCCTGGGGTACTCAGCCGCAGGCGGCGGTATAGGAGGACCCGCCGCCGGCGGCGTGGGACGCGCAGACGCCGCTGCTGACCTCACCCCAGCAGTGGGCGTCTGCGGAGCCGGTGGCCCCGTGACCGCCACACCACGGTGGCCCTGGCTCCCTCAATAAAGCTGGAATGATTGCATGTGCTGTGTTGTGTCTTCCTTGTGTCCCCGTGCGCCGCCCGCGTGGACCAGGGCTGGCACTCCGTGTCTACTGGGGCTGCGTGTCCCCTGTGTGCACGTGTCCAGGACCAGCGCACGTCTCCAGGGATGCAGGTGGCCCAGCCTGCCTGCTCCCGTGCTGGCTCTCACCCCCGTCTCCACGTGCCAGCCCGTCTCCACGGCCCCAGTACGTCTCCATGGCCCCAGCCCATCTCCACGTCCCAGCCCATCTCCACGCCCCCAGCCCGTCCCCGCATCCCCGGCCCATCTCCACCTCCCAGTCCACCTTCACCTCCCCACACCGTTGCCATATCCCAGCCCAGCTCCACGTCCCAGCCTGTCTCCACGTCCCCAGCCCACCTGCATGTCCCCAGCCCATCTCCAGGTCCAGAAGGACATGGGGCTCTTGGAGCCGCGCCAGAGGAGGGCCACCAAAATGATGCGAGGGCTGGAGCACCTCTCCTAGGAGGACAGCCTGAGAGAGTTGGCCTTCTTCAGCCTGCAGAAGAGAAGGCTGCGGGGAGACCTTCTAGCAGCCTTCCAGTACTTCAAGGGGGGCTCTAGGAAAGACACGGACAGACTTTTTTTAGCAAGGCCTCTTGTGACGGCACGGGGAGCCATGGTTTGAAGCTAAGGGAGGGCAGGGGCTCCATTTGGGGAAGCCCTGTGGGGACAGCCCATCCCCATGGCACCGTGAGGCAGGCGGGGGCTTGGGCAGGACCCGGCTCAGCCCCCCGTCCCCGAGCCCACCAGCCCCAGCGCTGCCAGCCCTTGCGCCCCGGGACTGTGTCCCCGCCAGCCTGGGGGACCATGGCGGGGGCAGGTGACCACGGCACCCATGGCTCTCCCCAGGCTCCAGCTGTGGGACCCTCCTCTTCCTCCTGCACTACCACACGCTCCTGGCATCCACACCCGGGGGACAAGCAACGCTGAGCGCCTGCGCCCGTCACCCTTCCCAGCCCCGCCTGCAGGCACCAAGAGCTGGGACCATGGCGACAGCCAGCACCACCGCCACTGCCACCGCCACCACCACCGCCACTGCTCCCGGCACCTCTGGCCCTTTGCCGCCTCCTCCCGCCGCGCTGCCTGCGCTGCCGCTCGGCCCGGGGGCTCCTTTTGCGTCTCCTGTGCCGGGGCAGTGACCAGCGCACCTGCCGCCACACGGTGCCGGTGACGCGGGGCCGGTGCTGCTGCGGTGCCGCCACCCTCCTCCTGCGGGCTGGGGCTGGCCGGTCGCCATGGAGCCCGCTCGTCGCCGGGCGGCACTGTGGGGACACTGTGATGCCACCGGTGAGGTTGACGCTGTAACGCGCTGACATCACAAAGGGCCTCGCCCGGCACCCCCATAAAAGCGGGCTGGGGGGCGCAGAGCCACAGCTCCCTGTCAGGACAGGGTGGCCGGCCAGCATGGCCCGGTCCCGGCGCAGCAGGCTCCGCAGCAGGAGCCGGCGGCGCCGCCACCACCCAGACCATGACGGGACGCGTCCTCGCCGCCGGTACAGGAGGACCTCACGCCGGCCTGGGGTACTCAGCCGCAGGCGGCGGTATAGGAGGACCCGCCGCCGGCGGCGTGGGACGCGCAGACGCCGCTGCTGACCTCACCCCAGCAGTGGGCGTCTGCGGAGCCGGTGGCCCCGTGACCGCCACACCACGGTGGCCCTGGCTCCCTCAATAAAGCTGGAATGATTGCATGTGCTGTGTTGTGTCTTCCTTGTGTCCCCGTGCGCCGCCCGCGTGGACCAGGGCTGGCACTCCGTGTCTACTGGGGCTGCGTGTCCCCTGTGTGCACGTGTCCAGGACCAGCGCACGTCTCCAGGGATGCAGGTGGCCCAGCCTGCCTGCTCCCGTGCTGGCTCTCACCCCCGTCTCCACGTGCCAGCCCGTCTCCACGGCCCCAGTACGTCTCCATGGCCCCAGCCCATCTCCACGTCCCAGCCCATCTCCACGCCCCCAGCCCGTCCCCGCATCCCCGGCCCATCTCCACCTCCCAGTCCACCTTCACCTCCCCACACCGTTGCCATATCCCAGCCCAGCTCCACGTCCCAGCCTGTCTCCACGTCCCCAGCCCACCTGCATGTCCCCAGCCCATCTCCAGGTCCAGAAGGACATGGGGCTCTTGGAGCCGCGCCAGAGGAGGGCCACCAAAATGATGCGAGGGCTGGAGCACCTCTCCTAGGAGGACAGCCTGAGAGAGTTGGCCTTCTTCAGCCTGCAGAAGAGAAGGCTGCGGGGAGACCTTCTAGCAGCCTTCCAGTACTTCAAGGGGGGCTCTAGGAAAGACACGGACAGACTTTTTTTAGCAAGGCCTCTTGTGACGGCACGGGGAGCCATGGTTTGAAGCTAAGGGAGGGCAGGGGCTCCATTTGGGGAAGCCCTGTGGGGACAGCCCATCCCCATGGCACCGTGAGGCAGGCGGGGGCTTGGGCAGGACCCGGCTCAGCCCCCCGTCCCCGAGCCCACCAGCCCCAGCGCTGCCAGCCCTTGCGCCCCGGGACTGTGTCCCCGCCAGCCTGGGGGACCATGGCGGGGGCAGGTGACCACGGCACCCATGGCTCTCCCCAGGCTCCAGCTGTGGGACCCTCCTCTTCCTCCTGCACTACCACACGCTCCTGGCATCCACACCCGGGGGACAAGCAACGCTGAGCGCCTGCGCCCGTCACCCTTCCCAGCCCCGCCTGCAGGCACCAAGAGCTGGGACCATGGCGACAGCCAGCACCACCGCCACTGCCACCGCCACCGCCACCGCCACTGCTCCCGGCACCTCTGGCCCTTTGCCGCCTCCTCCCGCCGCGCTGCCTGCGCCGCCGCTCGGCCCGGGGGCTCCTTTTGCGTCTCCTGTGCCGGGGCAGTGACCAGCGCACCTGCCGCCACACGGTGCCGGTGACGCGGGGCCGGTGCTGCTGCGGTGCCGCCACCCTCCTCCTGCGGGCTGGGGCTGGCCGGTCGCCATGGAGCCCGCTCGTCGCCGGGCGGCACCGTGGGGACACTGTGATGCCACCGGTGAGGTTGACGCTGTAACGCGCTGACATCACAAAGGGCCTCGCCCGGCACCCCCATAAAAGCGGGCTGGGGGGCGCAGAGCCACAGCTCCCTGTCAGGACAGGGTGGCCGGCCAGCATGGCCCGGTCCCGGCGCAGCAGGCTCCGCAGCAGGAGCCGGCGGCGCCGCCACCACCCAGACCATGACGGGACGCGTCCTCGCCGCCGGTACAGGAGGACCTCACGCCGGCCTGGGGTACTCAGCCGCAGGCGGCGGTATAGGAGGACCCGCCGCCGGCGGCGTGGGACGCGCAGACGCCGCTGCTGACCTCACCCCAGCAGTGGGCGTCTGCGGAGCCGGTGGCCCCGTGACCGCCACACCACGGTGGCCCTGGCTCCCTCAATAAAGCTGGAATGATTGCATGTGCTGTGTTGTGTCTTCCTTGTGTCCCCGTGCGCCGCCCGCGTGGACCAGGGCTGGCACTCCGTGTCTACTGGGGCTGCGTGTCCCCTGTGTGCACGTGTCCAGGACCAGCGCACGTCTCCAGGGATGCAGGTGGCCCAGCCTGCCTGCTCCCGTGCTGGCTCTCACCCCCGTCTCCACGTGCCAGCCCGTCTCCACGGCCCCAGTACGTCTCCATGGCCCCAGCCCATCTCCACGTCCCAGCCCATCTCCACGCCCCCAGCCCGTCCCCGCATCCCCGGCCCATCTCCACCTCCCAGTCCACCTTCACCTCCCCACACCGTTGCCATATCCCAGCCCAGCTCCACGTCCCAGCCTGTCTCCACGTCCCCAGCCCACCTGCATGTCCCCAGCCCATCTCCAGGTCCAGAAGGACATGGGGCTCTTGGAGCCGCGCCAGAGGAGGGCCACCAAAATGATGCGAGGGCTGGAGCACCTCTCCTAGGAGGACAGCCTGAGAGAGTTGGCCTTCTTCAGCCTGCAGAAGAGAAGGCTGCGGGGAGACCTTCTAGCAGCCTTCCAGTACTTCAAGGGGGGCTCTAGGAAAGACACGGACAGACTTTTTTTAGCAAGGCCTCTTGTGACGGCACGGGGAGCCATGGTTTGAAGCTAAGGGAGGGCAGGGGCTCCATTTGGGGAAGCCCTGTGGGGACAGCCCATCCCCATGGCACCGTGAGGCAGGCGGGGGCTTGGGCAGGACCCGGCTCAGCCCCCCGTCCCCGAGCCCACCAGCCCCAGCGCTGCCAGCCCTTGCGCCCCGGGACTGTGTCCCCGCCAGCCTGGGGGACCATGGCGGGGGCAGGTGACCACGGCACCCATGGCTCTCCCCAGGCTCCAGCTGTGGGACCCTCCTCTTCCTCCTGCACTACCACACGCTCCTGGCATCCACACCCGGGGGACAAGCAACGCTGAGCGCCTGCGCCCGTCACCCTTCCCAGCCCCGCCTGCAGGCACCAAGAGCTGGGACCATGGCGACAGCCAGCACCACCGCCACTGCCACCGCCACCGCCACCGCCACTGCTCCCGGCACCTCTGGCCCTTTGCCGCCTCCTCCCGCCGCGCTGCCTGCGCTGCCGCTCGGCCCGGGGGCTCCTTTTGCGTCTCCTGTGCCGGGGCAGTGACCAGCGCACCTGCCGCCACACGGTGCCGGTGACGCGGGGCCGGTGCTGCTGCGGTGCCGCCACCCTCCTCCTGCGGGCTGGGGCTGGCCGGTCGCCATGGAGCCCGCTCGTCGCCGGGCGGCACCGTGGGGACACTGTGATGCCACCGGTGAGGTTGACGCTGTAACGCGCTGACATCACAAAGGGCCTCGCCCGGCACCCCCATAAAAGCGGGCTGGGGGGCGCAGAGCCACAGCTCCCTGTCAGGACAGGGTGGCCGGCCAGCATGGCCCGGTCCCGGCGCAGCAGGCTCCGCAGCAGGAGCCGGCGGCGCCGCCACCACCCAGACCATGACGGGACGCGTCCTCGCCGCCGGTACAGGAGGACCTCACGCCGGCCTGGGGTACTCAGCCGCAGGCGGCGGTATAGGAGGACCCGCCGCCGGCGGCGTGGGACGCGCAGACGCCGCTGCTGACCTCACCCCAGCAGTGGGCGTCTGCGGAGCCGGTGGCCCCGTGACCGCCACACCACGGTGGCCCTGGCTCCCTCAATAAAGCTGGAATGATTGCATGTGCTGTGTTGTGTCTTCCTTGTGTCCCCGTGCGCCGCCCGCGTGGACCAGGGCTGGCACTCCGTGTCTACTGGGGCTGCGTGTCCCCTGTGTGCACGTGTCCAGGACCAGCGCACGTCTCCAGGGATGCAGGTGGCCCAGCCTGCCTGCTCCCGTGCTGGCTCTCACCCCCGTCTCCACGTGCCAGCCCGTCTCCACGGCCCCAGTACGTCTCCATGGCCCCAGCCCATCTCCACGTCCCAGCCCATCTCCACGCCCCCAGCCCGTCCCCGCATCCCCGGCCCATCTCCACCTCCCAGTCCACCTTCACCTCCCCACACCGTTGCCATATCCCAGCCCAGCTCCACGTCCCAGCCTGTCTCCACGTCCCCAGCCCACCTGCATGTCCCCAGCCCATCTCCAGGTCCAGAAGGACATGGGGCTCTTGGAGCCGCGCCAGAGGAGGGCCACCAAAATGATGCGAGGGCTGGAGCACCTCTCCTAGGAGGACAGCCTGAGAGAGTTGGCCTTCTTCAGCCTGCAGAAGAGAAGGCTGCGGGGAGACCTTCTAGCAGCCTTCCAGTACTTCAAGGGGGGCTCTAGGAAAGACACGGACAGACTTTTTTTAGCACGGCCTCTTGTGACGGCACGGGGAGCCATGGTTTGAAGCTAAGGGAGGGCAGGGGCTCCATTTGGGGAAGCCCTGTGGGGACAGCCCATCCCCATGGCACCGTGAGGCAGGCGGGGGCTTGGGCAGGACCCGGCTCAGCCCCCCGTCCCCGAGCCCACCAGCCCCAGCGCTGCCAGCCCTTGCGCCCCGGGACTGTGTCCCCGCCAGCCTGGGGGACCATGGCGGGGGCAGGTGACCACGGCACCCATGGCTCTCCCCAGGCTCCAGCTGTGGGACCCTCCTCTTCCTCCTGCACTACCACACGCTCCTGGCATCCACACCCGGGGGACAAGCAACGCTGAGCGCCTGCGCCCGTCACCCTTCCCAGCCCCGCCTGCAGGCACCAAGAGCTGGGACCATGGCGACAGCCAGCACCACCGCCACTGCCACCGCCACCGCCACCGCCACTGCTCCCGGCACCTCTGGCCCTTTGCCGCCTCCTCCCGCCGCGCTGCCTGCGCTGCCGCTCGGCCCGGGGGCTCCTTTTGCGTCTCCTGTGCCGGGGCAGTGACCAGCGCACCTGCCGCCACACGGTGCCGGTGACGCGGGGCCGGTGCTGCTGCGGTGCCGCCACCCTCCTCCTGCGGGCTGGGGCTGGCCGGTCGCCATGGAGCCCGCTCGTCGCCGGGCGGCACCGTGGGGACACTGTGATGCCACCGGTGAGGTTGACGCTGTAACGCGCTGACATCACAAAGGGCCTCGCCCGGCACCCCCATAAAAGCGGGCTGGGGGGCGCAGAGCCACAGCTCCCTGTCAGGACAGGGTGGCCGGCCAGCATGGCCCGGTCCCGGCGCAGCAGGCTCCGCAGCAGGAGCCGGCGGCGCCGCCACCACCCAGACCATGACGGGACGCGTCCTCGCCGCCGGTACAGGAGGACCTCACGCCGGCCTGGGGTACTCAGCCGCAGGCGGCGGTATAGGAGGACCCGCCGCCGGCGGCGTGGGACGCGCAGACGCCGCTGCTGACCTCACCCCAGCAGTGGGCGTCTGCGGAGCCGGTGGCCCCGTGACCGCCACACCACGGTGGCCCTGGCTCCCTCAATAAAGCTGGAATGATTGCATGTGCTGTGTTGTGTCTTCCTTGTGTCCCCGTGCGCCGCCCGCGTGGACCAGGGCTGGCACTCCGTGTCTACTGGGGCTGCGTGTCCCCTGTGTGCACGTGTCCAGGACCAGCGCACGTCTCCAGGGATGCAGGTGGCCCAGCCTGCCTGCTCCCGTGCTGGCTCTCACCCCCGTCTCCACGTGCCAGCCCGTCTCCACGGCCCCAGTACGTCTCCATGGCCCCAGCCCATCTCCACGTCCCAGCCCATCTCCACGCCCCCAGCCCGTCCCCGCATCCCCGGCCCATCTCCACCTCCCAGTCCACCTTCACCTCCCCACACCGTTGCCATATCCCAGCCCAGCTCCACGTCCCAGCCTGTCTCCACGTCCCCAGCCCACCTGCATGTCCCCAGCCCATCTCCAGGTCCAGAAGGACATGGGGCTCTTGGAGCCGCGCCAGAGGAGGGCCACCAAAATGATGCGAGGGCTGGAGCACCTCTCCTAGGAGGACAGCCTGAGAGAGTTGGCCTTCTTCAGCCTGCAGAAGAGAAGGCTGCGGGGAGACCTTCTAGCAGCCTTCCAGTACTTCAAGGGGGGCTCTAGGAAAGACACGGACAGACTTTTTTTAGCACGGCCTCTTGTGACGGCACGGGGAGCCATGGTTTGAAGCTAAGGGAGGGCAGGGGCTCCATTTGGGGAAGCCCTGTGGGGACAGCCCATCCCCATGGCACCGTGAGGCAGGCGGGGGCTTGGGCAGGACCCGGCTCAGCCCCCCGTCCCCGAGCCCACCAGCCCCAGCGCTGCCAGCCCTTGCGCCCCGGGACTGTGTCCCCGCCAGCCTGGGGGACCATGGCGGGGGCAGGTGACCACGGCACCCATGGCTCTCCCCAGGCTCCAGCTGTGGGACCCTCCTCTTCCTCCTGCACTACCACACGCTCCTGGCATCCACACCCGGGGGACAAGCAACGCTGAGCGCCTGCGCCCGTCACCCTTCCCAGCCCCGCCTGCAGGCACCAAGAGCTGGGACCATGGCGACAGCCAGCACCACCGCCACTGCCACCGCCACCGCCACCGCCACTGCTCCCGGCACCTCTGGCCCTTTGCCGCCTCCTCCCGCCGCGCTGCCTGCGCTGCCGCTCGGCCCGGGGGCTCCTTTTGCGTCTCCTGTGCCGGGGCAGTGACCAGCGCACCTGCCGCCACACGGTGCCGGTGACGCGGGGCCGGTGCTGCTGCGGTGCCGCCACCCTCCTCCTGCGGGCTGGGGCTGGCCGGTCGCCATGGAGCCCGCTCGTCGCCGGGCGGCACCGTGGGGACACTGTGATGCCACCGGTGAGGTTGACGCTGTAACGCGCTGACATCACAAAGGGCCTCGCCCGGCACCCCCATAAAAGCGGGCTGGGGGGCGCAGAGCCACAGCTCCCTGTCAGGACAGGGTGGCCGGCCAGCATGGCCCGGTCCCGGCGCAGCAGGCTCCGCAGCAGGAGCCGGCGGCGCCGCCACCACCCAGACCATGACGGGACGCGTCCTCGCCGCCGGTACAGGAGGACCTCACGCCGGCCTGGGGTACTCAGCCGCAGGCGGCGGTATAGGAGGACCCGCCGCCGGCGGCGTGGGACGCGCAGACGCCGCTGCTGACCTCACCCCAGCAGTGGGCGTCTGCGGAGCCGGTGGCCCCGTGACCGCCACACCACGGTGGCCCTGGCTCCCTCAATAAAGCTGGAATGATTGCATGTGCTGTGTTGTGTCTTCCTTGTGTCCCCGTGCGCCGCCCGCGTGGACCAGGGCTGGCACTCCGTGTCTACTGGGGCTGCGTGTCCCCTGTGTGCACGTGTCCAGGACCAGCGCACGTCTCCAGGGATGCAGGTGGCCCAGCCTGCCTGCTCCCGTGCTGGCTCTCACCCCCGTCTCCACGTGCCAGCCCGTCTCCACGGCCCCAGTACGTCTCCATGGCCCCAGCCCATCTCCACGTCCCAGCCCATCTCCACGCCCCCAGCCCGTCCCCGCATCCCCGGCCCATCTCCACCTCCCAGTCCACCTTCACCTCCCCACACCGTTGCCATATCCCAGCCCAGCTCCACGTCCCAGCCTGTCTCCACGTCCCCAGCCCACCTGCATGTCCCCAGCCCATCTCCAGGTCCAGAAGGACATGGGGCTCTTGGAGCCGCGCCAGAGGAGGGCCACCAAAATGATGCGAGGGCTGGAGCACCTCTCCTAGGAGGACAGCCTGAGAGAGTTGGCCTTCTTCAGCCTGCAGAAGAGAAGGCTGCGGGGAGACCTTCTAGCAGCCTTCCAGTACTTCAAGGGGGGCTCTAGGAAAGACACGGACAGACTTTTTTTAGCAAGGCCTCTTGTGACGGCACGGGGAGCCATGGTTTGAAGCTAAGGGAGGGCAGGGGCTCCATTTGGGGAAGCCCTGTGGGGACAGCCCATCCCCATGGCACCGTGAGGCAGGCGGGGGCTTGGGCAGGACCCGGCTCAGCCCCCCGTCCCCGAGCCCACCAGCCCCAGCGCTGCCAGCCCTTGCGCCCCGGGACTGTGTCCCCGCCAGCCTGGGGGACCATGGCGGGGGCAGGTGACCACGGCACCCATGGCTCTCCCCAGGCTCCAGCTGTGGGACCCTCCTCTTCCTCCTGCACTACCACACGCTCCTGGCATCCACACCCGGGGGACAAGCAACGCTGAGCGCCTGCGCCCGTCACCCTTCCCAGCCCCGCCTGCAGGCACCAAGAGCTGGGACCATGGCGACAGCCAGCACCACCGCCACTGCCACCGCCACCGCCACCGCCACTGCTCCCGGCACCTCTGGCCCTTTGCCGCCTCCTCCCGCCGCGCTGCCTGCGCTGCCGCTCGGCCCGGGGGCTCCTTTTGCGTCTCCTGTGCCGGGGCAGTGACCAGCGCACCTGCCGCCACACGGTGCCGGTGACGCGGGGCCGGTGCTGCTGCGGTCCCGCCACCCTCCTCCTGCGGGCTGGGGCTGGCCGGTCGCCATGGAGCCCGCTCGTCGCCGGGCGGCACCGTGGGGACACTGTGATGCCACCGGTGAGGTTGACGCTGTAACGCGCTGACATCACAAAGGGCCTCGCCCGGCACCCCCATAAAAGCGGGCTGGGGGGCGCAGAGCCACAGCTCCCTGTCAGGACAGGGTGGCCGGCCAGCATGGCCCGGTCCCGGCGCAGCAGGCTCCGCAGCAGGAGCCGGCGGCGCCGCCACCACCCAGACCATGACGGGACGCGTCCTCGCCGCCGGTACAGGAGGACCTCACGCCGGCCTGGGGTACTCAGCCGCAGGCGGCGGTATAGGAGGACCCGCCGCCGGCGGCGTGGGACGCGCAGACGCCGCTGCTGACCTCACCCCAGCAGTGGGCGTCTGCGGAGCCGGTGGCCCCGTGACCGCCACACCACGGTGGCCCTGGCTCCCTCAATAAAGCTGGAATGATTGCATGTGCTGTGTTGTGTCTTCCTTGTGTCCCCGTGCGCCGCCCGCGTGGACCAGGGCTGGCACTCCGTGTCTACTGGGGCTGCGTGTCCCCTGTGTGCACGTGTCCAGGACCAGCGCACGTCTCCAGGGATGCAGGTGGCCCAGCCTGCCTGCTCCCGTGCTGGCTCTCACCCCCGTCTCCACGTGCCAGCCCGTCTCCACGGCCCCAGTACGTCTCCATGGCCCCAGCCCATCTCCACGTCCCAGCCCATCTCCACGCCCCCAGCCCGTCCCCGCATCCCCGGCCCATCTCCACCTCCCAGTCCACCTTCACCTCCCCACACCGTTGCCATATCCCAGCCCAGCTCCACGTCCCAGCCTGTCTCCACGTCCCCAGCCCACCTGCATGTCCCCAGCCCATCTCCAGGTCCAGAAGGACATGGGGCTCTTGGAGCCGCGCCAGAGGAGGGCCACCAAAATGATGCGAGGGCTGGAGCACCTCTCCTAGGAGGACAGCCTGAGAGAGTTGGCCTTCTTCAGCCTGCAGAAGAGAAGGCTGCGGGGAGACCTTCTAGCAGCCTTCCAGTACTTCAAGGGGGGCTCTAGGAAAGACACGGACAGACTTTTTTT
This sequence comes from Mycteria americana, assembly GCF_035582795.1. Lineage (NCBI taxonomy): Eukaryota > Metazoa > Chordata > Aves > Ciconiiformes > Ciconiidae > Mycteria > Mycteria americana. Next base: position 874,655 of record NC_134368.1, read on the forward strand.
AGCACGGCCTCTTGTGACGGCACGGGGAGCCATGGTTTGAAGCTAAGGGAGGGCAGGGGCTCCATTTGGGGAAGCCCTGTGGGGACAGCCCATCCCCATGGCACCGTGAGGCAGGCGGGGGCTTGGGCAGGACCCGGCTCAGCCCCCCGTCCCCGAGCCCACCAGCCCCAGCGCTGCCAGCCCTTGCGCCCCGGGACTGTGTCCCCGCCAGCCTGGGGGACCATGGCGGGGGCAGGTGACCACGGCACCCATGGCTCTCCCCAGGCTCCAGCTGTGGGACCCTCCTCTTCCTCCTGCACTACCACACGCTCCTGGCATCCACACCCGGGGGACAAGCAACGCTGAGCGCCTGCGCCCGTCACCCTTCCCAGCCCCGCCTGCAGGCACCAAGAGCTGGGACCATGGCGACAGCCAGCACCACCGCCACTGCCACCGCCACCGCCACCGCCACTGCTCCCGGCACCTCTGGCCCTTTGCCGCCTCCTCCCGCCGCGCTGCCTGCGCTGCCGCTCGGCCCGGGGGCTCCTTTTGCGTCTCCTGTGCCGGGGCAGTGACCAGCGCACCTGCCGCCACACGGTGCCGGTGACGCGGGGCCGGTGCTGCTGCGGTGCCGCCACCCTCCTCCTGCGGGCTGGGGCTGGCCGGTCGCCATGGAGCCCGCTCGTCGCCGGGCGGCACCGTGGGGACACTGTGATGCCACCGGTGAGGTTGACGCTGTAACGCGCTGACATCACAAAGGGCCTCGCCCGGCACCCCCATAAAAGCGGGCTGGGGGGCGCAGAGCCACAGCTCCCTGTCAGGACAGGGTGGCCGGCCAGCATGGCCCGGTCCCGGCGCAGCAGGCTCCGCAGCAGGAGCCGGCGGCGCCGCCACCACCCAGACCATGACGGGACGCGTCCTCGCCGCCGGTACAGGAGGACCTCACGCCGGCCTGGGGTACTCAGCCGCAGGCGGCGGTATAGGAGGACCCGCCGCCGGCGGCGTGGGACGCGCAGACGCCGCTGCTGACCTCACCCCAGCAGTGGGCGTCTGCGGAGCCGGTGGCCCCGTGACCGCCACACCACGGTGGCCCTGGCTCCCTCAATAAAGCTGGAATGATTGCATGTGCTGTGTTGTGTCTTCCTTGTGTCCCCGTGCGCCGCCCGCGTGGACCAGGGCTGGCACTCCGTGTCTACTGGGGCTGCGTGTCCCCTGTGTGCACGTGTCCAGGACCAGCGCACGTCTCCAGGGATGCAGGTGGCCCAGCCTGCCTGCTCCCGTGCTGGCTCTCACCCCCGTCTCCACGTGCCAGCCCGTCTCCACGGCCCCAGTACGTCTCCATGGCCCCAGCCCATCTCCACGTCCCAGCCCATCTCCACGCCCCCAGCCCGTCCCCGCATCCCCGGCCCATCTCCACCTCCCAGTCCACCTTCACCTCCCCACACCGTTGCCATATCCCAGCCCAGCTCCACGTCCCAGCCTGTCTCCACGTCCCCAGCCCACCTGCATGTCCCCAGCCCATCTCCAGGTCCAGAAGGACATGGGGCTCTTGGAGCCGCGCCAGAGGAGGGCCACCAAAATGATGCGAGGGCTGGAGCACCTCTCCTAGGAGGACAGCCTGAGAGAGTTGGCCTTCTTCAGCCTGCAGAAGAGAAGGCTGCGGGGAGACCTTCTAGCAGCCTTCCAGTACTTCAAGGGGGGCTCTAGGAAAGACACGGACAGACTTTTTTTAGCACGGCCTCTTGTGACGGCACGGGGAGCCATGGTTTGAAGCTAAGGGAGGGCAGGGGCTCCATTTGGGGAAGCCCTGTGGGGACAGCCCATCCCCATGGCACCGTGAGGCAGGCGGGGGCTTGGGCAGGACCCGGCTCAGCCCCCCGTCCCCGAGCCCACCAGCCCCAGCGCTGCCAGCCCTTGCGCCCCGGGACTGTGTCCCCGCCAGCCTGGGGGACCATGGCGGGGGCAGGTGACCACGGCACCCATGGCTCTCCCCAGGCTCCAGCTGTGGGACCCTCCTCTTCCTCCTGCACTACCACACGCTCCTGGCATCCACACCCGGGGGACAAGCAACGCTGAGCGCCTGCGCCCGTCACCCTTCCCAGCCCCGCCTGCAGGCACCAAGAGCTGGGACCATGGCGACAGCCAGCACCACCGCCACTGCCACCGCCACCGCCACCGCCACTGCTCCCGGCACCTCTGGCCCTTTGCCGCCTCCTCCCGCCGCGCTGCCTGCGCTGCCGCTCGGCCCGGGGGCTCCTTTTGCGTCTCCTGTGCCGGGGCAGTGACCAGCGCACCTGCCGCCACACGGTGCCGGTGACGCGGGGCCGGTGCTGCTGCGGTGCCGCCACCCTCCTCCTGCGGGCTGGGGCTGGCCGGTCGCCATGGAGCCCGCTCGTCGCCGGGCGGCACCGTGGGGACACTGTGATGCCACCGGTGAGGTTGACGCTGTAACGCGCTGACATCACAAAGGGCCTCGCCCGGCACCCCCATAAAAGCGGGCTGGGGGGCGCAGAGCCACAGCTCCCTGTCAGGACAGGGTGGCCGGCCAGCATGGCCCGGTCCCGGCGCAGCAGGCTCCGCAGCAGGAGCCGGCGGCGCCGCCACCACCCAGACCATGACGGGACGCGTCCTCGCCGCCGGTACAGGAGGACCTCACGCCGGCCTGGGGTACTCAGCCGCAGGCGGCGGTATAGGAGGACCCGCCGCCGGCGGCGTGGGACGCGCAGACGCCGCTGCTGACCTCACCCCAGCAGTGGGCGTCTGCGGAGCCGGTGGCCCCGTGACCGCCACACCACGGTGGCCCTGGCTCCCTCAATAAAGCTGGAATGATTGCATGTGCTGTGTTGTGTCTTCCTTGTGTCCCCGTGCGCCGCCCGCGTGGACCAGGGCTGGCACTCCGTGTCTACTGGGGCTGCGTGTCCCCTGTGTGCACGTGTCCAGGACCAGCGCACGTCTCCAGGGATGCAGGTGGCCCAGCCTGCCTGCTCCCGTGCTGGCTCTCACCCCCGTCTCCACGTGCCAGCCCGTCTCCACGGCCCCAGTACGTCTCCATGGCCCCAGCCCATCTCCACGTCCCAGCCCATCTCCACGCCCCCAGCCCGTCCCCGCATCCCCGGCCCATCTCCACGTCCCAGTCCACCTTCGCCTCCCCACACCGTTGCCATATCCCAGCCCAGCTCCACGTCCCAGCCTGTCTCCACGTCCCCAGCCCACCTGCATGTCCCCAGCCCATCTCCAGGTCCAGAAGGACATGGGGCTCTTGGAGCCGCGCCAGAGGAGGGCCACCAAAATGATGCGAGGGCTGGAGCACCTCTCCTAGGAGGACAGCCTGAGAGAGTTGGCCTTCTTCAGCCTGCAGAAGAGAAGGCTGCGGGGAGACCTTCTAGCAGCCTTCCAGTACTTCAAGGGGGGCTCTAGGAAAGACACGGACAGACTTTTTTTAGCAAGGCCTCTTGTGACGGCACGGGGAGCCATGGTTTGAAGCTAAGGGAGGGCAGGGGCTCCATTTGGGGAAGCCCTGTGGGGACAGCCCATCCCCATGGCACCGTGAGGCAGGCGGGGGCTTGGGCAGGACCCGGCTCAGCCCCCCCGTCCCCGAGCCCACCAGCCCCAGCGCTGCCAGCCCTTGCGCCCCGGGACTGTGTCCCCGCCAGCCTGGGGGACCCTGGCGGGGGCAGGTGACCACGGCACCCATGGCTCTCCCCAGGCTCCAGCTGTGGGACCCTCCTCTTCCTCCTGCACTACCACACGCTCCTGGCATCCACACCCGGGGGACAAGCAACGCTGAGCGCCTGCGCCCGTCACCCTTCCCAGCCCCGCCTGCAGGCACCAAGAGCTGGGACCATGGCGACAGCCAGCACCACCGCCACCGCCACCGCCACCGCCACCGCCACTGCTCCCGGCACCTCTGGCCCTTTGCCGCCTCCTCCCGCCGCGCTGCCTGCGCTGCCGCTCGGCCCGGGGGCTCCTTTTGCGTCTCCTGTGCCGGGACAGTGACCAGCGCACCTGCCGCCACACGGTGCCGGTGACGCGGGGCCGGTGCTGCTGCGGTGCCGCCACCCTCCTCCTGCGGGCTGGGGCTGGCCGGTCGCCATGGAGCCCGCTCGTCGCCGGGTGGCACCGTGGGGACACTGTGATGCCACCGGTGAGGTTGACGCTGTAACGCGCTGACATCACAAAGGGCCTCGCCCGGCACCCCCATAAAAGCGGGCTGGGGGGGCGCAGAGCCACAGCTCCCTGTCAGGACAGGGTGGCCGGCCAGCATGGCCCGGTCCCGGCGCAGCAGGCTCCGCAGCAGGAGCCGGCGGCGCCGCTACCACCCAGACCATGACGGGACGCGTCCTCGCCGCCGGTACAGGAGGACCTCACGCCGGCCTGGGGTACTCAGCCGCAGGCGGCGGTATAGGAGGACCCGCCGCCGGCGGCGTGGGACGCGCAGACGCCGCTGCTGACCTCACCCCAGCAGTGGGCGTCTGCGGAGCCGGTGGCCCCGTGACCGCCACACCACGGTGGCCCTGGCTCCCTCAATAAAGCTGGAATGATTGCATGTGCTGTGTTGTGTCTTCCTTGTGTCCCCGTGCGCCGCCCGCGTGGACCAGGGCTGGCACTCCGTGTCTACTGGGGCTGCGTGTCCCCTGTGTGCACGTGTCCAGGACCAGCGCACGTCTCCAGGGATGCAGGTGGCCCAGCCTGCCTGCTCCCGTGCTGGCTCTCACCCCCGTCTCCACGTGCCAGCCCGTCTCCACGGCCCCAGTACGTCTCCATGGCCCCAGCCCATCTCCACGTCCCAGCCCATCTCCACGCCCCCAGCCCGTCCCCGCATCCCCGGCCCATCTCCACCTCCCAGTCCACCTTCGCCTCCCCACACCGTTGCCATATCCCAGCCCAGCTCCACGTCCCAGCCTGTCTCCACGTCCCCAGCCCACCTGCATGTCCCCAGCCCATCTCCAGGTCCAGAAGGACATGGGGCTCTTGGAGCCGCGCCAGAGGAGGGCCACCAAAATGATGCGAGGGCTGGAGCACCTCTCCTAGGAGGACAGCCTGAGAGAGTTGGCCTTCTTCAGCCTGCAGAAGAGAAGGCTGCGGGGAGACCTTCTAGCAGCCTTCCAGTACTTCAAGGGGGGCTCTAGGAAAGACACGGACAGACTTTTTTTAGCAAGGCCTCTTGTGACGGCACGGGGAGCCATGGTTTGAAGCTAAGGGAGGGCAGGGGCTCCATTTGGGGAAGCCCTGTGGGGACAGCCCATCCCCATGGCACCGTGAGGCAGGCGGGGGCTTGGGCAGGACCCGGCTCAGCCCCCCGTCCCCGAGCCCACCAGCCCCAGCGCTGCCAGCCCTTGCGCCCCGGGACTGTGTCCCCGCCAGCCTGGGGGACCATGGCGGGGGCAGGTGACCACGGCACCCATGGCTCTCCCCAGGCTCCAGCTGTGGGACCCTCCTCTTCCTCCTGCACTACCACACGCTCCTGGCATCCACACCCGGGGGACAAGCAACGCTGAGCGCCTGCGCCCGTCACCCTTCCCAGCCCCGCCTGCAGGCACCAAGAGCTGGGACCATGGCGACAGCCAGCACCACCGCCACCGCCACCGCCACCGCCACCGCCACTGCTCCCGGCACCTCTGGCCCTTTGCCGCCTCCTCCCGCCGCGCTGCCTGCGCTGCCGCTCGGCCCGGGGGCTCCTTTTGCGTCTCCTGTGCCGGGGCAGTGACCAGCGCACCTGCCGCCACACGGTGCCGGTGACGCGGGGCCGGTGCTGCTGCGGTGCCGCCACCCTCCTCCTGCGGGCTGGGGCTGGCCGGTCGCCATGGAGCCCGCTCGTCGCCGGGCGGCACCGTGGGGACACTGTGATGCCACCGGTGAGGTTGACGCTGTAACGCGCTGACATCACAAAGGGCCTCGCCCGGCACCCCCATAAAAGCGGGCTGGGGGGCGCAGAGCCACAGCTCCCTGTCAGGACAGGGTGGCCGGCCAGCATGGCCCGGTCCCGGCGCAGCAGGCTCCGCAGCAGGAGCCGGCGGCGCCGCCACCACCCAGACCATGACGGGACGCGTCCTCGCCGCCGGTACAGGAGGACCTCACGCCGGCCTGGGGTACTCAGCCGCAGGCGGCGGTATAGGAGGACCCGCCGCCGGCGGCGTGGGACGCGCAGACGCCGCTGCTGACCTCACCCCAGCAGTGGGCGTCTGCGGAGCCGGTGGCCCCGTGACCGCCACACCACGGTGGCCCTGGCTCCCTCAATAAAGCTGGAATGATTGCATGTGCTGTGTTGTGTCTTCCTTGTGTCCCCGTGCGCCGCCCGCGTGGACCAGGGCTGGCACTCCGTGTCTACTGGGGCTGCGTGTCCCCTGTGTGCACGTGTCCAGGACCAGCGCACGTCTCCAGGGATGCAGGTGGCCCAGCCTGCCTGCTCCCGTGCTGGCTCTCACCCCCGTCTCCACGTGCCAGCCCGTCTCCACGGCCCCAGTACGTCTCCATGGCCCCAGCCCATCTCCACGTCCCAGCCCATCTCCACGCCCCCAGCCCGTCCCCGCATCCCCGGCCCATCTCCACCTCCCAGTCCACCTTCGCCTCCCCACACCGTTGCCATATCCCAGCCCAGCTCCACGTCCCAGCCTGTCTCCACGTCCCCAGCCCACCTGCATGTCCCCAGCCCATCTCCAGGTCCAGAAGGACATGGGGCTCTTGGAGCCGCGCCAGAGGAGGGCCACCAAAATGATGCGAGGGCTGGAGCACCTCTCCTAGGAGGACAGCCTGAGAGAGTTGGCCTTCTTCAGCCTGCAGAAGAGAAGGCTGCGGGGAGACCTTCTAGCAGCCTTCCAGTACTTCAAGGGGGGCTCTAGGAAAGACACGGACAGACTTTTTTTAGCAAGGCCTCTTGTGACGGCACGGGGAGCCATGGTTTGAAGCTAAGGGAGGGCAGGGGCTCCATTTGGGGAAGCCCTGTGGGGACAGCCCATCCCCATGGCACCGTGAGGCAGGCGGGGGCTTGGGCAGGACCCGGCTCAGCCCCCCCGTCCCCGAGCCCACCAGCCCCAGCGCTGCCAGCCCTTGCGCCCCGGGACTGTGTCCCCGCCAGCCTGGGGGACCATGGCGGGGGCAGGTGACCACGGCACCCATGGCTCTCCCCAGGCTCCAGCTGTGGGACCCTCCTCTTCCTCCTGCACTACCACACGCTCCTGGCATCCACACCCGGGGGACAAGCAACGCTGAGCGCCTGCGCCCGTCACCCTTCCCAGCCCCGCCTGCAGGCACCAAGAGCTGGGACCATGGCGACAGCCAGCACCACCGCCACTGCCACCGCCACCGCCACCGCCACTGCTCCCGGCACCTCTGGCCCTTTGCCGCCTCCTCCCGCCGCGCTGCCTGCGCTGCCGCTCGGCCCGGGGGCTCCTTTTGCGTCTCCTGTGCCGGGGCAGTGACCAGCGCACCTGCCGCCACACGGTGCCGGTGACGCGGGGCCGGTGCTGCTGCGGTGCCGCCACCCTCCTCCTGCGGGCTGGGGCTGGCCGGTCGCCATGGAGCCCGCTCGTCGCCGGGCGGCACCGTGGGGACACTGTGATGCCACCGGTGAGGTTGACGCTGTAACGCGCTGACATCACAAAGGGCCTCGCCCGGCACCCCCATAAAAGCGGGCTGGGGGGCGCAGAGCCACAGCTCCCTGTCAGGACAGGGTGGCCGGCCAGCATGGCCCGGTCCCGGCGCAGCAGGCTCCGCAGCAGGAGCCGGCGGCGCCGCCACCACCCAGACCATGACGGGACGCGTCCTCGCCGCCGGTACAGGAGGACCTCACGCCGGCCTGGGGTACTCAGCCGCAGGCGGCGGTATAGGAGGACCCGCCGCCGGCGGCGTGGGACGCGCAGACGCCGCTGCTGACCTCACCCCAGCAGTGGGCGTCTGCGGAGCCGGTGGCCCCGTGACCGCCACACCACGGTGGCCCTGGCTCCCTCAATAAAGCTGGAATGATTGCATGTGCTGTGTTGTGTCTTCCTTGTGTCCCCGTGCGCCGCCCGCGTGGACCAGGGCTGGCACTCCGTGTCTACTGGGGCTGCGTGTCCCCTGTGTGCACGTGTCCAGGACCAGCGCACGTCTCCAGGGATGCAGGTGGCCCAGCCTGCCTGCTCCCGTGCTGGCTCTCACCCCCGTCTCCACGTGCCAGCCCGTCTCCACGGCCCCAGTACGTCTCCATGGCCCCAGCCCATCTCCACGTCCCAGCCCATCTCCACGCCCCCAGCCCGTCCCCGCATCCCCGGCCCATCTCCACCTCCCAGTCCACCTTCGCCTCCCCACACCGTTGCCATATCCCAGCCCAGCTCCACGTCCCAGCCTGTCTCCACGTCCCCAGCCCACCTGCATGTCCCCAGCCCATCTCCAGGTCCAGAAGGACATGGGGCTCTTGGAGCCGCGCCAGAGGAGGGCCACCAAAATGATGCGAGGGCTGGAGCACCTCTCCTAGGAGGACAGCCTGAGAGAGTTGGCCTTCTTCAGCCTGCAGAAGAGAAGGCTGCGGGGAGACCTTCTAGCAGCCTTCCAGTACTTCAAGGGGGGCTCTAGGAAAGACACGGACAGACTTTTTTTAGCAAGGCCTCTTGTGACGGCACGGGGAGCCATGGTTTGAAGCTAAGGGAGGGCAGGGGCTCCATTTGGGGAAGCCCTGTGGGGACAGCCCATCCCCATGGCACCGTGAGGCAGGCGGGGGCTTGGGCAGGACCCGGCTCAGCCCCCCGTCCCCGAGCCCACCAGCCCCAGCGCTGCCAGCCCTTGCGCCCCGGGACTGTGTCCCCGCCAGCCTGGGGGACCATGGCGGGGGCAGGTGACCACGGCACCCATGGCTCTCCCCAGGCTCCAGCTGTGGGACCCTCCTCTTCCTCCTGCACTACCACACGCTCCTGGCATCCACACCCGGGGGACAAGCAACGCTGAGCGCCTGCGCCCGTCACCCTTCCCAGCCCCGCCTGCAGGCACCAAGAGCTGGGACCATGGCGACAGCCAGCACCACCGCCACTGCCACCGCCACCGCCACCGCCACTGCTCCCGGCACCTCTGGCCCTTTGCCGCCTCCTCCCGCCGCGCTGCCTGCGCTGCCGCTCGGCCCGGGGGCTCCTTTTGCGTCTCCTGTGCCGGGGCAGTGACCAGCGCACCTGCCGCCACACGGTGCCGGTGACGCGGGGCCGGTGCTGCTGCGGTCCCGCCACCCTCCTCCTGCGGGCTGGGGCTGGCCGGTCGCCATGGAGCCCGCTCGTCGCCGGGCGGCACCGTGGGGACACTGTGATGCCACCGGTGAGGTTGACGCTGTAACGCGCTGACATCACAAAGGGCCTCGCCCGGCACCCCCATAAAAGCGGGCTGGGGGGCGCAGAGCCACAGCTCCCTGTCAGGACAGGGTGGCCGGCCAGCATGGCCCGGTCCCGGCGCAGCAGGCTCCGCAGCAGGAGCCGGCGGCGCCGCCACCACCCAGACCATGACGGGACGCGTCCTCGCCGCCGGTACAGGAGGACCTCACGCCGGCCTGGGGTACTCAGCCGCAGGCGGCGGTATAGGAGGACCCGCCGCCGGCGGCGTGGGACGCGCAGACGCCGCTGCTGACCTCACCCCAGCAGTGGGCGTCTGCGGAGCCGGTGGCCCCGTGACCGCCACACCACGGTGGCCCTGGCTCCCTCAATAAAGCTGGAATGATTGCATGTGCTGTGTTGTGTCTTCCTTGTGTCCCCGTGCGCCGCCCGCGTGGACCAGGGCTGGCACTCCGTGTCTACTGGGGCTGCGTGTCCCCTGTGTGCACGTGTCCAGGACCAGCGCACGTCTCCAGGGATGCAGGTGGCCCAGCCTGCCTGCTCCCGTGCTGGCTCTCACCCCCGTCTCCACGTGCCAGCCCGTCTCCACGGCCCCAGTACGTCTCCATGGCCCCAGCCCATCTCCACGTCCCAGCCCATCTCCACGCCCCCAGCCCGTCCCCGCATCCCCGGCCCATCTCCACCTCCCAGTCCACCTTCACCTCCCCACACCGTTGCCATATCCCAGCCCAGCTCCACGTCCCAGCCTGTCTCCACGTCCCCAGCCCACCTGCATGTCCCCAGCCCATCTCCAGGTCCAGAAGGACATGGGGCTCTTGGAGCCGCGCCAGAGGAGGGCCACCAAAATGATGCGAGGGCTGGAGCACCTCTCCTAGGAGGACAGCCTGAGAGAGTTGGCCTTCTTCAGCCTGCAGAAGAGAAGGCTGCGGGGAGACCTTCTAGCAGCCTTCCAGTACTTCAAGGGGGGCTCTAGGAAAGACACGGACAGACTTTTTTTAGCACGGCCTCTTGTGACGGCACGGGGAGCCATGGTTTGAAGCTAAGGGAGGGCAGGGGCTCCATTTGGGGAAGCCCTGTGGGGACAGCCCATCCCCATGGCACCGTGAGGCAGGCGGGGGCTTGGGCAGGACCCGGCTCAGCCCCCCGTCCCCGAGCCCACCAGCCCCAGCGCTGCCAGCCCTTGCGCCCCGGGACTGTGTCCCCGCCAGCCTGGGGGACCATGGCGGGGGCAGGTGACCACGGCACCCATGGCTCTCCCCAGGCTCCAGCTGTGGGACCCTCCTCTTCCTCCTGCACTACCACACGCTCCTGGCATCCACACCCGGGGGACAAGCAACGCTGAGCGCCTGCGCCCGTCACCCTTCCCAGCCCCGCCTGCAGGCACCAAGAGCTGGGACCATGGCGACAGCCAGCACCACCGCCACTGCCACCGCCACCGCCACCGCCACTGCTCCCGGCACCTCTGGCCCTTTGCCGCCTCCTCCCGCCGCGCTGCCTGCGCTGCCGCTCGGCCCGGGGGCTCCTTTTGCGTCTCCTGTGCCGGGGCAGTGACCAGCGCACCTGCCGCCACACGGTGCCGGTGACGCGGGGCCGGTGCTGCTGCGGTGCCGCCACCCTCCTCCTGCGGGCTGGGGCTGGCCGGTCGCCATGGAGCCCGCTCGTCGCCGGGCGGCACCGTGGGGACACTGTGATGCCACCGGTGAGGTTGACGCTGTAACGCGCTGACATCACAAAGGGCCTCGCCCGGCACCCCCATAAAAGCGGGCTGGGGGGCGCAGAGCCACAGCTCCCTGTCAGGACAGGGTGGCCGGCCAGCATGGCCCGGTCCCGGCGCAGCAGGCTCCGCAGCAGGAGCCGGCGGCGCCGCCACCACCCAGACCATGACGGGACGCGTCCTCGCCGCCGGTACAGGAGGACCTCACGCCGGCCTGGGGTACTCAGCCGCAGGCGGCGGTATAGGAGGACCCGCCGCCGGCGGCGTGGGACGCGCAGACGCCGCTGCTGACCTCACCCCAGCAGTGGGCGTCTGCGGAGCCGGTGGCCCCGTGACCGCCACACCACGGTGGCCCTGGCTCCCTCAATAAAGCTGGAATGATTGCATGTGCTGTGTTGTGTCTTCCTTGTGTCCCCGTGCGCCGCCCGCGTGGACCAGGGCTGGCACTCCGTGTCTACTGGGGCTGCGTGTCCCCTGTGTGCACGTGTCCAGGACCAGCGCACGTCTCCAGGGATGCAGGTGGCCCAGCCTGCCTGCTCCCGTGCTGGCTCTCACCCCCGTCTCCACGTGCCAGCCCGTCTCCACGGCCCCAGTACGTCTCCATGGCCCCAGCCCATCTCCACGTCCCAGCCCATCTCCACGCCCCCAGCCCGTCCCCGCATCCCCGGCCCATCTCCACCTCCCAGTCCACCTTCACCTCCCCACACCGTTGCCATATCCCAGCCCAGCTCCACGTCCCAGCCTGTCTCCACGTCCCCAGCCCACCTGCATGTCCCCAGCCCATCTCCAGGTCCAGAAGGACATGGGGCTCTTGGAGCCGCGCCAGAGGAGGGCCACCAAAATGATGCGAGGGCTGGAGCACCTCTCCTAGGAGGACAGCCTGAGAGAGTTGGCCTTCTTCAGCCTGCAGAAGAGAAGGCTGCGGGGAGACCTTCTAGCAGCCTTCCAGTACTTCAAGGGGGGCTCTAGGAAAGACACGGACAGACTTTTTTTAGCACGGCCTCTTGTGACGGCACGGGGAGCCATGGTTTGAAGCTAAGGGAGGGCAGGGGCTCCATTTGGGGAAGCCCTGTGGGGACAGCCCATCCCCATGGCACCGTGAGGCAGGCGGGGGCTTGGGCAGGACCCGGCTCAGCCCCCCGTCCCCGAGCCCACCAGCCCCAGCGCTGCCAGCCCTTGCGCCCCGGGACTGTGTCCCCGCCAGCCTGGGGGACCATGGCGGGGGCAGGTGACCACGGCACCCATGGCTCTCCCCAGGCTCCAGCTGTGGGACCCTCCTCTTCCTCCTGCACTACCACACGCTCCTGGCATCCACACCCGGGGGACAAGCAACGCTGAGCGCCTGCGCCCGTCACCCTTCCCAGCCCCGCCTGCAGGCACCAAGAGCTGGGACCATGGCGACAGCCAGCACCACCGCCACTGCCACCGCCACCGCCACCGCCACTGCTCCCGGCACCTCTGGCCCTTTGCCGCCTCCTCCCGCCGCGCTGCCTGCGCTGCCGCTCGGCCCGGGGGCTCCTTTTGCGTCTCCTGTGCCGGGGCAGTGACCAGCGCACCTGCCGCCACACGGTGCCGGTGACGCGGGGCCGGTGCTGCTGCGGTGCCGCCACCCTCCTCCTGCGGGCTGGGGCTGGCCGGTCGCCATGGAGCCCGCTCGTCGCCGGGCGGCACCGTGGGGACACTGTGATGCCACCGGTGAGGTTGACGCTGTAACGCGCTGACATCACAAAGGGCCTCGCCCGGCACCCCCATAAAAGCGGGCTGGGGGGCGCAGAGCCACAGCTCCCTGTCAGGACAGGGTGGCCGGCCAGCATGGCCCGGTCCCGGCGCAGCAGGCTCCGCAGCAGGAGCCGGCGGCGCCGCCACCACCCAGACCATGACGGGACGCGTCCTCGCCGCCGGTACAGGAGGACCTCACGCCGGCCTGGGGTACTCAGCCGCAGGCGGCGGTATAGGAGGACCCGCCGCCGGCGGCGTGGGACGCGCAGACGCCGCTGCTGACCTCACCCCAGCAGTGGGCGTCTGCGGAGCCGGTGGCCCCGTGACCGCCACACCACGGTGGCCCTGGCTCCCTCAATAAAGCTGGAATGATTGCATGTGCTGTGTTGTGTCTTCCTTGTGTCCCCGTGCGCCGCCCGCGTGGACCAGGGCTGGCACTCCGTGTCTACTGGGGCTGCGTGTCCCCTGTGTGCACGTGTCCAGGACCAGCGCACGTCTCCAGGGATGCAGGTGGCCCAGCCTGCCTGCTCCCGTGCTGGCTCTCACCCCCGTCTCCACGTGCCAGCCCGTCTCCACGGCCCCAGTACGTCTCCATGGCCCCAGCCCATCTCCACGTCCCAGCCCATCTCCACGCCCCCAGCCCGTCCCCGCATCCCCGGCCCATCTCCACGTCCCAGTCCACCTTCGCCTCCCCACACCGTTGCCATATCCCAGCCCAGCTCCACGTCCCAGCCTGTCTCCACGTCCCCAGCCCACCTGCATGTCCCCAGCCCATCTCCAGGTCCAGAAGGACATGGGGCTCTTGGAGCCGCGCCAGAGGAGGGCCACCAAAATGATGCGAGGGCTGGAGCACCTCTCCTAGGAGGACAGCCTGAGAGAGTTGGCCTTCTTCAGCCTGCAGAAGAGAAGGCTGCGGGGAGACCTTCTAGCAGCCTTCCAGTACTTCAAGGGGGGCTCTAGGAAAGACACGGACAGACTTTTTTTAGCAAGGCCTCTTGTGACGGCACGGGGAGCCATGGTTTGAAGCTAAGGGAGGGCAGGGGCTCCATTTGGGGAAGCCCTGTGGGGACAGCCCATCCCCATGGCACCGTGAGGCAGGCGGGGGCTTGGGCAGGACCCGGCTCAGCCCCCCCGTCCCCGAGCCCACCAGCCCCAGCGCTGCCAGCCCTTGCGCCCCGGGACTGTGTCCCCGCCAGCCTGGGGGACCCTGGCGGGGGCAGGTGACCACGGCACCCATGGCTCTCCCCAGGCTCCAGCTGTGGGACCCTCCTCTTCCTCCTGCACTACCACACGCTCCTGGCATCCACACCCGGGGGACAAGCAACGCTGAGCGCCTGCGCCCGTCACCCTTCCCAGCCCCGCCTGCAGGCACCAAGAGCTGGGACCATGGCGACAGCCAGCACCACCGCCACCGCCACCGCCACCGCCACCGCCACTGCTCCCGGCACCTCTGGCCCTTTGCCGCCTCCTCCCGCCGCGCTGCCTGCGCTGCCGCTCGGCCCGGGGGCTCCTTTTGCGTCTCCTGTGCCGGGACAGTGACCAGCGCACCTGCCGCCACACGGTGCCGGTGACGCGGGGCCGGTGCTGCTGCGGTGCCGCCACCCTCCTCCTGCGGGCTGGGGCTGGCCGGTCGCCATGGAGCCCGCTCGTCGCCGGGTGGCACCGTGGGGACACTGTGATGCCACCGGTGAGGTTGACGCTGTAACGCGCTGACATCACAAAGGGCCTCGCCCGGCACCCCCATAAAAGCGGGCTGGGGGGGCGCAGAGCCACAGCTCCCTGTCAGGACAGGGTGGCCGGCCAGCATGGCCCGGTCCCGGCGCAGCAGGCTCCGCAGCAGGAGCCGGCGGCGCCGCTACCACCCAGACCATGACGGGACGCGTCCTCGCCGCCGGTACAGGAGGACCTCACGCCGGCCTGGGGTACTCAGCCGCAGGCGGCGGTATAGGAGGACCCGCCGCCGGCGGCGTGGGACGCGCAGACGCCGCTGCTGACCTCACCCCAGCAGTGGGCGTCTGCGGAGCCGGTGGCCCCGTGACCGCCACACCACGGTGGCCCTGGCTCCCTCAATAAAGCTGGAATGATTGCATGTGCTGTGTTGTGTCTTCCTTGTGTCCCCGTGCGCCGCCCGCGTGGACCAGGGCTGGCACTCCGTGTCTACTGGGGCTGCGTGTCCCCTGTGTGCACGTGTCCAGGACCAGCGCACGTCTCCAGGGATGCAGGTGGCCCAGCCTGCCTGCTCCCGTGCTGGCTCTCACCCCCGTCTCCACGTGCCAGCCCGTCTCCACGGCCCCAGTACGTCTCCATGGCCCCAGCCCATCTCCACGTCCCAGCCCATCTCCACGCCCCCAGCCCGTCCCCGCATCCCCGGCCCATCTCCACCTCCCAGTCCACCTTCGCCTCCCCACACCGTTGCCATATCCCAGCCCAGCTCCACGTCCCAGCCTGTCTCCACGTCCCCAGCCCACCTGCATGTCCCCAGCCCATCTCCAGGTCCAGAAGGACATGGGGCTCTTGGAGCCGCGCCAGAGGAGGGCCACCAAAATGATGCGAGGGCTGGAGCACCTCTCCTAGGAGGACAGCCTGAGAGAGTTGGCCTTCTTCAGCCTGCAGAAGAGAAGGCTGCGGGGAGACCTTCTAGCAGCCTTCCAGTACTTCAAGGGGGGCTCTAGGAAAGACACGGACAGACTTTTTTTAGCAAGGCCTCTTGTGACGGCACGGGGAGCCATGGTTTGAAGCTAAGGGAGGGCAGGGGCTCCATTTGGGGAAGCCCTGTGGGGACAGCCCATCCCCATGGCACCGTGAGGCAGGCGGGGGCTTGGGCAGGACCCGGCTCAGCCCCCCGTCCCCGAGCCCACCAGCCCCAGCGCTGCCAGCCCTTGCGCCCCGGGACTGTGTCCCCGCCAGCCTGGGGGACCATGGCGGGGGCAGGTGACCACGGCACCCATGGCTCTCCCCAGGCTCCAGCTGTGGGACCCTCCTCTTCCTCCTGCACTACCACACGCTCCTGGCATCCACACCCGGGGGACAAGCAACGCTGAGCGCCTGCGCCCGTCACCCTTCCCAGCCCCGCCTGCAGGCACCAAGAGCTGGGACCATGGCGACAGCCAGCACCACCGCCACCGCCACCGCCACCGCCACCGCCACTGCTCCCGGCACCTCTGGCCCTTTGCCGCCTCCTCCCGCCGCGCTGCCTGCGCTGCCGCTCGGCCCGGGGGCTCCTTTTGCGTCTCCTGTGCCGGGGCAGTGACCAGCGCACCTGCCGCCACACGGTGCCGGTGACGCGGGGCCGGTGCTGCTGCGGTGCCGCCACCCTCCTCCTGCGGGCTGGGGCTGGCCGGTCGCCATGGAGCCCGCTCGTCGCCGGGCGGCACCGTGGGGACACTGTGATGCCACCGGTGAGGTTGACGCTGTAACGCGCTGACATCACAAAGGGCCTCGCCCGGCACCCCCATAAAAGCGGGCTGGGGGGCGCAGAGCCACAGCTCCCTGTCAGGACAGGGTGGCCGGCCAGCATGGCCCGGTCCCGGCGCAGCAGGCTCCGCAGCAGGAGCCGGCGGCGCCGCCACCACCCAGACCATGACGGGACGCGTCCTCGCCGCCGGTACAGGAGGACCTCACGCCGGCCTGGGGTACTCAGCCGCAGGCGGCGGTATAGGAGGACCCGCCGCCGGCGGCGTGGGACGCGCAGACGCCGCTGCTGACCTCACCCCAGCAGTGGGCGTCTGCGGAGCCGGTGGCCCCGTGACCGCCACACCACGGTGGCCCTGGCTCCCTCAATAAAGCTGGAATGATTGCATGTGCTGTGTTGTGTCTTCCTTGTGTCCCCGTGCGCCGCCCGCGTGGACCAGGGCTGGCACTCCGTGTCTACTGGGGCTGCGTGTCCCCTGTGTGCACGTGTCCAGGACCAGCGCACGTCTCCAGGGATGCAGGTGGCCCAGCCTGCCTGCTCCCGTGCTGGCTCTCACCCCCGTCTCCACGTGCCAGCCCGTCTCCACGGCCCCAGTACGTCTCCATGGCCCCAGCCCATCTCCACGTCCCAGCCCATCTCCACGCCCCCAGCCCGTCCCCGCATCCCCGGCCCATCTCCACCTCCCAGTCCACCTTCGCCTCCCCACACCGTTGCCATATCCCAGCCCAGCTCCACGTCCCAGCCTGTCTCCACGTCCCCAGCCCACCTGCATGTCCCCAGCCCATCTCCAGGTCCAGAAGGACATGGGGCTCTTGGAGCCGCGCCAGAGGAGGGCCACCAAAATGATGCGAGGGCTGGAGCACCTCTCCTAGGAGGACAGCCTGAGAGAGTTGGCCTTCTTCAGCCTGCAGAAGAGAAGGCTGCGGGGAGACCTTCTAGCAGCCTTCCAGTACTTCAAGGGGGGCTCTAGGAAAGACACGGACAGACTTTTTTTAGCAAGGCCTCTTGTGACGGCACGGGGAGCCATGGTTTGAAGCTAAGGGAGGGCAGGGGCTCCATTTGGGGAAGCCCTGTGGGGACAGCCCATCCCCATGGCACCGTGAGGCAGGCGGGGGCTTGGGCAGGACCCGGCTCAGCCCCCCCGTCCCCGAGCCCACCAGCCCCAGCGCTGCCAGCCCTTGCGCCCCGGGACTGTGTCCCCGCCAGCCTGGGGGACCATGGCGGGGGCAGGTGACCACGGCACCCATGGCTCTCCCCAGGCTCCAGCTGTGGGACCCTCCTCTTCCTCCTGCACTACCACACGCTCCTGGCATCCACACCCGGGGGACAAGCAACGCTGAGCGCCTGCGCCCGTCACCCTTCCCAGCCCCGCCTGCAGGCACCAAGAGCTGGGACCATGGCGACAGCCAGCACCACCGCCACTGCCACCGCCACCGCCACCGCCACTGCTCCCGGCACCTCTGGCCCTTTGCCGCCTCCTCCCGCCGCGCTGCCTGCGCTGCCGCTCGGCCCGGGGGCTCCTTTTGCGTCTCCTGTGCCGGGGCAGTGACCAGCGCACCTGCCGCCACACGGTGCCGGTGACGCGGGGCCGGTGCTGCTGCGGTGCCGCCACCCTCCTCCTGCGGGCTGGGGCTGGCCGGTCGCCATGGAGCCCGCTCGTCGCCGGGCGGCACCGTGGGGACACTGTGATGCCACCGGTGAGGTTGACGCTGTAACGCGCTGACATCACAAAGGGCCTCGCCCGGCACCCCCATAAAAGCGGGCTGGGGGGCGCAGAGCCACAGCTCCCTGTCAGGACAGGGTGGCCGGCCAGCATGGCCCGGTCCCGGCGCAGCAGGCTCCGCAGCAGGAGCCGGCGGCGCCGCCACCACCCAGACCATGACGGGACGCGTCCTCGCCGCCGGTACAGGAGGACCTCACGCCGGCCTGGGGTACTCAGCCGCAGGCGGCGGTATAGGAGGACCCGCCGCCGGCGGCGTGGGACGCGCAGACGCCGCTGCTGACCTCACCCCAGCAGTGGGCGTCTGCGGAGCCGGTGGCCCCGTGACCGCCACACCACGGTGGCCCTGGCTCCCTCAATAAAGCTGGAATGATTGCATGTGCTGTGTTGTGTCTTCCTTGTGTCCCCGTGCGCCGCCCGCGTGGACCAGGGCTGGCACTCCGTGTCTACTGGGGCTGCGTGTCCCCTGTGTGCACGTGTCCAGGACCAGCGCACGTCTCCAGGGATGCAGGTGGCCCAGCCTGCCTGCTCCCGTGCTGGCTCTCACCCCCGTCTCCACGTGCCAGCCCGTCTCCACGGCCCCAGTACGTCTCCATGGCCCCAGCCCATCTCCACGTCCCAGCCCATCTCCACGCCCCCAGCCCGTCCCCGCATCCCCGGCCCATCTCCACCTCCCAGTCCACCTTCGCCTCCCCACACCGTTGCCATATCCCAGCCCAGCTCCACGTCCCAGCCTGTCTCCACGTCCCCAGCCCACCTGCATGTCCCCAGCCCATCTCCAGGTCCAGAAGGACATGGGGCTCTTGGAGCCGCGCCAGAGGAGGGCCACCAAAATGATGCGAGGGCTGGAGCACCTCTCCTAGGAGGACAGCCTGAGAGAGTTGGCCTTCTTCAGCCTGCAGAAGAGAAGGCTGCGGGGAGACCTTCTAGCAGCCTTCCAGTACTTCAAGGGGGGCTCTAGGAAAGACACGGACAGACTTTTTTTAGCAAGGCCTCTTGTGACGGCACGGGGAGCCATGGTTTGAAGCTAAGGGAGGGCAGGGGCTCCATTTGGGGAAGCCCTGTGGGGACAGCCCATCCCCATGGCACCGTGAGGCAGGCGGGGGCTTGGGCAGGACCCGGCTCAGCCCCCCGTCCCCGAGCCCACCAGCCCCAGCGCTGCCAGCCCTTGCGCCCCGGGACTGTGTCCCCGCCAGCCTGGGGGACCATGGCGGGGGCAGGTGACCACGGCACCCATGGCTCTCCCCAGGCTCCAGCTGTGGGACCCTCCTCTTCCTCCTGCACTACCACACGCTCCTGGCATCCACACCCGGGGGACAAGCAACGCTGAGCGCCTGCGCCCGTCACCCTTCCCAGCCCCGCCTGCAGGCACCAAGAGCTGGGACCATGGCGACAGCCAGCACCACCGCCACTGCCACCGCCACCGCCACCGCCACTGCTCCCGGCACCTCTGGCCCTTTGCCGCCTCCTCCCGCCGCGCTGCCTGCGCTGCCGCTCGGCCCGGGGGCTCCTTTTGCGTCTCCTGTGCCGGGGCAGTGACCAGCGCACCTGCCGCCACACGGTGCCGGTGACGCGGGGCCGGTGCTGCTGCGGTGCCGCCACCCTCCTCCTGCGGGCTGGGGCTGGCCGGTCGCCATGGAGCCCGCTCGTCGCCGGGCGGCACCGTGGGGACACTGTGATGCCACCGGTGAGGTTGACGCTGTAACGCGCTGACATCACAAAGGGCCTCGCCCGGCACCCCCATAAAAGCGGGCTGGGGGGCGCAGAGCCACAGCTCCCTGTCAGGACAGGGTGGCCGGCCAGCATGGCCCGGTCCCGGCGCAGCAGGCTCCGCAGCAGGAGCCGGCGGCGCCGCCACCACCCAGACCATGACGGGACGCGTCCTCGCCGCCGGTACAGGAGGACCTCACGCCGGCCTGGGGTACTCAGCCGCAGGCGGCGGTATAGGAGGACCCGCCGCCGGCGGCGTGGGACGCGCAGACGCCGCTGCTGACCTCACCCCAGCAGTGGGCGTCTGCGGAGCCGGTGGCCCCGTGACCGCCACACCACGGTGGCCCTGGCTCCCTCAATAAAGCTGGAATGATTGCATGTGCTGTGTTGTGTCTTCCTTGTGTCCCCGTGCGCCGCCCGCGTGGACCAGGGCTGGCACTCCGTGTCTACTGGGGCTGCGTGTCCCCTGTGTGCACGTGTCCAGGACCAGCGCACGTCTCCAGGGATGCAGGTGGCCCAGCCTGCCTGCTCCCGTGCTGGCTCTCACCCCCGTCTCCACGTGCCAGCCCGTCTCCACGGCCCCAGTACGTCTCCATGGCCCCAGCCCATCTCCACGTCCCAGCCCATCTCCACGCCCCCAGCCCGTCCCCGCATCCCCGGCCCATCTCCACCTCCCAGTCCACCTTCACCTCCCCACACCGTTGCCATATCCCAGCCCAGCTCCACGTCCCAGCCTGTCTCCACGTCCCCAGCCCACCTGCATGTCCCCAGCCCATCTCCAGGTCCAGAAGGACATGGGGCTCTTGGAGCCGCGCCAGAGGAGGGCCACCAAAATGATGCGAGGGCTGGAGCACCTCTCCTAGGAGGACAGCCTGAGAGAGTTGGCCTTCTTCAGCCTGCAGAAGAGAAGGCTGCGGGGAGACCTTCTAGCAGCCTTCCAGTACTTCAAGGGGGGCTCTAGGAAAGACACGGACAGACTTTTTTTAGCACGGCCTCTTGTGACGGCACGGGGAGCCATGGTTTGAAGCTAAGGGAGGGCAGGGGCTCCATTTGGGGAAGCCCTGTGGGGACAGCCCATCCCCATGGCACCGTGAGGCAGGCGGGGGCTTGGGCAGGACCCGGCTCAGCCCCCCGTCCCCGAGCCCACCAGCCCCAGCGCTGCCAGCCCTTGCGCCCCGGGACTGTGTCCCCGCCAGCCTGGGGGACCATGGCGGGGGCAGGTGACCACGGCACCCATGGCTCTCCCCAGGCTCCAGCTGTGGGACCCTCCTCTTCCTCCTGCACTACCACACGCTCCTGGCATCCACACCCGGGGGACAAGCAACGCTGAGCGCCTGCGCCCGTCACCCTTCCCAGCCCCGCCTGCAGGCACCAAGAGCTGGGACCATGGCGACAGCCAGCACCACCGCCACTGCCACCGCCACCGCCACCGCCACTGCTCCCGGCACCTCTGGCCCTTTGCCGCCTCCTCCCGCCGCGCTGCCTGCGCTGCCGCTCGGCCCGGGGGCTCCTTTTGCGTCTCCTGTGCCGGGGCAGTGACCAGCGCACCTGCCGCCACACGGTGCCGGTGACGCGGGGCCGGTGCTGCTGCGGTGCCGCCACCCTCCTCCTGCGGGCTGGGGCTGGCCGGTCGCCATGGAGCCCGCTCGTCGCCGGGCGGCACCGTGGGGACACTGTGATGCCACCGGTGAGGTTGACGCTGTAACGCGCTGACATCACAAAGGGCCTCGCCCGGCACCCCCATAAAAGCGGGCTGGGGGGCGCAGAGCCACAGCTCCCTGTCAGGACAGGGTGGCCGGCCAGCATGGCCCGGTCCCGGCGCAGCAGGCTCCGCAGCAGGAGCCGGCGGCGCCGCCACCACCCAGACCATGACGGGACGCGTCCTCGCCGCCGGTACAGGAGGACCTCACGCCGGCCTGGGGTACTCAGCCGCAGGCGGCGGTATAGGAGGACCCGCCGCCGGCGGCGTGGGACGCGCAGACGCCGCTGCTGACCTCACCCCAGCAGTGGGCGTCTGCGGAGCCGGTGGCCCCGTGACCGCCACACCACGGTGGCCCTGGCTCCCTCAATAAAGCTGGAATGATTGCATGTGCTGTGTTGTGTCTTCCTTGTGTCCCCGTGCGCCGCCCGCGTGGACCAGGGCTGGCACTCCGTGTCTACTGGGGCTGCGTGTCCCCTGTGTGCACGTGTCCAGGACCAGCGCACGTCTCCAGGGATGCAGGTGGCCCAGCCTGCCTGCTCCCGTGCTGGCTCTCACCCCCGTCTCCACGTGCCAGCCCGTCTCCACGGCCCCAGTACGTCTCCATGGCCCCAGCCCATCTCCACGTCCCAGCCCATCTCCACGCCCCCAGCCCGTCCCCGCATCCCCGGCCCATCTCCACCTCCCAGTCCACCTTCACCTCCCCACACCGTTGCCATATCCCAGCCCAGCTCCACGTCCCAGCCTGTCTCCACGTCCCCAGCCCACCTGCATGTCCCCAGCCCATCTCCAGGTCCAGAAGGACATGGGGCTCTTGGAGCCGCGCCAGAGGAGGGCCACCAAAATGATGCGAGGGCTGGAGCACCTCTCCTAGGAGGACAGCCTGAGAGAGTTGGCCTTCTTCAGCCTGCAGAAGAGAAGGCTGCGGGGAGACCTTCTAGCAGCCTTCCAGTACTTCAAGGGGGGCTCTAGGAAAGACACGGACAGACTTTTTTTAGCACGGCCTCTTGTGACGGCACGGGGAGCCATGGTTTGAAGCTAAGGGAGGGCAGGGGCTCCATTTGGGGAAGCCCTGTGGGGACAGCCCATCCCCATGGCACCGTGAGGCAGGCGGGGGCTTGGGCAGGACCCGGCTCAGCCCCCCGTCCCCGAGCCCACCAGCCCCAGCGCTGCCAGCCCTTGCGCCCCGGGACTGTGTCCCCGCCAGCCTGGGGGACCATGGCGGGGGCAGGTGACCACGGCACCCATGGCTCTCCCCAGGCTCCAGCTGTGGGACCCTCCTCTTCCTCCTGCACTACCACACGCTCCTGGCATCCACACCCGGGGGACAAGCAACGCTGAGCGCCTGCGCCCGTCACCCTTCCCAGCCCCGCCTGCAGGCACCAAGAGCTGGGACCATGGCGACAGCCAGCACCACCGCCACTGCCACCGCCACCGCCACCGCCACTGCTCCCGGCACCTCTGGCCCTTTGCCGCCTCCTCCCGCCGCGCTGCCTGCGCTGCCGCTCGGCCCGGGGGCTCCTTTTGCGTCTCCTGTGCCGGGGCAGTGACCAGCGCACCTGCCGCCACACGGTGCCGGTGACGCGGGGCCGGTGCTGCTGCGGTGCCGCCACCCTCCTCCTGCGGGCTGGGGCTGGCCGGTCGCCATGGAGCCCGCTCGTCGCCGGGCGGCACCGTGGGGACACTGTGATGCCACCGGTGAGGTTGACGCTGTAACGCGCTGACATCACAAAGGGCCTCGCCCGGCACCCCCATAAAAGCGGGCTGGGGGGCGCAGAGCCACAGCTCCCTGTCAGGACAGGGTGGCCGGCCAGCATGGCCCGGTCCCGGCGCAGCAGGCTCCGCAGCAGGAGCCGGCGGCGCCGCCACCACCCAGACCATGACGGGACGCGTCCTCGCCGCCGGTACAGGAGGACCTCACGCCGGCCTGGGGTACTCAGCCGCAGGCGGCGGTATAGGAGGACCCGCCGCCGGCGGCGTGGGACGCGCAGACGCCGCTGCTGACCTCACCCCAGCAGTGGGCGTCTGCGGAGCCGGTGGCCCCGTGACCGCCACACCACGGTGGCCCTGGCTCCCTCAATAAAGCTGGAATGATTGCATGTGCTGTGTTGTGTCTTCCTTGTGTCCCCGTGCGCCGCCCGCGTGGACCAGGGCTGGCACTCCGTGTCTACTGGGGCTGCGTGTCCCCTGTGTGCACGTGTCCAGGACCAGCGCACGTCTCCAGGGATGCAGGTGGCCCAGCCTGCCTGCTCCCGTGCTGGCTCTCACCCCCGTCTCCACGTGCCAGCCCGTCTCCACGGCCCCAGTACGTCTCCATGGCCCCAGCCCATCTCCACGTCCCAGCCCATCTCCACGCCCCCAGCCCGTCCCCGCATCCCCGGCCCATCTCCACCTCCCAGTCCACCTTCACCTCCCCACACCGTTGCCATATCCCAGCCCAGCTCCACGTCCCAGCCTGTCTCCACGTCCCCAGCCCACCTGCATGTCCCCAGCCCATCTCCAGGTCCAGAAGGACATGGGGCTCTTGGAGCCGCGCCAGAGGAGGGCCACCAAAATGATGCGAGGGCTGGAGCACCTCTCCTAGGAGGACAGCCTGAGAGAGTTGGCCTTCTTCAGCCTGCAGAAGAGAAGGCTGCGGGGAGACCTTCTAGCAGCCTTCCAGTACTTCAAGGGGGGCTCTAGGAAAGACACGGACAGACTTTTTTTAGCAAGGCCTCTTGTGACGGCACGGGGAGCCATGGTTTGAAGCTAAGGGAGGGCAGGGGCTCCATTTGGGGAAGCCCTGTGGGGACAGCCCATCCCCATGGCACCGTGAGGCAGGCGGGGGCTTGGGCAGGACCCGGCTCAGCCCCCCGTCCCCGAGCCCACCAGCCCCAGCGCTGCCAGCCCTTGCGCCCCGGGACTGTGTCCCCGCCAGCCTGGGGGACCATGGCGGGGGCAGGTGACCACGGCACCCATGGCTCTCCCCAGGCTCCAGCTGTGGGACCCTCCTCTTCCTCCTGCACTACCACACGCTCCTGGCATCCACACCCGGGGGACAAGCAACGCTGAGCGCCTGCGCCCGTCACCCTTCCCAGCCCCGCCTGCAGGCACCAAGAGCTGGGACCATGGCGACAGCCAGCACCACCGCCACTGCCACCGCCACCACCACCGCCACTGCTCCCGGCACCTCTGGCCCTTTGCCGCCTCCTCCCGCCGCGCTGCCTGCGCTGCCGCTCGGCCCGGGGGCTCCTTTTGCGTCTCCTGTGCCGGGGCAGTGACCAGCGCACCTGCCGCCACACGGTGCCGGTGACGCGGGGCCGGTGCTGCTGCGGTGCCGCCACCCTCCTCCTGCGGGCTGGGGCTGGCCGGTCGCCATGGAGCCCGCTCGTCGCCGGGCGGCACTGTGGGGACACTGTGATGCCACCGGTGAGGTTGACGCTGTAACGCGCTGACATCACAAAGGGCCTCGCCCGGCACCCCCATAAAAGCGGGCTGGGGGGCGCAGAGCCACAGCTCCCTGTCAGGACAGGGTGGCCGGCCAGCATGGCCCGGTCCCGGCGCAGCAGGCTCCGCAGCAGGAGCCGGCGGCGCCGCCACCACCCAGACCATGACGGGACGCGTCCTCGCCGCCGGTACAGGAGGACCTCACGCCGGCCTGGGGTACTCAGCCGCAGGCGGCGGTATAGGAGGACCCGCCGCCGGCGGCGTGGGACGCGCAGACGCCGCTGCTGACCTCACCCCAGCAGTGGGCGTCTGCGGAGCCGGTGGCCCCGTGACCGCCACACCACGGTGGCCCTGGCTCCCTCAATAAAGCTGGAATGATTGCATGTGCTGTGTTGTGTCTTCCTTGTGTCCCCGTGCGCCGCCCGCGTGGACCAGGGCTGGCACTCCGTGTCTACTGGGGCTGCGTGTCCCCTGTGTGCACGTGTCCAGGACCAGCGCACGTCTCCAGGGATGCAGGTGGCCCAGCCTGCCTGCTCCCGTGCTGGCTCTCACCCCCGTCTCCACGTGCCAGCCCGTCTCCACGGCCCCAGTACGTCTCCATGGCCCCAGCCCATCTCCACGTCCCAGCCCATCTCCACGCCCCCAGCCCGTCCCCGCATCCCCGGCCCATCTCCACCTCCCAGTCCACCTTCACCTCCCCACACCGTTGCCATATCCCAGCCCAGCTCCACGTCCCAGCCTGTCTCCACGTCCCCAGCCCACCTGCATGTCCCCAGCCCATCTCCAGGTCCAGAAGGACATGGGGCTCTTGGAGCCGCGCCAGAGGAGGGCCACCAAAATGATGCGAGGGCTGGAGCACCTCTCCTAGGAGGACAGCCTGAGAGAGTTGGCCTTCTTCAGCCTGCAGAAGAGAAGGCTGCGGGGAGACCTTCTAGCAGCCTTCCAGTACTTCAAGGGGGGCTCTAGGAAAGACACGGACAGACTTTTTTTAGCAAGGCCTCTTGTGACGGCACGGGGAGCCATGGTTTGAAGCTAAGGGAGGGCAGGGGCTCCATTTGGGGAAGCCCTGTGGGGACAGCCCATCCCCATGGCACCGTGAGGCAGGCGGGGGCTTGGGCAGGACCCGGCTCAGCCCCCCGTCCCCGAGCCCACCAGCCCCAGCGCTGCCAGCCCTTGCGCCCCGGGACTGTGTCCCCGCCAGCCTGGGGGACCATGGCGGGGGCAGGTGACCACGGCACCCATGGCTCTCCCCAGGCTCCAGCTGTGGGACCCTCCTCTTCCTCCTGCACTACCACACGCTCCTGGCATCCACACCCGGGGGACAAGCAACGCTGAGCGCCTGCGCCCGTCACCCTTCCCAGCCCCGCCTGCAGGCACCAAGAGCTGGGACCATGGCGACAGCCAGCACCACCGCCACTGCCACCGCCACCGCCACCGCCACTGCTCCCGGCACCTCTGGCCCTTTGCCGCCTCCTCCCGCCGCGCTGCCTGCGCTGCCGCTCGGCCCGGGGGCTCCTTTTGCGTCTCCTGTGCCGGGGCAGTGACCAGCGCACCTGCCGCCACACGGTGCCGGTGACGCGGGGCCGGTGCTGCTGCGGTGCCGCCACCCTCCTCCTGCGGGCTGGGGCTGGCCGGTCGCCATGGAGCCCGCTCGTCGCCGGGCGGCACCGTGGGGACACTGTGATGCCACCGGTGAGGTTGACGCTGTAACGCGCTGACATCACAAAGGGCCTCGCCCGGCACCCCCATAAAAGCGGGCTGGGGGGCGCAGAGCCACAGC
This sequence comes from Mycteria americana, assembly GCF_035582795.1. NCBI lineage: Eukaryota > Metazoa > Chordata > Aves > Ciconiiformes > Ciconiidae > Mycteria > Mycteria americana. The sequence goes on from NC_134368.1 coordinate 901,101, forward strand.
TCCCTGTCAGGACAGGGTGGCCGGCCAGCATGGCCCGGTCCCGGCGCAGCAGGCTCCGCAGCAGGAGCCGGCGGCGCCGCCACCACCCAGACCATGACGGGACGCGTCCTCGCCGCCGGTACAGGAGGACCTCACGCCGGCCTGGGGTACTCAGCCGCAGGCGGCGGTATAGGAGGACCCGCCGCCGGCGGCGTGGGACGCGCAGACGCCGCTGCTGACCTCACCCCAGCAGTGGGCGTCTGCGGAGCCGGTGGCCCCGTGACCGCCACACCACGGTGGCCCTGGCTCCCTCAATAAAGCTGGAATGATTGCATGTGCTGTGTTGTGTCTTCCTTGTGTCCCCGTGCGCCGCCCGCGTGGACCAGGGCTGGCACTCCGTGTCTACTGGGGCTGCGTGTCCCCTGTGTGCACGTGTCCAGGACCAGCGCACGTCTCCAGGGATGCAGGTGGTCCAGCCTGCCTGCTCCCGTGCTGGCTCTCACCCCCGTCTCCACGTGCCAGCCCGTCTCCACGGCCCCAGTACGTCTCCATGGCCCCAGCCCATCTCCACGTCCCAGCCCATCTCCACGCCCCCAGCCCGTCCCCGCATCCCCGGCCCATCTCCACCTCCCAGTCCACCTTCACCTCCCCACACCGTTGCCATATCCCAGCCCAGCTCCACGTCCCAGCCTGTCTCCACGTCCCCAGCCCACCTGCATGTCCCCAGCCCATCTCCAGGTCCAGAAGGACATGGGGCTCTTGGAGCCGCGCCAGAGGAGGGCCACCAAAATGATGCGAGGGCTGGAGCACCTCTCCTAGGAGGACAGCCTGAGAGAGTTGGCCTTCTTCAGCCTGCAGAAGAGAAGGCTGCGGGGAGACCTTCTAGCAGCCTTCCAGTACTTCAAGGGGGGCTCTAGGAAAGACACGGACAGACTTTTTTTAGCAAGGCCTCTTGTGACGGCACGGGGAGCCATGGTTTGAAGCTAAGGGAGGGCAGGGGCTCCATTTGGGGAAGCCCTGTGGGGACAGCCCATCCCCATGGCACCGTGAGGCAGGCGGGGGCTTGGGCAGGACCCGGCTCAGCCCCCCGTCCCCGAGCCCACCAGCCCCAGCGCTGCCAGCCCTTGCGCCCCGGGACTGTGTCCCCGCCAGCCTGGGGGACCATGGCGGGGGCAGGTGACCACGGCACCCATGGCTCTCCCCAGGCTCCAGCTGTGGGACCCTCCTCTTCCTCCTGCACTACCACACGCTCCTGGCATCCACACCCGGGGGACAAGCAACGCTGAGCGCCTGCGCCCGTCACCCTTCCCAGCCCCGCCTGCAGGCACCAAGAGCTGGGACCATGGCGACAGCCAGCACCACCGCCACCGCCACCGCCACCGCCACCGCCACCGCCACCGCCACTGCTCCCGGCACCTCTGGCCCTTTGCCGCCTCCTCCCGCCGCGCTGCCTGCGCTGCCGCTCGGCCCGGGGGCTCCTTTTGCGTCTCCTGTGCCGGGGCAGTGACCAGCGCACCTGCCGCCACACGGTGCCGGTGACGCGGGGCCGGTGCTGCTGCGGTGCCGCCACCCTCCTCCTGCGGGCTGGGGCTGGCCGGTCGCCATGGAGCCCGCTCGTCGCCGGGCGGCACCGTGGGGACACTGTGATGCCACCGGTGAGGTTGACGCTGTAACACGCTGACATCACAAAGGGCCTCGCCCGGCACCCCCATAAAAGCGGGCTGGGGGGCGCAGAGCCACAGCTCCCTGTCAGGACAGGGTGGCCGGCCAGCATGGCCCGGTCCCGGCGCAGCAGGCTCCGCAGCAGGAGCCGGCGGCGCCGCCACCACCCAGACCATGACGGGACGCGTCCTCGCCGCCGGTACAGGAGGACCTCACGCCGGCCTGGGGTACTCAGCCGCAGGCGGCGGTATAGGAGGACCCGCCGCCGGCGGCGTGGGACGCGCAGACGCCGCTGCTGACCTCACCCCAGCAGTGGGCGTCTGCGGAGCCGGTGGCCCCGTGACCGCCACACCACGGTGGCCCTGGCTCCCTCAATAAAGCTGGAATGATTGCATGTGCTGTGTTGTGTCTTCCTTGTGTCCCCGTGCGCCGCCCGCGTGGACCAGGGCTGGCACTCCGTGTCTACTGGGGCTGCGTGTCCCCTGTGTGCACGTGTCCAGGACCAGCGCACGTCTCCAGGGATGCAGGTGGCCCAGCCTGCCTGCTCCCGTGCTGGCTCTCACCCCCGTCTCCACGTGCCAGCCCGTCTCCACGGCCCCAGTACGTCTCCATGGCCCCAGCCCATCTCCACGTCCCAGCCCATCTCCACGCCCCCAGCCCGTCCCCGCATCCCCGGCCCATCTCCACCTCCCAGTCCACCTTCACCTCCCCACACCGTTGCCATATCCCAGCCCAGCTCCACGTCCCAGCCTGTCTCCACGTCCCCAGCCCACCTGCATGTCCCCAGCCCATCTCCAGGTCCAGAAGGACATGGGGCTCTTGGAGCCGCGCCAGAGGAGGGCCACCAAAATGATGCGAGGGCTGGAGCACCTCTCCTAGGAGGACAGCCTGAGAGAGTTGGCCTTCTTCAGCCTGCAGAAGAGAAGGCTGCGGGGAGACCTTCTAGCAGCCTTCCAGTACTTCAAGGGGGGCTCTAGGAAAGACACGGACAGACTTTTTTTAGCAAGGCCTCTTGTGACGGCACGGGGAGCCATGGTTTGAAGCTAAGGGAGGGCAGGGGCTCCATTTGGGGAAGCCCTGTGGGGACAGCCCATCCCCATGGCACCGTGAGGCAGGCGGGGGCTTGGGCAGGACCCGGCTCAGCCCCCCGTCCCCGAGCCCACCAGCCCCAGCGCTGCCAGCCCTTGCGCCCCGGGACTGTGTCCCCGCCAGCCTGGGGGACCATGGCGGGGGCAGGTGACCACGGCACCCATGGCTCTCCCCAGGCTCCAGCTGTGGGACCCTCCTCTTCCTCCTGCACTACCACACGCTCCTGGCATCCACACCCGGGGGACAAGCAACGCTGAGCGCCTGCGCCCGTCACCCTTCCCAGCCCCGCCTGCAGGCACCAAGAGCTGGGACCATGGCGACAGCCAGCACCACCGCCACTGCCACCGCCACCGCCACCGCCACTGCTCCCGGCACCTCTGGCCCTTTGCCGCCTCCTCCCGCCGCGCTGCCTGCGCTGCCGCTCGGCCCGGGGGCTCCTTTTGCGTCTCCTGTGCCGGGGCAGTGACCAGCGCACCTGCCGCCACACGGTGCCGGTGACGCGGGGCCGGTGCTGCTGCGGTGCCGCCACCCTCCTCCTGCGGGCTGGGGCTGGCCGGTCGCCATGGAGCCCGCTCGTCGCCGGGCGGCACCGTGGGGACACTGTGATGCCACCGGTGAGGTTGACGCTGTAACGCGCTGACATCACAAAGGGCCTCGCCCGGCACCCCCATAAAAGCGGGCTGGGGGGCGCAGAGCCACAGCTCCCTGTCAGGACAGGGTGGCCGGCCAGCATGGCCCGGTCCCGGCGCAGCAGGCTCCGCAGCAGGAGCCGGCGGCGCCGCCACCACCCAGACCATGACGGGACGCGTCCTCGCCGCCGGTACAGGAGGACCTCACGCCGGCCTGGGGTACTCAGCCGCAGGCGGCGGTATAGGAGGACCCGCCGCCGGCGGCGTGGGACGCGCAGACGCCGCTGCTGACCTCACCCCAGCAGTGGGCGTCTGCGGAGCCGGTGGCCCCGTGACCGCCACACCACGGTGGCCCTGGCTCCCTCAATAAAGCTGGAATGATTGCATGTGCTGTGTTGTGTCTTCCTTGTGTCCCCGTGCGCCGCCCGCGTGGACCAGGGCTGGCACTCCGTGTCTACTGGGGCTGCGTGTCCCCTGTGTGCACGTGTCCAGGACCAGCGCACGTCTCCAGGGATGCAGGTGGCCCAGCCTGCCTGCTCCCGTGCTGGCTCTCACCCCCGTCTCCACGTGCCAGCCCGTCTCCACGGCCCCAGTACGTCTCCATGGCCCCAGCCCATCTCCACGTCCCAGCCCATCTCCACGCCCCCAGCCCGTCCCCGCATCCCCGGCCCATCTCCACCTCCCAGTCCACCTTCACCTCCCCACACCGTTGCCATATCCCAGCCCAGCTCCACGTCCCAGCCTGTCTCCACGTCCCCAGCCCACCTGCATGTCCCCAGCCCATCTCCAGGTCCAGAAGGACATGGGGCTCTTGGAGCCGCGCCAGAGGAGGGCCACCAAAATGATGCGAGGGCTGGAGCACCTCTCCTAGGAGGACAGCCTGAGAGAGTTGGCCTTCTTCAGCCTGCAGAAGAGAAGGCTGCGGGGAGACCTTCTAGCAGCCTTCCAGTACTTCAAGGGGGGCTCTAGGAAAGACACGGACAGACTTTTTTTAGCACGGCCTCTTGTGACGGCACGGGGAGCCATGGTTTGAAGCTAAGGGAGGGCAGGGGCTCCATTTGGGGAAGCCCTGTGGGGACAGCCCATCCCCATGGCACCGTGAGGCAGGCGGGGGCTTGGGCAGGACCCGGCTCAGCCCCCCGTCCCCGAGCCCACCAGCCCCAGCGCTGCCAGCCCTTGCGCCCCGGGACTGTGTCCCCGCCAGCCTGGGGGACCATGGCGGGGGCAGGTGACCACGGCACCCATGGCTCTCCCCAGGCTCCAGCTGTGGGACCCTCCTCTTCCTCCTGCACTACCACACGCTCCTGGCATCCACACCCGGGGGACAAGCAACGCTGAGCGCCTGCGCCCGTCACCCTTCCCAGCCCCGCCTGCAGGCACCAAGAGCTGGGACCATGGCGACAGCCAGCACCACCGCCACTGCCACCGCCACCGCCACCGCCACTGCTCCCGGCACCTCTGGCCCTTTGCCGCCTCCTCCCGCCGCGCTGCCTGCGCTGCCGCTCGGCCCGGGGGCTCCTTTTGCGTCTCCTGTGCCGGGGCAGTGACCAGCGCACCTGCCGCCACACGGTGCCGGTGACGCGGGGCCGGTGCTGCTGCGGTGCCGCCACCCTCCTCCTGCGGGCTGGGGCTGGCCGGTCGCCATGGAGCCCGCTCGTCGCCGGGCGGCACCGTGGGGACACTGTGATGCCACCGGTGAGGTTGACGCTGTAACGCGCTGACATCACAAAGGGCCTCGCCCGGCACCCCCATAAAAGCGGGCTGGGGGGCGCAGAGCCACAGCTCCCTGTCAGGACAGGGTGGCCGGCCAGCATGGCCCGGTCCCGGCGCAGCAGGCTCCGCAGCAGGAGCCGGCGGCGCCGCCACCACCCAGACCATGACGGGACGCGTCCTCGCCGCCGGTACAGGAGGACCTCACGCCGGCCTGGGGTACTCAGCCGCAGGCGGCGGTATAGGAGGACCCGCCGCCGGCGGCGTGGGACGCGCAGACGCCGCTGCTGACCTCACCCCAGCAGTGGGCGTCTGCGGAGCCGGTGGCCCCGTGACCGCCACACCACGGTGGCCCTGGCTCCCTCAATAAAGCTGGAATGATTGCATGTGCTGTGTTGTGTCTTCCTTGTGTCCCCGTGCGCCGCCCGCGTGGACCAGGGCTGGCACTCCGTGTCTACTGGGGCTGCGTGTCCCCTGTGTGCACGTGTCCAGGACCAGCGCACGTCTCCAGGGATGCAGGTGGCCCAGCCTGCCTGCTCCCGTGCTGGCTCTCACCCCCGTCTCCACGTGCCAGCCCGTCTCCACGGCCCCAGTACGTCTCCATGGCCCCAGCCCATCTCCACGTCCCAGCCCATCTCCACGCCCCCAGCCCGTCCCCGCATCCCCGGCCCATCTCCACCTCCCAGTCCACCTTCACCTCCCCACACCGTTGCCATATCCCAGCCCAGCTCCACGTCCCAGCCTGTCTCCACGTCCCCAGCCCACCTGCATGTCCCCAGCCCATCTCCAGGTCCAGAAGGACATGGGGCTCTTGGAGCCGCGCCAGAGGAGGGCCACCAAAATGATGCGAGGGCTGGAGCACCTCTCCTAGGAGGACAGCCTGAGAGAGTTGGCCTTCTTCAGCCTGCAGAAGAGAAGGCTGCGGGGAGACCTTCTAGCAGCCTTCCAGTACTTCAAGGGGGGCTCTAGGAAAGACACGGACAGACTTTTTTTAGCAAGGCCTCTTGTGACGGCACGGGGAGCCATGGTTTGAAGCTAAGGGAGGGCAGGGGCTCCATTTGGGGAAGCCCTGTGGGGACAGCCCGTCCCCATGGCACCGTGAGGCAGGCGGGGGCTTGGGCAGGACCCGGCTCAGCCCCCCGTCCCCGAGCCCACCAGCCCCAGCGCTGCCAGCCCTTGCGCCCCGGGACTGTGTCCCCGCCAGCCTGGGGGACCATGGCGGGGGCAGGTGACCACGGCACCCATGGCTCTCCCCAGGCTCCAGCTGTGGGACCCTCCTCTTCCTCCTGCACTACCACACGCTCCTGGCATCCACACCCGGGGGACAAGCAACGCTGAGCGCCTGCGCCCGTCACCCTTCCCAGCCCCGCCTGCAGGCACCAAGAGCTGGGACCATGGCGACAGCCAGCACCACCGCCACTGCCACCGCCACCGCCACCGCCACTGCTCCCGGCACCTCTGGCCCTTTGCCGCCTCCTCCCGCCGCGCTGCCTGCGCTGCCGCTCGGCCCGGGGGCTCCTTTTGCGTCTCCTGTGCCGGGGCAGTGACCAGCGCACCTGCCGCCACACGGTGCCGGTGACGCGGGGCCGGTGCTGCTGCGGTGCCGCCACCCTCCTCCTGCGGGCTGGGGCTGGCCGGTCGCCATGGAGCCCGCTCGTCGCCGGGCGGCACCGTGGGGACACTGTGATGCCACCGGTGAGGTTGACGCTGTAACGCGCTGACATCACAAAGGGCCTCGCCCGGCACCCCCATAAAAGCGGGCTGGGGGGCGCAGAGCCACAGCTCCCTGTCAGGACAGGGTGGCCGGCCAGCATGGCCCGGTCCCGGCGCAGCAGGCTCCGCAGCAGGAGCCGGCGGCGCCGCCACCACCCAGACCATGACGGGACGCGTCCTCGCCGCCGGTACAGGAGGACCTCACGCCGGCCTGGGGTACTCAGCCGCAGGCGGCGGTATAGGAGGACCCGCCGCCGGCGGCGTGGGACGCGCAGACGCCGCTGCTGACCTCACCCCAGCAGTGGGCGTCTGCGGAGCCGGTGGCCCCGTGACCGCCACACCACGGTGGCCCTGGCTCCCTCAATAAAGCTGGAATGATTGCATGTGCTGTGTTGTGTCTTCCTTGTGTCCCCGTGCGCCGCCCGCGTGGACCAGGGCTGGCACTCCGTGTCTACTGGGGCTGCGTGTCCCCTGTGTGCACGTGTCCAGGACCAGCGCACGTCTCCAGGGATGCAGGTGGCCCAGCCTGCCTGCTCCCGTGCTGGCTCTCACCCCCGTCTCCACGTGCCAGCCCGTCTCCACGGCCCCAGTACGTCTCCATGGCCCCAGCCCATCTCCACGTCCCAGCCCATCTCCACGCCCCCAGCCCGTCCCCGCATCCCCGGCCCATCTCCACCTCCCAGTCCACCTTCACCTCCCCACACCGTTGCCATATCCCAGCCCAGCTCCACGTCCCAGCCTGTCTCCACGTCCCCAGCCCACCTGCATGTCCCCAGCCCATCTCCAGGTCCAGAAGGACATGGGGCTCTTGGAGCCGCGCCAGAGGAGGGCCACCAAAATGATGCGAGGGCTGGAGCACCTCTCCTAGGAGGACAGCCTGAGAGAGTTGGCCTTCTTCAGCCTGCAGAAGAGAAGGCTGCGGGGAGACCTTCTAGCAGCCTTCCAGTACTTCAAGGGGGGCTCTAGGAAAGACACGGACAGACTTTTTTTAGCACGGCCTCTTGTGACGGCACGGGGAGCCATGGTTTGAAGCTAAGGGAGGGCAGGGGCTCCATTTGGGGAAGCCCTGTGGGGACAGCCCATCCCCATGGCACCGTGAGGCAGGCGGGGGCTTGGGCAGGACCCGGCTCAGCCCCCCGTCCCCGAGCCCACCAGCCCCAGCGCTGCCAGCCCTTGCGCCCCGGGACTGTGTCCCCGCCAGCCTGGGGGACCATGGCGGGGGCAGGTGACCACGGCACCCATGGCTCTCCCCAGGCTCCAGCTGTGGGACCCTCCTCTTCCTCCTGCACTACCACACGCTCCTGGCATCCACACCCGGGGGACAAGCAACGCTGAGCGCCTGCGCCCGTCACCCTTCCCAGCCCCGCCTGCAGGCACCAAGAGCTGGGACCATGGCGACAGCCAGCACCACCGCCACCGCCACCGCCACCGCCACCGCCACTGCTCCCGGCACCTCTGGCCCTTTGCCGCCTCCTCCCGCCGCGCTGCCTGCGCTGCCGCTCGGCCCGGGGGCTCCTTTTGCGTCTCCTGTGCCGGGGCAGTGACCAGCGCACCTGCCGCCACACGGTGCCGGTGACGCGGGGCCGGTGCTGCTGCGGTCCCGCCACCCTCCTCCTGCGGGCTGGGGCTGGCCGGTCGCCATGGAGCCCGCTCGTCGCCGGGCGGCACCGTGGGGACACTGTGATGCCACCGGTGAGGTTGACGCTGTAACGCGCTGACATCACAAAGGGCCTCGCCCGGCACCCCCATAAAAGCGGGCTGGGGGGCGCAGAGCCACAGCTCCCTGTCAGGACAGGGTGGCCGGCCAGCATGGCCCGGTCCCGGCGCAGCAGGCTCCGCAGCAGGAGCCGGCGGCGCCGCCACCACCCAGACCATGACGGGACGCGTCCTCGCCGCCGGTACAGGAGGACCTCACGCCGGCCTGGGGTACTCAGCCGCAGGCGGCGGTATAGGAGGACCCGCCGCCGGCGGCGTGGGACGCGCAGACGCCGCTGCTGACCTCACCCCAGCAGTGGGCGTCTGTGGAGCCGGTGGCCCCGTGACCGCCACACCACGGTGGCCCTGGCTCCCTCAATAAAGCTGGAATGATTGCATGTGCTGTGTTGTGTCTTCCTTGTGTCCCCGTGCGCCGCCCGCGTGGACCAGGGCTGGCACTCCGTGTCTACTGGGGCTGCGTGTCCCCTGTGTGCACGTGTCCAGGACCAGCGCACGTCTCCAGGGATGCAGGTGGCCCAGCCTGCCTGCTCCCGTGCTGGCTCTCACCCCCGTCTCCACGTGCCAGCCCGTCTCCACGGCCCCAGTACGTCTCCATGGCCCCAGCCCATCTCCACGTCCCAGCCCATCTCCACGCCCCCAGCCCGTCCCCGCATCCCCGGCCCATCTCCACCTCCCAGTCCACCTTCACCTCCCCACACCGTTGCCATATCCCAGCCCAGCTCCACGTCCCAGCCTGTCTCCACGTCCCCAGCCCACCTGCATGTCCCCAGCCCATCTCCAGGTCCAGAAGGACATGGGGCTCTTGGAGCCGCGCCAGAGGAGGGCCACCAAAATGATGCGAGGGCTGGAGCACCTCTCCTAGGAGGACAGCCTGAGAGAGTTGGCCTTCTTCAGCCTGCAGAAGAGAAGGCTGCGGGGAGACCTTCTAGCAGCCTTCCAGTACTTCAAGGGGGGCTCTAGGAAAGACACGGACAGACTTTTTTTAGCACGGCCTCTTGTGACGGCACGGGGAGCCATGGTTTGAAGCTAAGGGAGGGCAGGGGCTCCATTTGGGGAAGCCCTGTGGGGACAGCCCGTCCCCATGGCACCGTGAGGCAGGCGGGGGCTTGGGCAGGACCCGGCTCAGCCCCCCGTCCCCGAGCCCACCAGCCCCAGCGCTGCCAGCCCTTGCGCCCCGGGACTGTGTCCCCGCCAGCCTGGGGGACCATGGCGGGGGCAGGTGACCACGGCACCCATGGCTCTCCCCAGGCTCCAGCTGTGGGACCCTCCTCTTCCTCCTGCACTACCACACGCTCCTGGCATCCACACCCGGGGGACAAGCAACGCTGAGCGCCTGCGCCCGTCACCCTTCCCAGCCCCGCCTGCAGGCACCAAGAGCTGGGACCATGGCGACAGCCAGCACCACCGCCACTGCCACCGCCACCGCCACCGCCACTGCTCCCGGCACCTCTGGCCCTTTGCCGCCTCCTCCCGCCGCGCTGCCTGCGCTGCCGCTCGGCCCGGGGGCTCCTTTTGCGTCTCCTGTGCCGGGGCAGTGACCAGCGCACCTGCCGCCACACGGTGCCGGTGACGCGGGGCCGGTGCTGCTGCGGTGCCGCCACCCTCCTCCTGCGGGCTGGGGCTGGCCGGTCGCCATGGAGCCCGCTCGTCGCCGGGCGGCACCGTGGGGACACTGTGATGCCACCGGTGAGGTTGACGCTGTAACGCGCTGACATCACAAAGGGCCTCGCCCGGCACCCCCATAAAAGCGGGCTGGGGGGCGCAGAGCCACAGCTCCCTGTCAGGACAGGGTGGCCGGCCAGCATGGCCCGGTCCCGGCGCAGCAGGCTCCGCAGCAGGAGCCGGCGGCGCCGCCACCACCCAGACCATGACGGGACGCGTCCTCGCCGCCGGTACAGGAGGACCTCACGCCGGCCTGGGGTACTCAGCCGCAGGCGGCGGTATAGGAGGACCCGCCGCCGGCGGCGTGGGACGCGCAGACGCCGCTGCTGACCTCACCCCAGCAGTGGGCGTCTGCGGAGCCGGTGGCCCCGTGACCGCCACACCACGGTGGCCCTGGCTCCCTCAATAAAGCTGGAATGATTGCATGTGCTGTGTTGTGTCTTCCTTGTGTCCCCGTGCGCCGCCCGCGTGGACCAGGGCTGGCACTCCGTGTCTACTGGGGCTGCGTGTCCCCTGTGTGCACGTGTCCAGGACCAGCGCACGTCTCCAGGGATGCAGGTGGCCCAGCCTGCCTGCTCCCGTGCTGGCTCTCACCCCCGTCTCCACGTGCCAGCCCGTCTCCACGGCCCCAGTACGTCTCCATGGCCCCAGCCCATCTCCACGTCCCAGCCCATCTCCACGCCCCCAGCCCGTCCCCGCATCCCCGGCCCATCTCCACCTCCCAGTCCACCTTCACCTCCCCACACCGTTGCCATATCCCAGCCCAGCTCCACGTCCCAGCCTGTCTCCACGTCCCCAGCCCACCTGCATGTCCCCAGCCCATCTCCAGGTCCAGAAGGACATGGGGCTCTTGGAGCCGCGCCAGAGGAGGGCCACCAAAATGATGCGAGGGCTGGAGCACCTCTCCTAGGAGGACAGCCTGAGAGAGTTGGCCTTCTTCAGCCTGCAGAAGAGAAGGCTGCGGGGAGACCTTCTAGCAGCCTTCCAGTACTTCAAGGGGGGCTCTAGGAAAGACACGGACAGACTTTTTTTAGCAAGGCCTCTTGTGACGGCACGGGGAGCCATGGTTTGAAGCTAAGGGAGGGCAGGGGCTCCATTTGGGGAAGCCCTGTGGGGACAGCCCATCCCCATGGCACCGTGAGGCAGGCGGGGGCTTGGGCAGGACCCGGCTCAGCCCCCCGTCCCCGAGCCCACCAGCCCCAGCGCTGCCAGCCCTTGCGCCCCGGGACTGTGTCCCCGCCAGCCTGGGGGACCATGGCGGGGGCAGGTGACCACGGCACCCATGGCTCTCCCCAGGCTCCAGCTGTGGGACCCTCCTCTTCCTCCTGCACTACCACACGCTCCTGGCATCCACACCCGGGGGACAAGCAACGCTGAGCGCCTGCGCCCGTCACCCTTCCCAGCCCCGCCTGCAGGCACCAAGAGCTGGGACCATGGCGACAGCCAGCACCACCGCCACTGCCACCGCCACCGCCACCGCCACTGCTCCCGGCACCTCTGGCCCTTTGCCGCCTCCTCCCGCCGCGCTGCCTGCGCTGCCGCTCGGCCCGGGGGCTCCTTTTGCGTCTCCTGTGCCGGGGCAGTGACCAGCGCACCTGCCGCCACACGGTGCCGGTGACGCGGGGCCGGTGCTGCTGCGGTGCCGCCACCCTCCTCCTGCGGGCTGGGGCTGGCCGGTCGCCATGGAGCCCGCTCGTCGCCGGGCGGCACCGTGGGGACACTGTGATGCCACCGGTGAGGTTGACGCTGTAACGCGCTGACATCACAAAGGGCCTCGCCCGGCACCCCCATAAAAGCGGGCTGGGGGGCGCAGAGCCACAGCTCCCTGTCAGGACAGGGTGGCCGGCCAGCATGGCCCGGTCCCGGCGCAGCAGGCTCCGCAGCAGGAGCCGGCGGCGCCGCCACCACCCAGACCATGACGGGACGCGTCCTCGCCGCCGGTACAGGAGGACCTCACGCCGGCCTGGGGTACTCAGCCGCAGGCGGCGGTATAGGAGGACCCGCCGCCGGCGGCGTGGGACGCGCAGACGCCGCTGCTGACCTCACCCCAGCAGTGGGCGTCTGCGGAGCCGGTGGCCCCGTGACCGCCACACCACGGTGGCCCTGGCTCCCTCAATAAAGCTGGAATGATTGCATGTGCTGTGTTGTGTCTTCCTTGTGTCCCCGTGCGCCGCCCGCGTGGACCAGGGCTGGCACTCCGTGTCTACTGGGGCTGCGTGTCCCCTGTGTGCACGTGTCCAGGACCAGCGCACGTCTCCAGGGATGCAGGTGGCCCAGCCTGCCTGCTCCCGTGCTGGCTCTCACCCCCGTCTCCACGTGCCAGCCCGTCTCCACGGCCCCAGTACGTCTCCATGGCCCCAGCCCATCTCCACGTCCCAGCCCATCTCCACGCCCCCAGCCCGTCCCCGCATCCCCGGCCCATCTCCACCTCCCAGTCCACCTTCACCTCCCCACACCGTTGCCATATCCCAGCCCAGCTCCACGTCCCAGCCTGTCTCCACGTCCCCAGCCCACCTGCATGTCCCCAGCCCATCTCCAGGTCCAGAAGGACATGGGGCTCTTGGAGCCGCGCCAGAGGAGGGCCACCAAAATGATGCGAGGGCTGGAGCACCTCTCCTAGGAGGACAGCCTGAGAGAGTTGGCCTTCTTCAGCCTGCAGAAGAGAAGGCTGCGGGGAGACCTTCTAGCAGCCTTCCAGTACTTCAAGGGGGGCTCTAGGAAAGACACGGACAGACTTTTTTTAGCAAGGCCTCTTGTGACGGCACGGGGAGCCATGGTTTGAAGCTAAGGGAGGGCAGGGGCTCCATTTGGGGAAGCCCTGTGGGGACAGCCCATCCCCATGGCACCGTGAGGCAGGCGGGGGCTTGGGCAGGACCCGGCTCAGCCCCCCGTCCCCGAGCCCACCAGCCCCAGCGCTGCCAGCCCTTGCGCCCCGGGACTGTGTCCCCGCCAGCCTGGGGGACCATGGCGGGGGCAGGTGACCACGGCACCCATGGCTCTCCCCAGGCTCCAGCTGTGGGACCCTCCTCTTCCTCCTGCACTACCACACGCTCCTGGCATCCACACCCGGGGGACAAGCAACGCTGAGCGCCTGCGCCCGTCACCCTTCCCAGCCCCGCCTGCAGGCACCAAGAGCTGGGACCATGGCGACAGCCAGCACCACCGCCACCGCCACCGCCACCGCCACCGCCACTGCTCCCGGCACCTCTGGCCCTTTGCCGCCTCCTCCCGCCGCGCTGCCTGCGCTGCCGCTCGGCCCGGGGGCTCCTTTTGCGTCTCCTGTGCCGGGGCAGTGACCAGCGCACCTGCCGCCACACGGTGCCGGTGACGCGGGGCCGGTGCTGCTGCGGTCCCGCCACCCTCCTCCTGCGGGCTGGGGCTGGCCGGTCGCCATGGAGCCCGCTCGTCGCCGGGCGGCACCGTGGGGACACTGTGATGCCACCGGTGAGGTTGACGCTGTAACGCGCTGACATCACAAAGGGCCTCGCCCGGCACCCCCATAAAAGCGGGCTGGGGGGCGCAGAGCCACAGCTCCCTGTCAGGACAGGGTGGCCGGCCAGCATGGCCCGGTCCCGGCGCAGCAGGCTCCGCAGCAGGAGCCGGCGGCGCCGCCACCACCCAGACCATGACGGGACGCGTCCTCGCCGCCGGTACAGGAGGACCTCACGCCGGCCTGGGGTACTCAGCCGCAGGCGGCGGTATAGGAGGACCCGCCGCCGGTGGCGTGGGACGCGCAGACGCCGCTGCTGACCTCACCCCAGCAGTGGGCGTCTGCGGAGCCGGTGGCCCCGTGACCGCCACACCACGGTGGCCCTGGCTCCCTCAATAAAGCTGGAATGATTGCATGTGCTGTGTTGTGTCTTCCTTGTGTCCCCGTGCGCCGCCCGCGTGGACCAGGGCTGGCACTCCGTGTCTACTGGGGCTGCGTGTCCCCTGTGTGCACGTGTCCAGGACCAGCGCACGTCTCCAGGGATGCAGGTGGCCCAGCCTGCCTGCTCCCGTGCTGGCTCTCGCCCCCGTCTCCACGTGCCAGCCCGTCTCCACGGCCCCAGTACGTCTCCATGGCCCCAGCCCATCTCCACGTCCCAGCCCATCTCCACGTCCCAGCCCATCTCCACGCCCCCAGCCCGTCCCCGCATCCCCGGCCCATCTCCACCTCCCAGTCCACCTTCACCTCCCCACACCGTTGCCATATCCCAGCCCAGCTCCACGTCCCAGCCTGTCTCCACGTCCCCAGCCCACCTGCATGTCCCCAGCCCATCTCCAGGTCCAGAAGGACATGGGGCTCTTGGAGCCGCGCCAGAGGAGGGCCACCAAAATGATGCGAGGGCTGGAGCACCTCTCCTAGGAGGACAGCCTGAGAGAGTTGGCCTTCTTCAGCCTGCAGAAGAGAAGGCTGCGGGGAGACCTTCTAGCAGCCTTCCAGTACTTCAAGGGGGGCTCTAGGAAAGACACGGACAGACTTTTTTTAGCAAGGCCTCTTGTGACGGCACGGGGAGCCATGGTTTGAAGCTAAGGGAGGGCAGGGGCTCCATTTGGGGAAGCCCTGTGGGGACAGCCCATCCCCATGGCACCGTGAGGCAGGCGGGGGCTTGGGCAGGACCCGGCTCAGCCCCCCGTCCCCGAGCCCACCAGCCCCAGCGCTGCCAGCCCTTGCGCCCCGGGACTGTGTCCCCGCCAGCCTGGGGGACCATGGCGGGGGCAGGTGACCACGGCACCCATGGCTCTCCCCAGGCTCCAGCTGTGGGACCCTCCTCTTCCTCCTGCACTACCACACGCTCCTGGCATCCACACCCGGGGGACAAGCAACGCTGAGCGCCTGCGCCCGTCACCCTTCCCAGCCCCGCCTGCAGGCACCAAGAGCTGGGACCATGGCGACAGCCAGCACCACCGCCACCGCCACCGCCACCGCCACCGCCACTGCTCCCGGCACCTCTGGCCCTTTGCCGCCTCCTCCCGCCGCGCTGCCTGCGCTGCCGCTCGGCCCGGGGGCTCCTTTTGCGTCTCCTGTGCCGGGGCAGTGACCAGCGCACCTGCCGCCACACGGTGCCGGTGACGCGGGGCCGGTGCTGCTGCGGTGCCGCCACCCTCCTCCTGCGGGCTGGGGCTGGCCGGTCGCCATGGAGCCCGCTCGTCGCCGGGCGGCACCGTGGGGACACTGTGATGCCACCGGTGAGGTTGACGCTGTAACGCGCTGACATCACAAAGGGCCTCGCCCGGCACCCCCATAAAAGCGGGCTGGGGGGCGCAGAGCCACAGCTCCCTGTCAGGACAGGGTGGCCGGCCAGCATGGCCCGGTCCCGGCGCAGCAGGCTCCGCAGCAGGAGCCGGCGGCGCCGCCACCACCCAGACCATGACGGGACGCGTCCTCGCCGCCGGTACAGGAGGACCTCACGCCGGCCTGGGGTACTCAGCCGCAGGCGGCGGTATAGGAGGACCCGCCGCCGGCGGCGTGGGACGCGCAGACGCCGCTGCTGACCTCACCCCAGCAGTGGGCGTCTGCGGAGCCGGTGGCCCCGTGACCGCCACACCACGGTGGCCCTGGCTCCCTCAATAAAGCTGGAATGATTGCATGTGCTGTGTTGTGTCTTCCTTGTGTCCCCGTGCGCCGCCCGCGTGGACCAGGGCTGGCACTCCGAGTCTACTGGGGCTGCGTGTCCCCTGTGTGCACGTGTCCAGGACCAGCGCACGTCTCCAGGGATGCAGGTGGCCCAGCCTGCCTGCTCCCGTGCTGGCTCTCACCCCCGTCTCCACGTGCCAGCCCGTCTCCACGGCCCCAGTACGTCTCCATGGCCCCAGCCCATCTCCACGTCCCAGCCCATCTCCACGCCCCCAGCCCGTCCCCGCATCCCCGGCCCATCTCCACCTCCCAGTCCACCTTCACCTCCCCACACCGTTGCCATATCCCAGCCCAGCTCCACGTCCCAGCCTGTCTCCACGTCCCCAGCCCACCTGCATGTCCCCAGCCCATCTCCAGGTCCAGAAGGACATGGGGCTCTTGGAGCCGCGCCAGAGGAGGGCCACCAAAATGATGCGAGGGCTGGAGCACCTCTCCTAGGAGGACAGCCTGAGAGAGTTGGCCTTCTTCAGCCTGCAGAAGAGAAGGCTGCGGGGAGACCTTCTAGCAGCCTTCCAGTACTTCAAGGGGGGCTCTAGGAAAGACACGGACAGACTTTTTTTAGCACGGCCTCTTGTGACGGCACGGGGAGCCATGGTTTGAAGCTAAGGGAGGGCAGGGGCTCCATTTGGGGAAGCCCTGTGGGGACAGCCCATCCCCATGGCACCGTGAGGCAGGCGGGGGCTTGGGCAGGACCCGGCTCAGCCCCCCGTCCCCGAGCCCACCAGCC
Source organism: Mycteria americana (assembly GCF_035582795.1). Taxonomy (NCBI): domain Eukaryota; kingdom Metazoa; phylum Chordata; class Aves; order Ciconiiformes; family Ciconiidae; genus Mycteria; species Mycteria americana. The sequence continues at coordinate 917,608 of NC_134368.1, forward strand.
CCAGCGCTGCCAGCCCTTGCGCCCCGGGACTGTGTCCCCGCCAGCCTGGGGGACCATGGCGGGGGCAGGTGACCACGGCACCCATGGCTCTCCCCAGGCTCCAGCTGTGGGACCCTCCTCTTCCTCCTGCACTACCACACGCTCCTGGCATCCACACCCGGGGGACAAGCAACGCTGAGCGCCTGCGCCCGTCACCCTTCCCAGCCCCGCCTGCAGGCACCAAGAGCTGGGACCATGGCGACAGCCAGCACCACCGCCACCGCCACCGCCACCGCCACCGCCACTGCTCCCGGCACCTCTGGCCCTTTGCCGCCTCCTCCCGCCGCGCTGCCTGCGCTGCCGCTCGGCCCGGGGGCTCCTTTTGCGTCTCCTGTGCCGGGGCAGTGACCAGCGCACCTGCCGCCACACGGTGCCGGTGACGCGGGGCCGGTGCTGCTGCGGTCCCGCCACCCTCCTCCTGCGGGCTGGGGCTGGCCGGTCGCCATGGAGCCCGCTCGTCGCCGGGCGGCACCGTGGGGACACTGTGATGCCACCGGTGAGGTTGACGCTGTAACGCGCTGACATCACAAAGGGCCTCGCCCGGCACCCCCATAAAAGCGGGCTGGGGGGCGCAGAGCCACAGCTCCCTGTCAGGACAGGGTGGCCGGCCAGCATGGCCCGGTCCCGGCGCAGCAGGCTCCGCAGCAGGAGCCGGCGGCGCCGCCACCACCCAGACCATGACGGGACGCGTCCTCGCCGCCGGTACAGGAGGACCTCACGCCGGCCTGGGGTACTCAGCCGCAGGCGGCGGTATAGGAGGACCCGCCGCCGGCGGCGTGGGACGCGCAGACGCCGCTGCTGACCTCACCCCAGCAGTGGGCGTCTGTGGAGCCGGTGGCCCCGTGACCGCCACACCACGGTGGCCCTGGCTCCCTCAATAAAGCTGGAATGATTGCATGTGCTGTGTTGTGTCTTCCTTGTGTCCCCGTGCGCCGCCCGCGTGGACCAGGGCTGGCACTCCGTGTCTACTGGGGCTGCGTGTCCCCTGTGTGCACGTGTCCAGGACCAGCGCACGTCTCCAGGGATGCAGGTGGCCCAGCCTGCCTGCTCCCGTGCTGGCTCTCACCCCCGTCTCCACGTGCCAGCCCGTCTCCACGGCCCCAGTACGTCTCCATGGCCCCAGCCCATCTCCACGTCCCAGCCCATCTCCACGCCCCCAGCCCGTCCCCGCATCCCCGGCCCATCTCCACCTCCCAGTCCACCTTCACCTCCCCACACCGTTGCCATATCCCAGCCCAGCTCCACGTCCCAGCCTGTCTCCACGTCCCCAGCCCACCTGCATGTCCCCAGCCCATCTCCAGGTCCAGAAGGACATGGGGCTCTTGGAGCCGCGCCAGAGGAGGGCCACCAAAATGATGCGAGGGCTGGAGCACCTCTCCTAGGAGGACAGCCTGAGAGAGTTGGCCTTCTTCAGCCTGCAGAAGAGAAGGCTGCGGGGAGACCTTCTAGCAGCCTTCCAGTACTTCAAGGGGGGCTCTAGGAAAGACACGGACAGACTTTTTTTAGCACGGCCTCTTGTGACGGCACGGGGAGCCATGGTTTGAAGCTAAGGGAGGGCAGGGGCTCCATTTGGGGAAGCCCTGTGGGGACAGCCCGTCCCCATGGCACCGTGAGGCAGGCGGGGGCTTGGGCAGGACCCGGCTCAGCCCCCCGTCCCCGAGCCCACCAGCCCCAGCGCTGCCAGCCCTTGCGCCCCGGGACTGTGTCCCCGCCAGCCTGGGGGACCATGGCGGGGGCAGGTGACCACGGCACCCATGGCTCTCCCCAGGCTCCAGCTGTGGGACCCTCCTCTTCCTCCTGCACTACCACACGCTCCTGGCATCCACACCCGGGGGACAAGCAACGCTGAGCGCCTGCGCCCGTCACCCTTCCCAGCCCCGCCTGCAGGCACCAAGAGCTGGGACCATGGCGACAGCCAGCACCACCGCCACTGCCACCGCCACCGCCACCGCCACTGCTCCCGGCACCTCTGGCCCTTTGCCGCCTCCTCCCGCCGCGCTGCCTGCGCTGCCGCTCGGCCCGGGGGCTCCTTTTGCGTCTCCTGTGCCGGGGCAGTGACCAGCGCACCTGCCGCCACACGGTGCCGGTGACGCGGGGCCGGTGCTGCTGCGGTGCCGCCACCCTCCTCCTGCGGGCTGGGGCTGGCCGGTCGCCATGGAGCCCGCTCGTCGCCGGGCGGCACCGTGGGGACACTGTGATGCCACCGGTGAGGTTGACGCTGTAACGCGCTGACATCACAAAGGGCCTCGCCCGGCACCCCCATAAAAGCGGGCTGGGGGGCGCAGAGCCACAGCTCCCTGTCAGGACAGGGTGGCCGGCCAGCATGGCCCGGTCCCGGCGCAGCAGGCTCCGCAGCAGGAGCCGGCGGCGCCGCCACCACCCAGACCATGACGGGACGCGTCCTCGCCGCCGGTACAGGAGGACCTCACGCCGGCCTGGGGTACTCAGCCGCAGGCGGCGGTATAGGAGGACCCGCCGCCGGCGGCGTGGGACGCGCAGACGCCGCTGCTGACCTCACCCCAGCAGTGGGCGTCTGCGGAGCCGGTGGCCCCGTGACCGCCACACCACGGTGGCCCTGGCTCCCTCAATAAAGCTGGAATGATTGCATGTGCTGTGTTGTGTCTTCCTTGTGTCCCCGTGCGCCGCCCGCGTGGACCAGGGCTGGCACTCCGTGTCTACTGGGGCTGCGTGTCCCCTGTGTGCACGTGTCCAGGACCAGCGCACGTCTCCAGGGATGCAGGTGGCCCAGCCTGCCTGCTCCCGTGCTGGCTCTCACCCCCGTCTCCACGTGCCAGCCCGTCTCCACGGCCCCAGTACGTCTCCATGGCCCCAGCCCATCTCCACGTCCCAGCCCATCTCCACGCCCCCAGCCCGTCCCCGCATCCCCGGCCCATCTCCACCTCCCAGTCCACCTTCACCTCCCCACACCGTTGCCATATCCCAGCCCAGCTCCACGTCCCAGCCTGTCTCCACGTCCCCAGCCCACCTGCATGTCCCCAGCCCATCTCCAGGTCCAGAAGGACATGGGGCTCTTGGAGCCGCGCCAGAGGAGGGCCACCAAAATGATGCGAGGGCTGGAGCACCTCTCCTAGGAGGACAGCCTGAGAGAGTTGGCCTTCTTCAGCCTGCAGAAGAGAAGGCTGCGGGGAGACCTTCTAGCAGCCTTCCAGTACTTCAAGGGGGGCTCTAGGAAAGACACGGACAGACTTTTTTTAGCAAGGCCTCTTGTGACGGCACGGGGAGCCATGGTTTGAAGCTAAGGGAGGGCAGGGGCTCCATTTGGGGAAGCCCTGTGGGGACAGCCCATCCCCATGGCACCGTGAGGCAGGCGGGGGCTTGGGCAGGACCCGGCTCAGCCCCCCGTCCCCGAGCCCACCAGCCCCAGCGCTGCCAGCCCTTGCGCCCCGGGACTGTGTCCCCGCCAGCCTGGGGGACCATGGCGGGGGCAGGTGACCACGGCACCCATGGCTCTCCCCAGGCTCCAGCTGTGGGACCCTCCTCTTCCTCCTGCACTACCACACGCTCCTGGCATCCACACCCGGGGGACAAGCAACGCTGAGCGCCTGCGCCCGTCACCCTTCCCAGCCCCGCCTGCAGGCACCAAGAGCTGGGACCATGGCGACAGCCAGCACCACCGCCACTGCCACCGCCACCGCCACCGCCACTGCTCCCGGCACCTCTGGCCCTTTGCCGCCTCCTCCCGCCGCGCTGCCTGCGCTGCCGCTCGGCCCGGGGGCTCCTTTTGCGTCTCCTGTGCCGGGGCAGTGACCAGCGCACCTGCCGCCACACGGTGCCGGTGACGCGGGGCCGGTGCTGCTGCGGTGCCGCCACCCTCCTCCTGCGGGCTGGGGCTGGCCGGTCGCCATGGAGCCCGCTCGTCGCCGGGCGGCACCGTGGGGACACTGTGATGCCACCGGTGAGGTTGACGCTGTAACGCGCTGACATCACAAAGGGCCTCGCCCGGCACCCCCATAAAAGCGGGCTGGGGGGCGCAGAGCCACAGCTCCCTGTCAGGACAGGGTGGCCGGCCAGCATGGCCCGGTCCCGGCGCAGCAGGCTCCGCAGCAGGAGCCGGCGGCGCCGCCACCACCCAGACCATGACGGGACGCGTCCTCGCCGCCGGTACAGGAGGACCTCACGCCGGCCTGGGGTACTCAGCCGCAGGCGGCGGTATAGGAGGACCCGCCGCCGGCGGCGTGGGACGCGCAGACGCCGCTGCTGACCTCACCCCAGCAGTGGGCGTCTGCGGAGCCGGTGGCCCCGTGACCGCCACACCACGGTGGCCCTGGCTCCCTCAATAAAGCTGGAATGATTGCATGTGCTGTGTTGTGTCTTCCTTGTGTCCCCGTGCGCCGCCCGCGTGGACCAGGGCTGGCACTCCGTGTCTACTGGGGCTGCGTGTCCCCTGTGTGCACGTGTCCAGGACCAGCGCACGTCTCCAGGGATGCAGGTGGCCCAGCCTGCCTGCTCCCGTGCTGGCTCTCACCCCCGTCTCCACGTGCCAGCCCGTCTCCACGGCCCCAGTACGTCTCCATGGCCCCAGCCCATCTCCACGTCCCAGCCCATCTCCACGCCCCCAGCCCGTCCCCGCATCCCCGGCCCATCTCCACCTCCCAGTCCACCTTCACCTCCCCACACCGTTGCCATATCCCAGCCCAGCTCCACGTCCCAGCCTGTCTCCACGTCCCCAGCCCACCTGCATGTCCCCAGCCCATCTCCAGGTCCAGAAGGACATGGGGCTCTTGGAGCCGCGCCAGAGGAGGGCCACCAAAATGATGCGAGGGCTGGAGCACCTCTCCTAGGAGGACAGCCTGAGAGAGTTGGCCTTCTTCAGCCTGCAGAAGAGAAGGCTGCGGGGAGACCTTCTAGCAGCCTTCCAGTACTTCAAGGGGGGCTCTAGGAAAGACACGGACAGACTTTTTTTAGCAAGGCCTCTTGTGACGGCACGGGGAGCCATGGTTTGAAGCTAAGGGAGGGCAGGGGCTCCATTTGGGGAAGCCCTGTGGGGACAGCCCATCCCCATGGCACCGTGAGGCAGGCGGGGGCTTGGGCAGGACCCGGCTCAGCCCCCCGTCCCCGAGCCCACCAGCCCCAGCGCTGCCAGCCCTTGCGCCCCGGGACTGTGTCCCCGCCAGCCTGGGGGACCATGGCGGGGGCAGGTGACCACGGCACCCATGGCTCTCCCCAGGCTCCAGCTGTGGGACCCTCCTCTTCCTCCTGCACTACCACACGCTCCTGGCATCCACACCCGGGGGACAAGCAACGCTGAGCGCCTGCGCCCGTCACCCTTCCCAGCCCCGCCTGCAGGCACCAAGAGCTGGGACCATGGCGACAGCCAGCACCACCGCCACCGCCACCGCCACCGCCACCGCCACTGCTCCCGGCACCTCTGGCCCTTTGCCGCCTCCTCCCGCCGCGCTGCCTGCGCTGCCGCTCGGCCCGGGGGCTCCTTTTGCGTCTCCTGTGCCGGGGCAGTGACCAGCGCACCTGCCGCCACACGGTGCCGGTGACGCGGGGCCGGTGCTGCTGCGGTCCCGCCACCCTCCTCCTGCGGGCTGGGGCTGGCCGGTCGCCATGGAGCCCGCTCGTCGCCGGGCGGCACCGTGGGGACACTGTGATGCCACCGGTGAGGTTGACGCTGTAACGCGCTGACATCACAAAGGGCCTCGCCCGGCACCCCCATAAAAGCGGGCTGGGGGGCGCAGAGCCACAGCTCCCTGTCAGGACAGGGTGGCCGGCCAGCATGGCCCGGTCCCGGCGCAGCAGGCTCCGCAGCAGGAGCCGGCGGCGCCGCCACCACCCAGACCATGACGGGACGCGTCCTCGCCGCCGGTACAGGAGGACCTCACGCCGGCCTGGGGTACTCAGCCGCAGGCGGCGGTATAGGAGGACCCGCCGCCGGTGGCGTGGGACGCGCAGACGCCGCTGCTGACCTCACCCCAGCAGTGGGCGTCTGCGGAGCCGGTGGCCCCGTGACCGCCACACCACGGTGGCCCTGGCTCCCTCAATAAAGCTGGAATGATTGCATGTGCTGTGTTGTGTCTTCCTTGTGTCCCCGTGCGCCGCCCGCGTGGACCAGGGCTGGCACTCCGTGTCTACTGGGGCTGCGTGTCCCCTGTGTGCACGTGTCCAGGACCAGCGCACGTCTCCAGGGATGCAGGTGGCCCAGCCTGCCTGCTCCCGTGCTGGCTCTCGCCCCCGTCTCCACGTGCCAGCCCGTCTCCACGGCCCCAGTACGTCTCCATGGCCCCAGCCCATCTCCACGTCCCAGCCCATCTCCACGTCCCAGCCCATCTCCACGCCCCCAGCCCGTCCCCGCATCCCCGGCCCATCTCCACCTCCCAGTCCACCTTCACCTCCCCACACCGTTGCCATATCCCAGCCCAGCTCCACGTCCCAGCCTGTCTCCACGTCCCCAGCCCACCTGCATGTCCCCAGCCCATCTCCAGGTCCAGAAGGACATGGGGCTCTTGGAGCCGCGCCAGAGGAGGGCCACCAAAATGATGCGAGGGCTGGAGCACCTCTCCTAGGAGGACAGCCTGAGAGAGTTGGCCTTCTTCAGCCTGCAGAAGAGAAGGCTGCGGGGAGACCTTCTAGCAGCCTTCCAGTACTTCAAGGGGGGCTCTAGGAAAGACACGGACAGACTTTTTTTAGCAAGGCCTCTTGTGACGGCACGGGGAGCCATGGTTTGAAGCTAAGGGAGGGCAGGGGCTCCATTTGGGGAAGCCCTGTGGGGACAGCCCATCCCCATGGCACCGTGAGGCAGGCGGGGGCTTGGGCAGGACCCGGCTCAGCCCCCCGTCCCCGAGCCCACCAGCCCCAGCGCTGCCAGCCCTTGCGCCCCGGGACTGTGTCCCCGCCAGCCTGGGGGACCATGGCGGGGGCAGGTGACCACGGCACCCATGGCTCTCCCCAGGCTCCAGCTGTGGGACCCTCCTCTTCCTCCTGCACTACCACACGCTCCTGGCATCCACACCCGGGGGACAAGCAACGCTGAGCGCCTGCGCCCGTCACCCTTCCCAGCCCCGCCTGCAGGCACCAAGAGCTGGGACCATGGCGACAGCCAGCACCACCGCCACCGCCACCGCCACCGCCACCGCCACTGCTCCCGGCACCTCTGGCCCTTTGCCGCCTCCTCCCGCCGCGCTGCCTGCGCTGCCGCTCGGCCCGGGGGCTCCTTTTGCGTCTCCTGTGCCGGGGCAGTGACCAGCGCACCTGCCGCCACACGGTGCCGGTGACGCGGGGCCGGTGCTGCTGCGGTGCCGCCACCCTCCTCCTGCGGGCTGGGGCTGGCCGGTCGCCATGGAGCCCGCTCGTCGCCGGGCGGCACCGTGGGGACACTGTGATGCCACCGGTGAGGTTGACGCTGTAACGCGCTGACATCACAAAGGGCCTCGCCCGGCACCCCCATAAAAGCGGGCTGGGGGGCGCAGAGCCACAGCTCCCTGTCAGGACAGGGTGGCCGGCCAGCATGGCCCGGTCCCGGCGCAGCAGGCTCCGCAGCAGGAGCCGGCGGCGCCGCCACCACCCAGACCATGACGGGACGCGTCCTCGCCGCCGGTACAGGAGGACCTCACGCCGGCCTGGGGTACTCAGCCGCAGGCGGCGGTATAGGAGGACCCGCCGCCGGCGGCGTGGGACGCGCAGACGCCGCTGCTGACCTCACCCCAGCAGTGGGCGTCTGCGGAGCCGGTGGCCCCGTGACCGCCACACCACGGTGGCCCTGGCTCCCTCAATAAAGCTGGAATGATTGCATGTGCTGTGTTGTGTCTTCCTTGTGTCCCCGTGCGCCGCCCGCGTGGACCAGGGCTGGCACTCCGTGTCTACTGGGGCTGCGTGTCCCCTGTGTGCACGTGTCCAGGACCAGCGCACGTCTCCAGGGATGCAGGTGGTCCAGCCTGCCTGCTCCCGTGCTGGCTCTCACCCCCGTCTCCACGTGCCAGCCCGTCTCCACGGCCCCAGTACGTCTCCATGGCCCCAGCCCATCTCCACGTCCCAGCCCATCTCCACGCCCCCAGCCCGTCCCCGCATCCCCGGCCCATCTCCACCTCCCAGTCCACCTTCACCTCCCCACACCGTTGCCATATCCCAGCCCAGCTCCACGTCCCAGCCTGTCTCCACGTCCCCAGCCCACCTGCATGTCCCCAGCCCATCTCCAGGTCCAGAAGGACATGGGGCTCTTGGAGCCGCGCCAGAGGAGGGCCACCAAAATGATGCGAGGGCTGGAGCACCTCTCCTAGGAGGACAGCCTGAGAGAGTTGGCCTTCTTCAGCCTGCAGAAGAGAAGGCTGCGGGGAGACCTTCTAGCAGCCTTCCAGTACTTCAAGGGGGGCTCTAGGAAAGACACGGACAGACTTTTTTTAGCAAGGCCTCTTGTGACGGCACGGGGAGCCATGGTTTGAAGCTAAGGGAGGGCAGGGGCTCCATTTGGGGAAGCCCTGTGGGGACAGCCCATCCCCATGGCACCGTGAGGCAGGCGGGGGCTTGGGCAGGACCTGGCTCAGCCCCCCGTCCCCGAGCCCACCAGCCCCAGCGCTGCCAGCCCTTGCGCCCCGGGACTGTGTCCCCGCCAGCCTGGGGGACCATGGCGGGGGCAGGTGACCACGGCACCCATGGCTCTCCCCAGGCTCCAGCTGTGGGACCCTCCTCTTCCTCCTGCACTACCACACGCTCCTGGCATCCACACCCGGGGGACAAGCAACGCTGAGCGCCTGCGCCCGTCACCCTTCCCAGCCCCGCCTGCAGGCACCAAGAGCTGGGACCATGGCGACAGCCAGCACCACCGCCACTGCCACCGCCACCGCCACCGCCACTGCTCCCGGCACCTCTGGCCCTTTGCCGCCTCCTCCCGCCGCGCTGCCTGCGCTGCCGCTCGGCCCGGGGGCTCCTTTTGCGTCTCCTGTGCCGGGGCAGTGACCAGCGCACCTGCCGCCACACGGTGCCGGTGACGCGGGGCCGGTGCTGCTGCGGTGCCGCCACCCTCCTCCTGCGGGCTGGGGCTGGCCGGTCGCCATGGAGCCCGCTCGTCGCCGGGCGGCACCGTGGGGACACTGTGATGCCACCGGTGAGGTTGACGCTGTAACGCGCTGACATCACAAAGGGCCTCGCCCGGCACCCCCATAAAAGCGGGCTGGGGGGCGCAGAGCCACAGCTCCCTGTCAGGACAGGGTGGCCGGCCAGCATGGCCCGGTCCCGGCGCAGCAGGCTCCGCAGCAGGAGCCGGCGGCGCCGCCACCACCCAGACCATGACGGGACGCGTCCTCGCCGCCGGTACAGGAGGACCTCACGCCGGCCTGGGGTACTCAGCCGCAGGCGGCGGTATAGGAGGACCCGCCGCCGGCGGCGTGGGACGCGCAGACGCCGCTGCTGACCTCACCCCAGCAGTGGGCGTCTGCGGAGCCGGTGGCCCCGTGACCGCCACACCACGGTGGCCCTGGCTCCCTCAATAAAGCTGGAATGATTGCATGTGCTGTGTTGTGTCTTCCTTGTGTCCCCGTGCGCCGCCCGCGTGGACCAGGGCTGGCACTCCGTGTCTACTGGGGCTGCGTGTCCCCTGTGTGCACGTGTCCAGGACCAGCGCACGTCTCCAGGGATGCAGGTGGTCCAGCCTGCCTGCTCCCGTGCTGGCTCTCACCCCCGTCTCCACGTGCCAGCCCGTCTCCACGGCCCCAGTACGTCTCCATGGCCCCAGCCCATCTCCACGTCCCAGCCCATCTCCACGCCCCCAGCCCGTCCCCGCATCCCCGGCCCATCTCCACCTCCCAGTCCACCTTCACCTCCCCACACCGTTGCCATATCCCAGCCCAGCTCCACGTCCCAGCCTGTCTCCACGTCCCCAGCCCACCTGCATGTCCCCAGCCCATCTCCAGGTCCAGAAGGACATGGGGCTCTTGGAGCCGCGCCAGAGGAGGGCCACCAAAATGATGCGAGGGCTGGAGCACCTCTCCTAGGAGGACAGCCTGAGAGAGTTGGCCTTCTTCAGCCTGCAGAAGAGAAGGCTGCGGGGAGACCTTCTAGCAGCCTTCCAGTACTTCAAGGGGGGCTCTAGGAAAGACACGGACAGACTTTTTTTAGCAAGGCCTCTTGTGACGGCACGGGGAGCCATGGTTTGAAGCTAAGGGAGGGCAGGGGCTCCATTTGGGGAAGCCCTGTGGGGACAGCCCATCCCCATGGCACCGTGAGGCAGGCGGGGGCTTGGGCAGGACCCGGCTCAGCCCCCCCGTCCCCGAGCCCACCAGCCCCAGCGCTGCCAGCCCTTGCGCCCCGGGACTGTGTCCCCGCCAGCCTGGGGGACCATGGCGGGGGCAGGTGACCACGGCACCCATGGCTCTCCCCAGGCTCCAGCTGTGGGACCCTCCTCTTCCTCCTGCACTACCACACGCTCCTGGCATCCACACCCGGGGGACAAGCAACGCTGAGCGCCTGCGCCCGTCACCCTTCCCAGCCCCGCCTGCAGGCACCAAGAGCTGGGACCATGGCGACAGCCAGCACCACCGCCACTGCCACCGCCACCACCACCGCCACTGCTCCCGGCACCTCTGGCCCTTTGCCGCCTCCTCCCGCCGCGCTGCCTGCGCTGCCGCTCGGCCCGGGGGCTCCTTTTGCGTCTCCTGTGCCGGGGCAGTGACCAGCGCACCTGCCGCCACACGGTGCCGGTGACGCGGGGCCGGTGCTGCTGCGGTGCCGCCACCCTCCTCCTGCGGGCTGGGGCTGGCCGGTCGCCATGGAGCCCGCTCGTCGCCGGGCGGCACCGTGGGGACACTGTGATGCCACCGGTGAGGTTGACGCTGTAACGCGCTGACATCACAAAGGGCCTCGCCCGGCACCCCCATAAAAGCGGGCTGGGGGGCGCAGAGCCACAGCTCCCTGTCAGGACAGGGTGGCCGGCCAGCATGGCCCGGTCCCGGCGCAGCAGGCTCCGCAGCAGGAGCCGGCGGCGCCGCCACCACCCAGACCATGACGGGACGCGTCCTCGCCGCCGGTACAGGAGGACCTCACGCCGGCCTGGGGTACTCAGCCGCAGGCGGCGGTATAGGAGGACCCGCCGCCGGCGGCGTGGGACGCGCAGACGCCGCTGCTGACCTCACCCCAGCAGTGGGCGTCTGCGGAGCCGGTGGCCCCGTGACCGCCACACCACGGTGGCCCTGGCTCCCTCAATAAAGCTGGAATGATTGCATGTGCTGTGTTGTGTCTTCCTTGTGTCCCCGTGCGCCGCCCGCGTGGACCAGGGCTGGCACTCCGTGTCTACTGGGGCTGCGTGTCCCCTGTGTGCACGTGTCCAGGACCAGCGCACGTCTCCAGGGATGCAGGTGGCCCAGCCTGCCTGCTCCCGTGCTGGCTCTCACCCCCGTCTCCACGTGCCAGCCCGTCTCCACGGCCCCAGTACGTCTCCATGGCCCCAGCCCATCTCCACGTCCCAGCCCATCTCCACGCCCCCAGCCCGTCCCCGCATCCCCGGCCCATCTCCACCTCCCAGTCCACCTTCACCTCCCCACACCGTTGCCATATCCCAGCCCAGCTCCACGTCCCAGCCTGTCTCCACGTCCCCAGCCCACCTGCATGTCCCCAGCCCATCTCCAGGTCCAGAAGGACATGGGGCTCTTGGAGCCGCGCCAGAGGAGGGCCACCAAAATGATGCGAGGGCTGGAGCACCTCTCCTAGGAGGACAGCCTGAGAGAGTTGGCCTTCTTCAGCCTGCAGAAGAGAAGGCTGCGGGGAGACCTTCTAGCAGCCTTCCAGTACTTCAAGGGGGGCTCTAGGAAAGACACGGACAGACTTTTTTTAGCAAGGCCTCTTGTGACGGCACGGGGAGCCATGGTTTGAAGCTAAGGGAGGGCAGGGGCTCCATTTGGGGAAGCCCTGTGGGGACAGCCCATCCCCATGGCACCGTGAGGCAGGCGGGGGCTTGGGCAGGACCCGGCTCAGCCCCCCGTCCCCGAGCCCACCAGCCCCAGCGCTGCCAGCCCTTGCGCCCCGGGACTGTGTCCCCGCCAGCCTGGGGGACCATGGCGGGGGCAGGTGACCACGGCACCCATGGCTCTCCCCAGGCTCCAGCTGTGGGACCCTCCTCTTCCTCCTGCACTACCACACGCTCCTGGCATCCACACCCGGGGGACAAGCAACGCTGAGCGCCTGCGCCCGTCACCCTTCCCAGCCCCGCCTGCAGGCACCAAGAGCTGGGACCATGGCGACAGCCAGCACCACCGCCACTGCCACCGCCACCGCCACCGCCACTGCTCCCGGCACCTCTGGCCCTTTGCCGCCTCCTCCCGCCGCGCTGCCTGCGCTGCCGCTCGGCCCGGGGGCTCCTTTTGCGTCTCCTGTGCCGGGGCAGTGACCAGCGCACCTGCCGCCACACGGTGCCGGTGACGCGGGGCCGGTGCTGCTGCGGTGCCGCCACCCTCCTCCTGCGGGCTGGGGCTGGCCGGTCGCCATGGAGCCCGCTCGTCGCCGGGCGGCACCGTGGGGACACTGTGATGCCACCGGTGAGGTTGACGCTGTAACGCGCTGACATCACAAAGGGCCTCGCCCGGCACCCCCATAAAAGCGGGCTGGGGGGCGCAGAGCCACAGCTCCCTGTCAGGACAGGGTGGCCGGCCAGCATGGCCCGGTCCCGGCGCAGCAGGCTCCGCAGCAGGAGCCGGCGGCGCCGCCACCACCCAGACCATGATGGGACGCGTCCTCGCCGCCGGTACAGGAGGACCTCACGCCGGCCTGGGGTACTCAGCCGCAGGCGGCGGTATAGGAGGACCCGCCGCCGGCGGCGTGGGACGCGCAGACGCCGCTGCTGACCTCACCCCAGCAGTGGGCGTCTGCGGAGCCGGTGGCCCCGTGACCGCCACACCACGGTGGCCCTGGCTCCCTCAATAAAGCTGGAATGATTGCATGTGCTGTGTTGTGTCTTCCTTGTGTCCCCGTGCGCCGCCCGCGTGGACCAGGGCTGGCACTCCGTGTCTACTGGGGCTGCGTGTCCCCTGTGTGCACGTGTCCAGGACCAGCGCACGTCTCCAGGGATGCAGGTGGCCCAGCCTGCCTGCTCCCGTGCTGGCTCTCACCCCCGTCTCCACGTGCCAGCCCGTCTCCACGGCCCCAGTACGTCTCCATGGCCCCAGCCCATCTCCACGTCCCAGCCCATCTCCACGCCCCCAGCCCGTCCCCGCATCCCCGGCCCATCTCCACCTCCCAGTCCACCTTCACCTCCCCACACCGTTGCCATATCCCAGCCCAGCTCCACGTCCCAGCCTGTCTCCACGTCCCCAGCCCACCTGCATGTCCCCAGCCCATCTCCAGGTCCAGAAGGACATGGGGCTCTTGGAGCCGCGCCAGAGGAGGGCCACCAAAATGATGCGAGGGCTGGAGCACCTCTCCTAGGAGGACAGCCTGAGAGAGTTGGCCTTCTTCAGCCTGCAGAAGAGAAGGCTGCGGGGAGACCTTCTAGCAGCCTTCCAGTACTTCAAGGGGGGCTCTAGGAAAGACACGGACAGACTTTTTTTAGCAAGGCCTCTTGTGACGGCACGGGGAGCCATGGTTTGAAGCTAAGGGAGGGCAGGGGCTCCATTTGGGGAAGCCCTGTGGGGACAGCCCATCCCCATGGCACCGTGAGGCAGGCGGGGGCTTGGGCAGGACCCGGCTCAGCCCCCCGTCCCCGAGCCCACCAGCCCCAGCGCTGCCAGCCCTTGCGCCCCGGGACTGTGTCCCCGCCAGCCTGGGGGACCATGGCGGGGGCAGGTGACCACGGCACCCATGGCTCTCCCCAGGCTCCAGCTGTGGGACCCTCCTCTTCCTCCTGCACTACCACACGCTCCTGGCATCCACACCCGGGGGACAAGCAACGCTGAGCGCCTGCGCCCGTCACCCTTCCCAGCCCCGCCTGCAGGCACCAAGAGCTGGGACCATGGCGACAGCCAGCACCACCGCCACTGCCACCGCCACCGCCACCGCCACTGCTCCCGGCACCTCTGGCCCTTTGCCGCCTCCTCCCGCCGCGCTGCCTGCGCTGCCGCTCGGCCCGGGGGCTCCTTTTGCGTCTCCTGTGCCGGGGCAGTGACCAGCGCACCTGCCGCCACACGGTGCCGGTGACGCGGGGCCGGTGCTGCTGCGGTGCCGCCACCCTCCTCCTGCGGGCTGGGGCTGGCCGGTCGCCATGGAGCCCGCTCGTCGCCGGGCGGCACCGTGGGGACACTGTGATGCCACCGGTGAGGTTGACGCTGTAACGCGCTGACATCACAAAGGGCCTCGCCCGGCACCCCCATAAAAGCGGGCTGGGGGGCGCAGAGCCACAGCTCCCTGTCAGGACAGGGTGGCCGGCCAGCATGGCCCGGTCCCGGCGCAGCAGGCTCCGCAGCAGGAGCCGGCGGCGCCGCCACCACCCAGACCATGACGGGACGCGTCCTCGCCGCCGGTACAGGAGGACCTCACGCCGGCCTGGGGTACTCAGCCGCAGGCGGCGGTATAGGAGGACCCGCCGCCGGCGGCGTGGGACGCGCAGACGCCGCTGCTGACCTCACCCCAGCAGTGGGCGTCTGCGGAGCCGGTGGCCCCGTGACCGCCACACCACGGTGGCCCTGGCTCCCTCAATAAAGCTGGAATGATTGCATGTGCTGTGTTGTGTCTTCCTTGTGTCCCCGTGCGCCGCCCGCGTGGACCAGGGCTGGCACTCCGTGTCTACTGGGGCTGCGTGTCCCCTGTGTGCACGTGTCCAGGACCAGCGCACGTCTCCAGGGATGCAGGTGGCCCAGCCTGCCTGCTCCCGTGCTGGCTCTCACCCCCGTCTCCACGTGCCAGCCCGTCTCCACGGCCCCAGTACGTCTCCATGGCCCCAGCCCATCTCCACGTCCCAGCCCATCTCCACGTCCCAGCCCATCTCCACGCCCCCAGCCCGTCCCCGCATCCCCGGCCCATCTCCACCTCCCAGTCCACCTTCACCTCCCCACACCGTTGCCATATCCCAGCCCAGCTCCACGTCCCAGCCTGTCTCCACGTCCCCAGCCCACCTGCATGTCCCCAGCCCATCTCCAGGTCCAGAAGGACATGGGGCTCTTGGAGCCGCGCCAGAGGAGGGCCACCAAAATGATGCGAGGGCTGGAGCACCTCTCCTAGGAGGACAGCCTGAGAGAGTTGGCCTTCTTCAGCCTGCAGAAGAGAAGGCTGCGGGGAGACCTTCTAGCAGCCTTCCAGTACTTCAAGGGGGGCTCTAGGAAAGACACGGACAGACTTTTTTTAGCAAGGCCTCTTGTGACGGCACGGGGAGCCATGGTTTGAAGCTAAGGGAGGGCAGGGGCTCCATTTGGGGAAGCCCTGTGGGGACAGCCCATCCCCATGGCACCGTGAGGCAGGCGGGGGCTTGGGCAGGACCCGGCTCAGCCCCCCGTCCCCGAGCCCACCAGCCCCAGCGCTGCCAGCCCTTGCGCCCCGGGACTGTGTCCCCGCCAGCCTGGGGGACCATGGCGGGGGCAGGTGACCACGGCACCCATGGCTCTCCCCAGGCTCCAGCTGTGGGACCCTCCTCTTCCTCCTGCACTACCACACGCTCCTGGCATCCACACCCGGGGGACAAGCAACGCTGAGCGCCTGCGCCCGTCACCCTTCCCAGCCCCGCCTGCAGGCACCAAGAGCTGGGACCATGGCGACAGCCAGCACCACCGCCACCGCCACCGCCACCGCCACCGCCACTGCTCCCGGCACCTCTGGCCCTTTGCCGCCTCCTCCCGCCGCGCTGCCTGCGCTGCCGCTCGGCCCGGGGGCTCCTTTTGCGTCTCCTGTGCCGGGGCAGTGACCAGCGCACCTGCCGCCACACGGTGCCGGTGACGCGGGGCCGGTGCTGCTGCGGTGCCGCCACCCTCCTCCTGCGGGCTGGGGCTGGCCGGTCGCCATGGAGCCCGCTCGTCGCCGGGCGGCACCGTGGGGACACTGTGATGCCACCGGTGAGGTTGACGCTGTAACGCGCTGACATCACAAAGGGCCTCGCCCGGCACCCCCATAAAAGCGGGCTGGGGGGCGCAGAGCCACAGCTCCCTGTCAGGACAGGGTGGCCGGCCAGCATGGCCCGGTCCCGGCGCAGCAGGCTCCGCAGCAGGAGCCGGCGGCGCCGCCACCACCCAGACCATGACGGGACGCATCCTCGCCGCCGGTACAGGAGGACCTCACGCCGGCCTGGGGTACTCAGCCGCAGGCGGCGGTATAGGAGGACCCGCCGCCGGCGGCGTGGGACGCGCAGACGCCGCTGCTGACCTCACCCCAGCAGTGGGCGTCTGCGGAGCCGGTGGCCCCGTGACCGCCACACCACGGTGGCCCTGGCTCCCTCAATAAAGCTGGAATGATTGCATGTGCTGTGTTGTGTCTTCCTTGTGTCCCCGTGCGCCGCCCGCGTGGACCAGGGCTGGCACTCCGAGTCTACTGGGGCTGCGTGTCCCCTGTGTGCACGTGTCCAGGACCAGCGCACGTCTCCAGGGATGCAGGTGGCCCAGCCTGCCTGCTCCCGTGCTGGCTCTCACCCCCGTCTCCACGTGCCAGCCCGTCTCCACGGCCCCAGTACGTCTCCATGGCCCCAGCCCATCTCCACGTCCCAGCCCATCTCCACGCCCCCAGCCCGTCCCCGCATCCCCGGCCCATCTCCACCTCCCAGTCCACCTTCACCTCCCCACACCGTTGCCATATCCCAGCCCAGCTCCACGTCCCAGCCTGTCTCCACGTCCCCAGCCCACCTGCATGTCCCCAGCCCATCTCCAGGTCCAGAAGGACATGGGGCTCTTGGAGCCGCGCCAGAGGAGGGCCACCAAAATGATGCGAGGGCTGGAGCACCTCTCCTAGGAGGACAGCCTGAGAGAGTTGGCCTTCTTCAGCCTGCAGAAGAGAAGGCTGCGGGGAGACCTTCTAGCAGCCTTCCAGTACTTCAAGGGGGGCTCTAGGAAAGACACGGACAGACTTTTTTTAGCAAGGCCTCTTGTGACGGCACGGGGAGCCATGGTTTGAAGCTAAGGGAGGGCAGGGGCTCCATTTGGGGAAGCCCTGTGGGGACAGCCCATCCCCATGGCACCGTGAGGCAGGCGGGGGCTTGGGCAGGACCTGGCTCAGCCCCCCGTCCCCGAGCCCACCAGCCCCAGCGCTGCCAGCCCTTGCGCCCCGGGACTGTGTCCCCGCCAGCCTGGGGGACCATGGCGGGGGCAGGTGACCACGGCACCCATGGCTCTCCCCAGGCTCCAGCTGTGGGACCCTCCTCTTCCTCCTGCACTACCACACGCTCCTGGCATCCACACCCGGGGGACAAGCAACGCTGAGCGCCTGCGCCCGTCACCCTTCCCAGCCCCGCCTGCAGGCACCAAGAGCTGGGACCATGGCGACAGCCAGCACCACCGCCACTGCCACCGCCACCGCCACCGCCACTGCTCCCGGCACCTCTGGCCCTTTGCCGCCTCCTCCCGCCGCGCTGCCTGCGCTGCCGCTCGGCCCGGGGGCTCCTTTTGCGTCTCCTGTGCCGGGGCAGTGACCAGCGCACCTGCCGCCACACGGTGCCGGTGACGCGGGGCCGGTGCTGCTGCGGTGCCGCCACCCTCCTCCTGCGGGCTGGGGCTGGCCGGTCGCCATGGAGCCCGCTCGTCGCCGGGCGGCACCGTGGGGACACTGTGATGCCACCGGTGAGGTTGACGCTGTAACGCGCTGACATCACAAAGGGCCTCGCCCGGCACCCCCATAAAAGCGGGCTGGGGGGCGCAGAGCCACAGCTCCCTGTCAGGACAGGGTGGCCGGCCAGCATGGCCCGGTCCCGGCGCAGCAGGCTCCGCAGCAGGAGCCGGCGGCGCCGCCACCACCCAGACCATGACGGGACGCGTCCTCGCCGCCGGTACAGGAGGACCTCACGCCGGCCTGGGGTACTCAGCCGCAGGCGGCGGTATAGGAGGACCCGCCGCCGGCGGCGTGGGACGCGCAGACGCCGCTGCTGACCTCACCCCAGCAGTGGGCGTCTGCGGAGCCGGTGGCCCCGTGACCGCCACACCACGGTGGCCCTGGCTCCCTCAATAAAGCTGGAATGATTGCATGTGCTGTGTTGTGTCTTCCTTGTGTCCCCGTGCGCCGCCCGCGTGGACCAGGGCTGGCACTCCGTGTCTACTGGGGCTGCGTGTCCCCTGTGTGCACGTGTCCAGTACCAGCGCACGTCTCCAGGGATGCAGGTGGCCCAGCCTGCCTGCTCCCGTGCTGGCTCTCAGCCCCGTCTCCACGTGCCAGCCCGTCTCCACGGCCCCAGTACGTCTCCATGGCCCCAGCCCATCTCCACGTCCCAGCCCATCTCCACGCCCCCAGCCCGTCCCCGCATCCCCGGCCCATCTCCACCTCCCAGTCCACCTTCACCTCCCCACACCGTTGCCATATCCCAGCCCAGCTCCACGTCCCAGCCTGTCTCCACGTCCCCAGCCCACCTGCATGTCCCCAGCCCATCTCCAGGTCCAGAAGGACATGGGGCTCTTGGAGCCGCACCAGAGGAGGGCCACCAAAATGATGCGAGGGCTGGAGCACCTCTCCTAGGAGGACAGCCTGAGAGAGTTGGCCTTCTTCAGCCTGCAGAAGAGAAGGCTGCGGGGAGACCTTCTAGCAGCCTTCCAGTACTTCAAGGGGGGCTCTAGGAAAGACACGGACAGACTTTTTTTAGCAAGGCCTCTTGTGACGGCACGGGGAGCCATGGTTTGAAGCTAAGGGAGGGCAGGGGCTCCATTTGGGGAAGCCCTGTGGGGACAGCCCATCCCCATGGCACCGTGAGGCAGGCGGGGGCTTGGGCAGGACCCGGCTCAGCCCCCCCGTCCCCGAGCCCACCAGCCCCAGCGCTGCCAGCCCTTGCGCCCCGGGACTGTGTCCCCGCCAGCCTGGGGGACCATGGCGGGGGCAGGTGACCACGGCACCCATGGCTCTCCCCAGGCTCCAGCTGTGGGACCCTCCTCTTCCTCCTGCACTACCACACGCTCCTGGCATCCACACCCGGGGGACAAGCAACGCTGAGCGCCTGCGCCCGTCACCCTTCCCAGCCCCGCCTGCAGGCACCAAGAGCTGGGACCATGGCGACAGCCAGCACCACCGCCACTGCCACCGCCACCACCACCGCCACTGCTCCCGGCACCTCTGGCCCTTTGCCGCCTCCTCCCGCCTCGCTGCCTGCGCTGCCGCTCGGCCCGGGGGCTCCTTTTGCGTCTCCTGTGCCGGGGCAGTGACCAGCGCACCTGCCGCCACACGGTGCCGGTGACGCGGGGCCGGTGCTGCTGCGGTGCCGCCACCCTCCTCCTGCGGGCTGGGGCTGGCCGGTCGCCATGGAGCCCGCTCGTCGCCGGGCGGCACCGTGGGGACACTGTGATGCCACCGGTGAGGTTGACGCTGTAACGCGCTGACATCACAAAGGGCCTCGCCCGGCACCCCCATAAAAGCGGGCTGGGGGGCGCAGAGCCACAGCTCCCTGTCAGGACAGGGTGGCCGGCCAGCATGGCCCGGTCCCGGCGCAGCAGGCTCCGCAGCAGGAGCCGGCGGCGCCGCCACCACCCAGACCATGACGGGACGCGTCCTCGCCGCCGGTACAGGAGGACCTCACGCCGGCCTGGGGTACTCAGCCGCAGGCGGCGGTATAGGAGGACCCGCCGCCGGCGGCGTGGGACGCGCAGACGCCGCTGCTGACCTCACCCCAGCAGTGGGCGTCTGCGGAGCCGGTGGCCCCGTGACCGCCACACCACGGTGGCCCTGGCTCCCTCAATAAAGCTGGAATGATTGCATGTGCTGTGTTGTGTCTTCCTTGTGTCCCCGTGCGCCGCCCGCGTGGACCAGGGCTGGCACTCCGTGTCTACTGGGGCTGCGTGTCCCCTGTGTGCACGTGTCCAGGACCAGCGCACGTCTCCAGGGATGCAGGTGGCCCAGCCTGCCTGCTCCCGTGCTGGCTCTCACCCCCGTCTCCACGTGCCAGCCCGTCTCCACGGCCCCAGTACGTCTCCATGGCCCCAGCCCATCTCCACGTCCCAGCCCATCTCCACGCCCCCAGCCCGTCCCCGCATCCCCGGCCCATCTCCACCTCCCAGTCCACCTTCACCTCCCCACACCGTTGCCATATCCCAGCCCAGCTCCACGTCCCAGCCTGTCTCCACGTCCCCAGCCCACCTGCATGTCCCCAGCCCATCTCCAGGTCCAGAAGGACATGGGGCTCTTGGAGCCGCGCCAGAGGAGGGCCACCAAAATGATGCGAGGGCTGGAGCACCTCTCCTAGGAGGACAGCCTGAGAGAGTTGGCCTTCTTCAGCCTGCAGAAGAGAAGGCTGCGGGGAGACCTTCTAGCAGCCTTCCAGTACTTCAAGGGGGGCTCTAGGAAAGACACGGACAGACTTTTTTTAGCAAGGCCTCTTGTGACGGCACGGGGAGCCATGGTTTGAAGCTAAGGGAGGGCAGGGGCTCCATTTGGGGAAGCCCTGTGGGGACAGCCCATCCCCATGGCACCGTGAGGCAGGCGGGGGCTTGGGCAGGACCCGGCTCAGCCCCCCGTCCCCGAGCCCACCAGCCCCAGCGCTGCCAGCCCTTGCGCCCCGGGACTGTGTCCCCGCCAGCCTGGGGGACCATGGCGGGGGCAGGTGACCACGGCACCCATGGCTCTCCCCAGGCTCCAGCTGTGGGACCCTCCTCTTCCTCCTGCACTACCACACGCTCCTGGCATCCACACCCGGGGGACAAGCAACGCTGAGCGCCTGCGCCCGTCACCCTTCCCAGCCCCGCCTGCAGGCACCAAGAGCTGGGACCATGGCGACAGCCAGCACCACCGCCACTGCCACCGCCACCGCCACCGCCACTGCTCCCGGCACCTCTGGCCCTTTGCCGCCTCCTCCCGCCGCGCTGCCTGCGCTGCCGCTCGGCCCGGGGGCTCCTTTTGCGTCTCCTGTGCCGGGGCAGTGACCAGCGCACCTGCCGCCACACGGTGCCGGTGACGCGGGGCCGGTGCTGCTGCGGTGCCGCCACCCTCCTCCTGCGGGCTGGGGCTGGCCGGTCGCCATGGAGCCCGCTCGTCGCCGGGCGGCACCGTGGGGACACTGTGATGCCACCGGTGAGGTTGACGCTGTAACGCGCTGACATCACAAAGGGCCTCGCCCGGCACCCCCATAAAAGCGGGCTGGGGGGCGCAGAGCCACAGCTCCCTGTCAGGACAGGGTGGCCGGCCAGCATGGCCCGGTCCCGGCGCAGCAGGCTCCGCAGCAGGAGCCGGCGGCGCCGCCACCACCCAGACCATGATGGGACGCGTCCTCGCCGCCGGTACAGGAGGACCTCACGCCGGCCTGGGGTACTCAGCCGCAGGCGGCGGTATAGGAGGACCCGCCGCCGGCGGCGTGGGACGCGCAGACGCCGCTGCTGACCTCACCCCAGCAGTGGGCGTCTGCGGAGCCGGTGGCCCCGTGACCGCCACACCACGGTGGCCCTGGCTCCCTCAATAAAGCTGGAATGATTGCATGTGCTGTGTTGTGTCTTCCTTGTGTCCCCGTGCGCCGCCCGCGTGGACCAGGGCTGGCACTCCGTGTCTACTGGGGCTGCGTGTCCCCTGTGTGCACGTGTCCAGGACCAGCGCACGTCTCCAGGGATGCAGGTGGCCCAGCCTGCCTGCTCCCGTGCTGGCTCTCACCCCCGTCTCCACGTGCCAGCCCGTCTCCACGGCCCCAGTACGTCTCCATGGCCCCAGCCCATCTCCACGTCCCAGCCCATCTCCACGCCCCCAGCCCGTCCCCGCATCCCCGGCCCATCTCCACCTCCCAGTCCACCTTCACCTCCCCACACCGTTGCCATATCCCAGCCCAGCTCCACGTCCCAGCCTGTCTCCACGTCCCCAGCCCACCTGCATGTCCCCAGCCCATCTCCAGGTCCAGAAGGACATGGGGCTCTTGGAGCCGCGCCAGAGGAGGGCCACCAAAATGATGCGAGGGCTGGAGCACCTCTCCTAGGAGGACAGCCTGAGAGAGTTGGCCTTCTTCAGCCTGCAGAAGAGAAGGCTGCGGGGAGACCTTCTAGCAGCCTTCCAGTACTTCAAGGGGGGCTCTAGGAAAGACACGGACAGACTTTTTTTAGCACGGCCTCTTGTGACGGCACGGGGAGCCATGGTTTGAAGCTAAGGGAGGGCAGGGGCTCCATTTGGGGAAGCCCTGTGGGGACAGCCCATCCCCATGGCACCGTGAGGCAGGCGGGGGCTTGGGCAGGACCCGGCTCAGCCCCCCGTCCCCGAGCCCACCAGCCCCAGCGCTGCCAGCCCTTGCGCCCCGGGACTGTGTCCCCGCCAGCCTGGGGGACCATGGCGGGGGCAGGTGACCACGGCACCCATGGCTCTCCCCAGGCTCCAGCTGTGGGACCCTCCTCTTCCTCCTGCACTACCACACGCTCCTGGCATCCACACCCGGGGGACAAGCAACGCTGAGCGCCTGCGCCCGTCACCCTTCCCAGCCCCGCCTGCAGGCACCAAGAGCTGGGACCATGGCGACAGCCAGCACCACCGCCACTGCCACCGCCACCGCCACCGCCACTGCTCCCGGCACCTCTGGCCCTTTGCCGCCTCCTCCCGCCGCGCTGCCTGCGCTGCCGCTCGGCCCGGGGGCTCCTTTTGCGTCTCCTGTGCCGGGGCAGTGACCAGCGCACCTGCCGCCACACGGTGCCGGTGACGCGGGGCCGGTGCTGCTGCGGTGCCGCCACCCTCCTCCTGCGGGCTGGGGCTGGCCGGTCGCCATGGAGCCCGCTCGTCGCCGGGCGGCACCGTGGGGACACTGTGATGCCACCGGTGAGGTTGACGCTGTAACGCGCTGACATCACAAAGGGCCTCGCCCGGCACCCCCATAAAAGCGGGCTGGGGGGCGCAGAGCCACAGCTCCCTGTCAGGACAGGGTGGCCGGCCAGCATGGCCCGGTCCCGGCGCAGCAGGCTCCGCAGCAGGAGCCGGCGGCGCCGCCACCACCCAGACCATGACGGGACGCGTCCTCGCCGCCGGTACAGGAGGACCTCACGCCGGCCTGGGGTACTCAGCCGCAGGCGGCGGTATAGGAGGACCCGCCGCCGGCGGCGTGGGACGCGCAGACGCCGCTGCTGACCTCACCCCAGCAGTGGGCGTCTGCGGAGCCGGTGGCCCCGTGACCGCCACACCACGGTGGCCCTGGCTCCCTCAATAAAGCTGGAATGATTGCATGTGCTGTGTTGTGTCTTCCTTGTGTCCCCGTGCGCCGCCCGCGTGGACCAGGGCTGGCACTCCGTGTCTACTGGGGCTGCGTGTCCCCTGTGTGCACGTGTCCAGGACCAGCGCACGTCTCCAGGGATGCAGGTGGCCCAGCCTGCCTGCTCCCGTGCTGGCTCTCACCCCCGTCTCCACGTGCCAGCCCGTCTCCACGGCCCCAGTACGTCTCCATGGCCCCAGCCCATCTCCACGTCCCAGCCCATCTCCACGCCCCCAGCCCGTCCCCGCATCCCCGGCCCATCTCCACCTCCCAGTCCACCTTCACCTCCCCACACCGTTGCCATATCCCAGCCCAGCTCCACGTCCCAGCCTGTCTCCACGTCCCCAGCCCACCTGCATGTCCCCAGCCCATCTCCAGGTCCAGAAGGACATGGGGCTCTTGGAGCCGCGCCAGAGGAGGGCCACCAAAATGATGCGAGGGCTGGAGCACCTCTCCTAGGAGGACAGCCTGAGAGAGTTGGCCTTCTTCAGCCTGCAGAAGAGAAGGCTGCGGGGAGACCTTCTAGCAGCCTTCCAGTACTTCAAGGGGGGCTCTAGGAAAGACACGGACAGACTTTTTTTAGCACGGCCTCTTGTGACGGCACGGGGAGCCATGGTTTGAAGCTAAGGGAGGGCAGGGGCTCCATTTGGGGAAGCCCTGTGGGGACAGCCCATCCCCATGGCACCGTGAGGCAGGCGGGGGCTTGGGCAGGACCCGGCTCAGCCCCCCGTCCCCGAGCCCACCAGCCCCAGCGCTGCCAGCCCTTGCGCCCCGGGACTGTGTCCCCGCCAGCCTGGGGGACCATGGCGGGGGCAGGTGACCACGGCACCCATGGCTCTCCCCAGGCTCCAGCTGTGGGACCCTCCTCTTCCTCCTGCACTACCACACGCTCCTGGCATCCACACCCGGGGGACAAGCAACGCTGAGCGCCTGCGCCCGTCACCCTTCCCAGCCCCGCCTGCAGGCACCAAGAGCTGGGACCATGGCGACAGCCAGCACCACCGCCACTGCCACCGCCACCGCCACCGCCACTGCTCCCGGCACCTCTGGCCCTTTGCCGCCTCCTCCCGCCGCGCTGCCTGCGCTGCCGCTCGGCCCGGGGGCTCCTTTTGCGTCTCCTGTGCCGGGGCAGTGACCAGCGCACCTGCCGCCACACGGTGCCGGTGACGCGGGGCCGGTGCTGCTGCGGTGCCGCCACCCTCCTCCTGCGGGCTGGGGCTGGCCGGTCGCCATGGAGCCCGCTCGTCGCCGGGCGGCACCGTGGGGACACTGTGATGCCACCGGTGAGGTTGACGCTGTAACGCGCTGACATCACAAAGGGCCTCGCCCGGCACCCCCATAAAAGCGGGCTGGGGGGCGCAGAGCCACAGCTCCCTGTCAGGACAGGGTGGCCGGCCAGCATGGCCCGGTCCCGGCGCAGCAGGCTCCGCAGCAGGAGCCGGCGGCGCCGCCACCACCCAGACCATGACGGGACGCGTCCTCGCCGCCGGTACAGGAGGACCTCACGCCGGCCTGGGGTACTCAGCCGCAGGCGGCGGTATAGGAGGACCCGCCGCCGGCGGCGTGGGACGCGCAGACGCCGCTGCTGACCTCACCCCAGCAGTGGGCGTCTGCGGAGCCGGTGGCCCCGTGACCGCCACACCACGGTGGCCCTGGCTCCCTCAATAAAGCTGGAATGATTGCATGTGCTGTGTTGTGTCTTCCTTGTGTCCCCGTGCGCCGCCCGCGTGGACCAGGGCTGGCACTCCGTGTCTACTGGGGCTGCGTGTCCCCTGTGTGCACGTGTCCAGGACCAGCGCACGTCTCCAGGGATGCAGGTGGCCCAGCCTGCCTGCTCCCGTGCTGGCTCTCACCCCCGTCTCCACGTGCCAGCCCGTCTCCACGGCCCCAGTACGTCTCCATGGCCCCAGCCCATCTCCACGTCCCAGCCCATCTCCACGCCCCCAGCCCGTCCCCGCATCCCCGGCCCATCTCCACCTCCCAGTCCACCTTCACCTCCCCACACCGTTGCCATATCCCAGCCCAGCTCCACGTCCCAGCCTGTCTCCACGTCCCCAGCCCACTTGCATGTCCCCAGCCCATCTCCAGGTCCAGAAGGACATGGGGCTCTTGGAGCCGCGCCAGAGGAGGGCCACCAAAATGATGCGAGGGCTGGAGCACCTCTCCTAGGAGGACAGCCTGAGAGAGTTGGCCTTCTTCAGCCTGCAGAAGAGAAGGCTGCGGGGAGACCTTCTAGCAGCCTTCCAGTACTTCAAGGGGGGCTCTAGGAAAGACACGGACAGACTTTTTTTAGCAAGGCCTCTTGTGACGGCACGGGGAGCCATGGTTTGAAGCTAAGGGAGGGCAGGGGCTCCATTTGGGGAAGCCCTGTGGGGACAGCCCATCCCCATGGCACCGTGAGGCAGGCGGGGGCTTGGGCAGGACCCGGCTCAGCCCCCCGTCCCCGAGCCCACCAGCCCCAGCGCTGCCAGCCCTTGCGCCCCGGGACTGTGTCCCCGCCAGCCTGGGGGACCATGGCGGGGGCAGGTGACCACGGCACCCATGGCTCTCCCCAGGCTCCAGCTGTGGGACCCTCCTCTTCCTCCTGCACTACCACACGCTCCTGGCATCCACACCCGGGGGACAAGCAACGCTGAGCGCCTGCGCCCGTCACCCTTCCCAGCCCCGCCTGCAGGCACCAAGAGCTGGGACCATGGCGACAGCCAGCACCACCGCCACTGCCACCGCCACCGCCACCGCCACTGCTCCCGGCACCTCTGGCCCTTTGCCGCCTCCTCCCGCCGCGCTGCCTGCGCTGCCGCTCGGCCCGGGGGCTCCTTTTGCGTCTCCTGTGCCGGGGCAGTGACCAGCGCACCTGCCGCCACACGGTGCCGGTGACGCGGGGCCGGTGCTGCTGCGGTGCCGCCACCCTCCTCCTGCGGGCTGGGGCTGGCCGGTCGCCATGGAGCCCGCTCGTCGCCGGGCGGCACCGTGGGGACACTGTGATGCCACCGGTGAGGTTGACGCTGTAACGCGCTGACATCACAAAGGGCCTCGCCCGGCACCCCCATAAAAGCGGGCTGGGGGGCGCAGAGCCACAGCTCCCTGTCAGGACAGGGTGGCCGGCCAGCATGGCCCGGTCCCGGCGCAGCAGGCTCCGCAGCAGGAGCCGGCGGCGCCGCCACCACCCAGACCATGACGGGACGCGTCCTCGCCGCCGGTACAGGAGGACCTCACGCCGGCCTGGGGTACTCAGCCGCAGGCGGCGGTATAGGAGGACCCGCCGCCGGCGGCGTGGGACGCGCAGACGCCGCTGCTGACCTCACCCCAGCAGTGGGCGTCTGCGGAGCCGGTGGCCCCGTGACCGCCACACCACGGTGGCCCTGGCTCCCTCAATAAAGCTGGAATGATTGCATGTGCTGTGTTGTGTCTTCCTTGTGTCCCCGTGCGCCGCCCGCGTGGACCAGGGCTGGCACTCCGTGTCTACTGGGGCTGCGTGTCCCCTGTGTGCACGTGTCCAGGACCAGCGCACGTCTCCAGGGATGCAGGTGGCCCAGCCTGCCTGCTCCCGTGCTGGCTCTCACCCCCGTCTCCACGTGCCAGCCCGTCTCCACGGCCCCAGTACGTCTCCATGGCCCCAGCCCATCTCCACGTCCCAGCCCATCTCCACGCCCCCAGCCCGTCCCCGCATCCCCGGCCCATCTCCACCTCCCAGTCCACCTTCACCTCCCCACACCGTTGCCATATCCCAGCCCAGCTCCACGTCCCAGCCTGTCTCCACGTCCCCAGCCCACCTGCATGTCCCCAGCCCATCTCCAGGTCCAGAAGGACATGGGGCTCTTGGAGCCGCGCCAGAGGAGGGCCACCAAAATGATGCGAGGGCTGGAGCACCTCTCCTAGGAGGACAGCCTGAGAGAGTTGGCCTTCTTCAGCCTGCAAAAGAGAAGGCTGCGGGGAGACCTTCTAGCAGCCTTCCAGTACTTCAAGGGGGGCTCTAGGAAAGACACGGACAGACTTTTTTTAGCACGGCCTCTTGTGACGGCACGGGGAGCCATGGTTTGAAGCTAAGGGAGGGCAGGGGCTCCATTTGGGGAAGCCCTGTGGGGACAGCCCATCCCCATGGCACCGTGAGGCAGGCGGGGGCTTGGGCAGGACCCGGCTCAGCCCCCCGTCCCCGAGCCCACCAGCCCCAGCGCTGCCAGCCCTTGCGCCCCGGGACTGTGTCCCCGCCAGCCTGGGGGACCATGGCGGGGGCAGGTGACCACGGCACCCATGGCTCTCCCCAGGCTCCAGCTGTGGGACCCTCCTCTTCCTCCTGCACTACCACACGCTCCTGGCATCCACACCCGGGGGACAAGCAACGCTGAGCGCCTGCGCCCGTCACCCTTCCCAGCCCCGCCTGCAGGCACCAAGAGCTGGGACCATGGCGACAGCCAGCACCACCGCCACTGCCACCGCCACCGCCACCGCCACTGCTCCCGGCACCTCTGGCCCTTTGCCGCCTCCTCCCGCCGCGCTGCCTGCGCTGCCGCTCGGCCCGGGGGCTCCTTTTGCGTCTCCTGTGCCGGGGCAGTGACCAGCGCACCTGCCGCCACACGGTGCCGGTGACGCGGGGCCGGTGCTGCTGCGGTGCCGCCACCCTCCTCCTGCGGGCTGGGGCTGGCCGGTCGCCATGGAGCCCGCTCGTCGCCGGGCGGCACCGTGGGGACACTGTGATGCCACCGGTGAGGTTGACGCTGTAACGCGCTGACATCACAAAGGGCCTCGCCCGGCACCCCCATAAAAGCGGGCTGGGGGGCGCAGAGCCACAGCTCCCTGTCAGGACAGGGTGGCCGGCCAGCATGGCCCGGTCCCGGCGCAGCAGGCTCCGCAGCAGGAGCCGGCGGCGCCGCCACCACCCAGACCATGACGGGACGCGTCCTCGCCGCCGGTACAGGAGGACCTCACGCCGGCCTGGGGTACTCAGCCGCAGGCGGCGGTATAGGAGGACCCGCCGCCGGCGGCGTGGGACGCGCAGACGCCGCTGCTGACCTCACCCCAGCAGTGGGCGTCTGCGGAGCCGGTGGCCCCGTGACCGCCACACCACGGTGGCCCTGGCTCCCTCAATAAAGCTGGAATGATTGCATGTGCTGTGTTGTGTCTTCCTTGTGTCCCCGTGCGCCGCCCGCGTGGACCAGGGCTGGCACTCCGTGTCTACTGGGGCTGCGTGTCCCCTGTGTGCACGTGTCCAGGACCAGCGCACGTCTCCAGGGATGCAGGTGGCCCAGCCTGCCTGCTCCCGTGCTGGCTCTCACCCCCGTCTCCACGTGCCAGCCCGTCTCCACGGCCCCAGTACGTCTCCATGGCCCCAGCCCATCTCCACGTCCCAGCCCATCTCCACGCCCCCAGCCCGTCCCCGCATCCCCGGCCCATCTCCACCTCCCAGTCCACCTTCACCTCCCCACACCGTTGCCATATCCCAGCCCAGCTCCACGTCCCAGCCTGTCTCCACGTCCCCAGCCCACCTGCATGTCCCCAGCCCATCTCCAGGTCCAGAAGGACATGGGGCTCTTGGAGCCGCGCCAGAGGAGGGCCACCAAAATGATGCGAGGGCTGGAGCACCTCTCCTAGGAGGACAGCCTGAGAGAGTTGGCCTTCTTCAGCCTGCAGAAGAGAAGGCTGCGGGGAGACCTTCTAGCAGCCTTCCAGTACTTCAAGGGGGGCTCTAGGAAAGACACGGACAGACTTTTTTTAGCACGGCCTCTTGTGACGGCACGGGGAGCCATGGTTTGAAGCTAAGGGAGGGCAGGGGCTCCATTTGGGGAAGCCCTGTGGGGACAGCCCATCCCCATGGCACCGTGAGGCAGGCGGGGGCTTGGGCAGGACCCGGCTCAGCCCCCCGTCCCCGAGCCCACCAGCCCCAGCGCTGCCAGCCCTTGCGCCCCGGGACTGTGTCCCCGCCAGCCTGGGGGACCATGGCGGGGGCAGGTGACCACGGCACCCATGGCTCTCCCCAGGCTCCAGCTGTGGGACCCTCCTCTTCCTCCTGCACTACCACACGCTCCTGGCATCCACACCCGGGGGACAAGCAACGCTGAGCGCCTGCGCCCGTCACCCTTCCCAGCCCCGCCTGCAGGCACCAAGAGCTGGGACCATGGCGACAGCCAGCACCACCGCCACTGCCACCGCCACCGCCACCGCCACTGCTCCCGGCACCTCTGGCCCTTTGCCGCCTCCTCCCGCCGCGCTGCCTGCGCTGCCGCTCGGCCCGGGGGCTCCTTTTGCGTCTCCTGTGCCGGGGCAGTGACCAGCGCACCTGCCGCCACACGGTGCCGGTGACGCGGGGCCGGTGCTGCTGCGGTGCCGCCACCCTCCTCCTGCGGGCTGGGGCTGGCCGGTCGCCATGGAGCCCGCTCGTCGCCGGGCGGCACCGTGGGGACACTGTGATGCCACCGGTGAGGTTGACGCTGTAACGCGCTGACATCACAAAGGGCCTCGCCCGGCACCCCCATAAAAGCGGGCTGGGGGGCGCAGAGCCACAGCTCCCTGTCAGGACAGGGTGGCCGGCCAGCATGGCCCGGTCCCGGCGCAGCAGGCTCCGCAGCAGGAGCCGGCGGCGCCGCCACCACCCAGACCATGATGGGACGCGTCCTCGCCGCCGGTACAGGAGGACCTCACGCCGGCCTGGGGTACTCAGCCGCAGGCGGCGGTATAGGAGGACCCGCCGCCGGCGGCGTGGGACGCGCAGACGCCGCTGCTGACCTCACCCCAGCAGTGGGCGTCTGCGGAGCCGGTGGCCCCGTGACCGCCACACCACGGTGGCCCTGGCTCCCTCAATAAAGCTGGAATGATTGCATGTGCTGTGTTGTGTCTTCCTTGTGTCCCCGTGCGCCGCCCGCGTGGACCAGGGCTGGCACTCCGTGTCTACTGGGGCTGCGTGTCCCCTGTGTGCACGTGTCCAGGACCAGCGCACGTCTCCAGGGATGCAGGTGGCCCAGCCTGCCTGCTCCCGTGCTGGCTCTCACCCCCGTCTCCACGTGCCAGCCCGTCTCCACGGCCCCAGTACGTCTCCATGGCCCCAGCCCATCTCCACGTCCCAGCCCATCTCCACGCCCCCAGCCCGTCCCCGCATCCCCGGCCCATCTCCACCTCCCAGTCCACCTTCACCTCCCCACACCGTTGCCATATCCCAGCCCAGCTCCACGTCCCAGCCTGTCTCCACGTCCCCAGCCCACCTGCATGTCCCCAGCCCATCTCCAGGTCCAGAAGGACATGGGGCTCTTGGAGCCGCGCCAGAGGAGGGCCACCAAAATGATGCGAGGGCTGGAGCACCTCTCCTAGGAGGACAGCCTGAGAGAGTTGGCCTTCTTCAGCCTGCAGAAGAGAAGGCTGCGGGGAGACCTTCTAGCAGCCTTCCAGTACTTCAAGGGGGGCTCTAGGAAAGACACGGACAGACTTTTTTTAGCACGGCCTCTTGTGACGGCACGGGGAGCCATGGTTTGAAGCTAAGGGAGGGCAGGGGCTCCATTTGGGGAAGCCCTGTGGGGACAGCCCATCCCCATGGCACCGTGAGGC
Organism: Mycteria americana; assembly: GCF_035582795.1. NCBI lineage: Eukaryota > Metazoa > Chordata > Aves > Ciconiiformes > Ciconiidae > Mycteria > Mycteria americana. Next base: position 948,371 of record NC_134368.1, read on the forward strand.
AGGCGGGGGCTTGGGCAGGACCCGGCTCAGCCCCCCGTCCCCGAGCCCACCAGCCCCAGCGCTGCCAGCCCTTGCGCCCCGGGACTGTGTCCCCGCCAGCCTGGGGGACCATGGCGGGGGCAGGTGACCACGGCACCCATGGCTCTCCCCAGGCTCCAGCTGTGGGACCCTCCTCTTCCTCCTGCACTACCACACGCTCCTGGCATCCACACCCGGGGGACAAGCAACGCTGAGCGCCTGCGCCCGTCACCCTTCCCAGCCCCGCCTGCAGGCACCAAGAGCTGGGACCATGGCGACAGCCAGCACCACCGCCACTGCCACCGCCACCGCCACCGCCACTGCTCCCGGCACCTCTGGCCCTTTGCCGCCTCCTCCCGCCGCGCTGCCTGCGCTGCCGCTCGGCCCGGGGGCTCCTTTTGCGTCTCCTGTGCCGGGGCAGTGACCAGCGCACCTGCCGCCACACGGTGCCGGTGACGCGGGGCCGGTGCTGCTGCGGTGCCGCCACCCTCCTCCTGCGGGCTGGGGCTGGCCGGTCGCCATGGAGCCCGCTCGTCGCCGGGCGGCACCGTGGGGACACTGTGATGCCACCGGTGAGGTTGACGCTGTAACGCGCTGACATCACAAAGGGCCTCGCCCGGCACCCCCATAAAAGCGGGCTGGGGGGCGCAGAGCCACAGCTCCCTGTCAGGACAGGGTGGCCGGCCAGCATGGCCCGGTCCCGGCGCAGCAGGCTCCGCAGCAGGAGCCGGCGGCGCCGCCACCACCCAGACCATGACGGGACGCGTCCTCGCCGCCGGTACAGGAGGACCTCACGCCGGCCTGGGGTACTCAGCCGCAGGCGGCGGTATAGGAGGACCCGCCGCCGGCGGCGTGGGACGCGCAGACGCCGCTGCTGACCTCACCCCAGCAGTGGGCGTCTGCGGAGCCGGTGGCCCCGTGACCGCCACACCACGGTGGCCCTGGCTCCCTCAATAAAGCTGGAATGATTGCATGTGCTGTGTTGTGTCTTCCTTGTGTCCCCGTGCGCCGCCCGCGTGGACCAGGGCTGGCACTCCGTGTCTACTGGGGCTGCGTGTCCCCTGTGTGCACGTGTCCAGGACCAGCGCACGTCTCCAGGGATGCAGGTGGCCCAGCCTGCCTGCTCCCGTGCTGGCTCTCACCCCCGTCTCCACGTGCCAGCCCGTCTCCACGGCCCCAGTACGTCTCCATGGCCCCAGCCCATCTCCACGTCCCAGCCCATCTCCACGCCCCCAGCCCGTCCCCGCATCCCCGGCCCATCTCCACCTCCCAGTCCACCTTCACCTCCCCACACCGTTGCCATATCCCAGCCCAGCTCCACGTCCCAGCCTGTCTCCACGTCCCCAGCCCACCTGCATGTCCCCAGCCCATCTCCAGGTCCAGAAGGACATGGGGCTCTTGGAGCCGCGCCAGAGGAGGGCCACCAAAATGATGCGAGGGCTGGAGCACCTCTCCTAGGAGGACAGCCTGAGAGAGTTGGCCTTCTTCAGCCTGCAGAAGAGAAGGCTGCGGGGAGACCTTCTAGCAGCCTTCCAGTACTTCAAGGGGGGCTCTAGGAAAGACACGGACAGACTTTTTTTAGCACGGCCTCTTGTGACGGCACGGGGAGCCATGGTTTGAAGCTAAGGGAGGGCAGGGGCTCCATTTGGGGAAGCCCTGTGGGGACAGCCCATCCCCATGGCACCGTGAGGCAGGCGGGGGCTTGGGCAGGACCCGGCTCAGCCCCCCGTCCCCGAGCCCACCAGCCCCAGCGCTGCCAGCCCTTGCGCCCCGGGACTGTGTCCCCGCCAGCCTGGGGGACCATGGCGGGGGCAGGTGACCACGGCACCCATGGCTCTCCCCAGGCTCCAGCTGTGGGACCCTCCTCTTCCTCCTGCACTACCACACGCTCCTGGCATCCACACCCGGGGGACAAGCAACGCTGAGCGCCTGCGCCCGTCACCCTTCCCAGCCCCGCCTGCAGGCACCAAGAGCTGGGACCATGGCGACAGCCAGCACCACCGCCACTGCCACCGCCACCGCCACCGCCACTGCTCCCGGCACCTCTGGCCCTTTGCCGCCTCCTCCCGCCGCGCTGCCTGCGCTGCCGCTCGGCCCGGGGGCTCCTTTTGCGTCTCCTGTGCCGGGGCAGTGACCAGCGCACCTGCCGCCACACGGTGCCGGTGACGCGGGGCCGGTGCTGCTGCGGTGCCGCCACCCTCCTCCTGCGGGCTGGGGCTGGCCGGTCGCCATGGAGCCCGCTCGTCGCCGGGCGGCACCGTGGGGACACTGTGATGCCACCGGTGAGGTTGACGCTGTAACGCGCTGACATCACAAAGGGCCTCGCCCGGCACCCCCATAAAAGCGGGCTGGGGGGCGCAGAGCCACAGCTCCCTGTCAGGACAGGGTGGCCGGCCAGCATGGCCCGGTCCCGGCGCAGCAGGCTCCGCAGCAGGAGCCGGCGGCGCCGCCACCACCCAGACCATGACGGGACGCGTCCTCGCCGCCGGTACAGGAGGACCTCACGCCGGCCTGGGGTACTCAGCCGCAGGCGGCGGTATAGGAGGACCCGCCGCCGGCGGCGTGGGACGCGCAGACGCCGCTGCTGACCTCACCCCAGCAGTGGGCGTCTGCGGAGCCGGTGGCCCCGTGACCGCCACACCACGGTGGCCCTGGCTCCCTCAATAAAGCTGGAATGATTGCATGTGCTGTGTTGTGTCTTCCTTGTGTCCCCGTGCGCCGCCCGCGTGGACCAGGGCTGGCACTCCGTGTCTACTGGGGCTGCGTGTCCCCTGTGTGCACGTGTCCAGGACCAGCGCACGTCTCCAGGGATGCAGGTGGCCCAGCCTGCCTGCTCCCGTGCTGGCTCTCACCCCCGTCTCCACGTGCCAGCCCGTCTCCACGGCCCCAGTACGTCTCCATGGCCCCAGCCCATCTCCACGTCCCAGCCCATCTCCACGCCCCCAGCCCGTCCCCGCATCCCCGGCCCATCTCCACCTCCCAGTCCACCTTCACCTCCCCACACCGTTGCCATATCCCAGCCCAGCTCCACGTCCCAGCCTGTCTCCACGTCCCCAGCCCACTTGCATGTCCCCAGCCCATCTCCAGGTCCAGAAGGACATGGGGCTCTTGGAGCCGCGCCAGAGGAGGGCCACCAAAATGATGCGAGGGCTGGAGCACCTCTCCTAGGAGGACAGCCTGAGAGAGTTGGCCTTCTTCAGCCTGCAGAAGAGAAGGCTGCGGGGAGACCTTCTAGCAGCCTTCCAGTACTTCAAGGGGGGCTCTAGGAAAGACACGGACAGACTTTTTTTAGCAAGGCCTCTTGTGACGGCACGGGGAGCCATGGTTTGAAGCTAAGGGAGGGCAGGGGCTCCATTTGGGGAAGCCCTGTGGGGACAGCCCATCCCCATGGCACCGTGAGGCAGGCGGGGGCTTGGGCAGGACCCGGCTCAGCCCCCCGTCCCCGAGCCCACCAGCCCCAGCGCTGCCAGCCCTTGCGCCCCGGGACTGTGTCCCCGCCAGCCTGGGGGACCATGGCGGGGGCAGGTGACCACGGCACCCATGGCTCTCCCCAGGCTCCAGCTGTGGGACCCTCCTCTTCCTCCTGCACTACCACACGCTCCTGGCATCCACACCCGGGGGACAAGCAACGCTGAGCGCCTGCGCCCGTCACCCTTCCCAGCCCCGCCTGCAGGCACCAAGAGCTGGGACCATGGCGACAGCCAGCACCACCGCCACTGCCACCGCCACCGCCACCGCCACTGCTCCCGGCACCTCTGGCCCTTTGCCGCCTCCTCCCGCCGCGCTGCCTGCGCTGCCGCTCGGCCCGGGGGCTCCTTTTGCGTCTCCTGTGCCGGGGCAGTGACCAGCGCACCTGCCGCCACACGGTGCCGGTGACGCGGGGCCGGTGCTGCTGCGGTGCCGCCACCCTCCTCCTGCGGGCTGGGGCTGGCCGGTCGCCATGGAGCCCGCTCGTCGCCGGGCGGCACCGTGGGGACACTGTGATGCCACCGGTGAGGTTGACGCTGTAACGCGCTGACATCACAAAGGGCCTCGCCCGGCACCCCCATAAAAGCGGGCTGGGGGGCGCAGAGCCACAGCTCCCTGTCAGGACAGGGTGGCCGGCCAGCATGGCCCGGTCCCGGCGCAGCAGGCTCCGCAGCAGGAGCCGGCGGCGCCGCCACCACCCAGACCATGACGGGACGCGTCCTCGCCGCCGGTACAGGAGGACCTCACGCCGGCCTGGGGTACTCAGCCGCAGGCGGCGGTATAGGAGGACCCGCCGCCGGCGGCGTGGGACGCGCAGACGCCGCTGCTGACCTCACCCCAGCAGTGGGCGTCTGCGGAGCCGGTGGCCCCGTGACCGCCACACCACGGTGGCCCTGGCTCCCTCAATAAAGCTGGAATGATTGCATGTGCTGTGTTGTGTCTTCCTTGTGTCCCCGTGCGCCGCCCGCGTGGACCAGGGCTGGCACTCCGTGTCTACTGGGGCTGCGTGTCCCCTGTGTGCACGTGTCCAGGACCAGCGCACGTCTCCAGGGATGCAGGTGGCCCAGCCTGCCTGCTCCCGTGCTGGCTCTCACCCCCGTCTCCACGTGCCAGCCCGTCTCCACGGCCCCAGTACGTCTCCATGGCCCCAGCCCATCTCCACGTCCCAGCCCATCTCCACGCCCCCAGCCCGTCCCCGCATCCCCGGCCCATCTCCACCTCCCAGTCCACCTTCACCTCCCCACACCGTTGCCATATCCCAGCCCAGCTCCACGTCCCAGCCTGTCTCCACGTCCCCAGCCCACCTGCATGTCCCCAGCCCATCTCCAGGTCCAGAAGGACATGGGGCTCTTGGAGCCGCGCCAGAGGAGGGCCACCAAAATGATGCGAGGGCTGGAGCACCTCTCCTAGGAGGACAGCCTGAGAGAGTTGGCCTTCTTCAGCCTGCAAAAGAGAAGGCTGCGGGGAGACCTTCTAGCAGCCTTCCAGTACTTCAAGGGGGGCTCTAGGAAAGACACGGACAGACTTTTTTTAGCACGGCCTCTTGTGACGGCACGGGGAGCCATGGTTTGAAGCTAAGGGAGGGCAGGGGCTCCATTTGGGGAAGCCCTGTGGGGACAGCCCATCCCCATGGCACCGTGAGGCAGGCGGGGGCTTGGGCAGGACCCGGCTCAGCCCCCCGTCCCCGAGCCCACCAGCCCCAGCGCTGCCAGCCCTTGCGCCCCGGGACTGTGTCCCCGCCAGCCTGGGGGACCATGGCGGGGGCAGGTGACCACGGCACCCATGGCTCTCCCCAGGCTCCAGCTGTGGGACCCTCCTCTTCCTCCTGCACTACCACACGCTCCTGGCATCCACACCCGGGGGACAAGCAACGCTGAGCGCCTGCGCCCGTCACCCTTCCCAGCCCCGCCTGCAGGCACCAAGAGCTGGGACCATGGCGACAGCCAGCACCACCGCCACTGCCACCGCCACCGCCACCGCCACTGCTCCCGGCACCTCTGGCCCTTTGCCGCCTCCTCCCGCCGCGCTGCCTGCGCTGCCGCTCGGCCCGGGGGCTCCTTTTGCGTCTCCTGTGCCGGGGCAGTGACCAGCGCACCTGCCGCCACACGGTGCCGGTGACGCGGGGCCGGTGCTGCTGCGGTGCCGCCACCCTCCTCCTGCGGGCTGGGGCTGGCCGGTCGCCATGGAGCCCGCTCGTCGCCGGGCGGCACCGTGGGGACACTGTGATGCCACCGGTGAGGTTGACGCTGTAACGCGCTGACATCACAAAGGGCCTCGCCCGGCACCCCCATAAAAGCGGGCTGGGGGGCGCAGAGCCACAGCTCCCTGTCAGGACAGGGTGGCCGGCCAGCATGGCCCGGTCCCGGCGCAGCAGGCTCCGCAGCAGGAGCCGGCGGCGCCGCCACCACCCAGACCATGACGGGACGCGTCCTCGCCGCCGGTACAGGAGGACCTCACGCCGGCCTGGGGTACTCAGCCGCAGGCGGCGGTATAGGAGGACCCGCCGCCGGCGGCGTGGGACGCGCAGACGCCGCTGCTGACCTCACCCCAGCAGTGGGCGTCTGCGGAGCCGGTGGCCCCGTGACCGCCACACCACGGTGGCCCTGGCTCCCTCAATAAAGCTGGAATGATTGCATGTGCTGTGTTGTGTCTTCCTTGTGTCCCCGTGCGCCGCCCGCGTGGACCAGGGCTGGCACTCCGTGTCTACTGGGGCTGCGTGTCCCCTGTGTGCACGTGTCCAGGACCAGCGCACGTCTCCAGGGATGCAGGTGGCCCAGCCTGCCTGCTCCCGTGCTGGCTCTCACCCCCGTCTCCACGTGCCAGCCCGTCTCCACGGCCCCAGTACGTCTCCATGGCCCCAGCCCATCTCCACGTCCCAGCCCATCTCCACGCCCCCAGCCCGTCCCCGCATCCCCGGCCCATCTCCACCTCCCAGTCCACCTTCACCTCCCCACACCGTTGCCATATCCCAGCCCAGCTCCACGTCCCAGCCTGTCTCCACGTCCCCAGCCCACCTGCATGTCCCCAGCCCATCTCCAGGTCCAGAAGGACATGGGGCTCTTGGAGCCGCGCCAGAGGAGGGCCACCAAAATGATGCGAGGGCTGGAGCACCTCTCCTAGGAGGACAGCCTGAGAGAGTTGGCCTTCTTCAGCCTGCAGAAGAGAAGGCTGCGGGGAGACCTTCTAGCAGCCTTCCAGTACTTCAAGGGGGGCTCTAGGAAAGACACGGACAGACTTTTTTTAGCAAGGCCTCTTGTGACGGCACGGGGAGCCATGGTTTGAAGCTAAGGGAGGGCAGGGGCTCCATTTGGGGAAGCCCTGTGGGGACAGCCCATCCCCATGGCACCGTGAGGCAGGCGGGGGCTTGGGCAGGACCCGGCTCAGCCCCCCCGTCCCCGAGCCCACCAGCCCCAGCGCTGCCAGCCCTTGCGCCCCGGGACTGTGTCCCCGCCAGCCTGGGGGACCATGGCGGGGGCAGGTGACCACGGCACCCATGGCTCTCCCCAGGCTCCAGCTGTGGGACCCTCCTCTTCCTCCTGCACTACCACACGCTCCTGGCATCCACACCCGGGGGACAAGCAACGCTGAGCGCCTGCGCCCGTCACCCTTCCCAGCCCCGCCTGCAGGCACCAAGAGCTGGGACCACGGCGACAGCCAGCACCACCGCCACTGCCACCGCCACCGCCACCGCCACTGCTCCCGGCACCTCTGGCCCTTTGCCGCCTCCTCCCGCCGCGCTGCCTGCGCTGCCGCTCGGCCCGGGGGCTCCTTTTGCGTCTCCTGTGCCGGGGCAGTGACCAGCGCACCTGCCGCCACACGGTGCCGGTGACGCGGGGCCGGTGCTGCTGCGGTGCCGCCACCCTCCTCCTGCGGGCTGGGGCTGGCCGGTCGCCATGGAGCCCGCTCGTCGCCGGGCGGCACCGTGGGGACACTGTGATGCCACCGGTGAGGTTGACGCTGTAACGCGCTGACATCACAAAGGGCCTCGCCCGGCACCCCCATAAAAGCGGGCTGGGGGGCGCAGAGCCACAGCTCCCTGTCAGGACAGGGTGGCCGGCCAGCATGGCCCGGTCCCGGCGCAGCAGGCTCCGCAGCAGGAGCCGGCGGCGCCGCCACCACCCAGACCATGACGGGACGCGTCCTCGCCGCCGGTACAGGAGGACCTCACGCCGGCCTGGGGTACTCAGCCGCAGGCGGCGGTATAGGAGGACCCGCCGCCGGCGGCGTGGGACGCGCAGACGCCGCTGCTGACCTCACCCCAGCAGTGGGCGTCTGCGGAGCCGGTGGCCCCGTGACCGCCACACCACGGTGGCCCTGGCTCCCTCAATAAAGCTGGAATGATTGCATGTGCTGTGTTGTGTCTTCCTTGTGTCCCCGTGCGCCGCCCGCGTGGACCAGGGCTGGCACTCCGTGTCTACTGGGGCTGCGTGTCCCCTGTGTGCACGTGTCCAGGACCAGCGCACGTCTCCAGGGATGCAGGTGGCCCAGCCTGCCTGCTCCCGTGCTGGCTCTCACCCCCGTCTCCACGTGCCAGCCCGTCTCCACGGCCCCAGTACGTCTCCATGGCCCCAGCCCATCTCCACGTCCCAGCCCATCTCCACGCCCCCAGCCCGTCCCCGCATCCCCGGCCCATCTCCACCTCCCAGTCCACCTTCACCTCCCCACACCGTTGCCATATCCCAGCCCAGCTCCACGTCCCAGCCTGTCTCCACGTCCCCAGCCCACCTGCATGTCCCCAGCCCATCTCCAGGTCCAGAAGGACATGGGGCTCTTGGAGCCGCGCCAGAGGAGGGCCACCAAAATGATGCGAGGGCTGGAGCACCTCTCCTAGGAGGACAGCCTGAGAGAGTTGGCCTTCTTCAGCCTGCAGAAGAGAAGGCTGCGGGGAGACCTTCTAGCAGCCTTCCAGTACTTCAAGGGGGGCTCTAGGAAAGACACGGACAGACTTTTTTTAGCAAGGCCTCTTGTGACGGCACGGGGAGCCATGGTTTGAAGCTAAGGGAGGGCAGGGGCTCCATTTGGGGAAGCCCTGTGGGGACAGCCCATCCCCATGGCACCGTGAGGCAGGCGGGGGCTTGGGCAGGACCCGGCTCAGCCCCCCCGTCCCCGAGCCCACCAGCCCCAGCGCTGCCAGCCCTTGCGCCCCGGGACTGTGTCCCCGCCAGCCTGGGGGACCATGGCGGGGGCAGGTGACCACGGCACCCATGGCTCTCCCCAGGCTCCAGCTGTGGGACCCTCCTCTTCCTCCTGCACTACCACACGCTCCTGGCATCCACACCCGGGGGACAAGCAACGCTGAGCGCCTGCGCCCGTCACCCTTCCCAGCCCCGCCTGCAGGCACCAAGAGCTGGGACCATGGCGACAGCCAGCACCACCGCCACTGCCACCGCCACCGCCACCGCCACTGCTCCCGGCACCTCTGGCCCTTTGCCGCCTCCTCCCGCCGCGCTGCCTGCGCTGCCGCTCGGCCCGGGGGCTCCTTTTGCGTCTCCTGTGCCGGGGCAGTGACCAGCGCACCTGCCGCCACACGGTGCCGGTGACGCGGGGCCGGTGCTGCTGCGGTGCCGCCACCCTCCTCCTGCGGGCTGGGGCTGGCCGGTCGCCATGGAGCCCGCTCGTCGCCGGGCGGCACCGTGGGGACACTGTGATGCCACCGGTGAGGTTGACGCTGTAACGCGCTGACATCACAAAGGGCCTCGCCCGGCACCCCCATAAAAGCGGGCTGGGGGGCGCAGAGCCACAGCTCCCTGTCAGGACAGGGTGGCCGGCCAGCATGGCCCGGTCCCGGCGCAGCAGGCTCCGCAGCAGGAGCCGGCGGCGCCGCCACCACCCAGACCATGACGGGACGCGTCCTCGCCGCCGGTACAGGAGGACCTCACGCCGGCCTGGGGTACTCAGCCGCAGGCGGCGGTATAGGAGGACCCGCCGCCGGCGGCGTGGGACGCGCAGACGCCGCTGCTGACCTCACCCCAGCAGTGGGCGTCTGCGGAGCCGGTGGCCCCGTGACCGCCACACCACGGTGGCCCTGGCTCCCTCAATAAAGCTGGAATGATTGCATGTGCTGTGTTGTGTCTTCCTTGTGTCCCCGTGCGCCGCCCGCGTGGACCAGGGCTGGCACTCCGTGTCTACTGGGGCTGCGTGTCCCCTGTGTGCACGTGTCCAGGACCAGCGCACGTCTCCAGGGATGCAGGTGGCCCAGCCTGCCTGCTCCCGTGCTGGCTCTCACCCCCGTCTCCACGTGCCAGCCCGTCTCCACGGCCCCAGTACGTCTCCATGGCCCCAGCCCATCTCCACGTCCCAGCCCATCTCCACGCCCCCAGCCCGTCCCCGCATCCCCGGCCCATCTCCACCTCCCAGTCCACCTTCACCTCCCCACACCGTTGCCATATCCCAGCCCAGCTCCACGTCCCAGCCTGTCTCCACGTCCCCAGCCCACCTGCATGTCCCCAGCCCATCTCCAGGTCCAGAAGGACATGGGGCTCTTGGAGCCGCGCCAGAGGAGGGCCACCAAAATGATGCGAGGGCTGGAGCACCTCTCCTAGGAGGACAGCCTGAGAGAGTTGGCCTTCTTCAGCCTGCAGAAGAGAAGGCTGCGGGGAGACCTTCTAGCAGCCTTCCAGTACTTCAAGGGGGGCTCTAGGAAAGACACGGACAGACTTTTTTTAGCAAGGCCTCTTGTGACGGCACGGGGAGCCATGGTTTGAAGCTAAGGGAGGGCAGGGGCTCCATTTGGGGAAGCCCTGTGGGGACAGCCCATCCCCATGGCACCGTGAGGCAGGCGGGGGCTTGGGCAGGACCCGGCTCAGCCCCCCGTCCCCGAGCCCACCAGCCCCAGCGCTGCCAGCCCTTGCGCCCCGGGACTGTGTCCCCGCCAGCCTGGGGGACCATGGCGGGGGCAGGTGACCACGGCACCCATGGCTCTCCCCAGGCTCCAGCTGTGGGACCCTCCTCTTCCTCCTGCACTACCACACGCTCCTGGCATCCACACCCGGGGGACAAGCAACGCTGAGCGCCTGCGCCCGTCACCCTTCCCAGCCCCGCCTGCAGGCACCAAGAGCTGGGACCATGGCGACAGCCAGCACCACCGCCACCGCCACCGCCACCGCCACTGCTCCCGGCACCTCTGGCCCTTTGCCGCCTCCTCCCGCCGCGCTGCCTGCGCTGCCGCTCGGCCCGGGGGCTCCTTTTGCGTCTCCTGTGCCGGGGCAGTGACCAGCGCACCTGCCGCCACACGGTGCCGGTGACGCGGGGCCGGTGCTGCTGCGGTGCCGCCACCCTCCTCCTGCGGGCTGGGGCTGGCCGGTCGCCATGGAGCCCGCTCGTCGCCGGGCGGCACCGTGGGGACACTGTGATGCCACCGGTGAGGTTGACGCTGTAACGCGCTGACATCACAAAGGGCCTCGCCCGGCACCCCCATAAAAGCGGGCTGGGGGGCGCAGAGCCACAGCTCCCTGTCAGGACAGGGTGGCCGGCCAGCATGGCCCGGTCCCGGCGCAGCAGGCTCCGCAGCAGGAGCCGGCGGCGCCGCCACCACCCAGACCATGACGGGACGCGTCCTCGCCGCCGGTACAGGAGGACCTCACGCCGGCCTGGGGTACTCAGCCGCAGGCGGCGGTATAGGAGGACCCGCCGCCGGCGGCGTGGGACGCGCAGACGCCGCTGCTGACCTCACCCCAGCAGTGGGCGTCTGCGGAGCCGGTGGCCCCGTGACCGCCACACCACGGTGGCCCTGGCTCCCTCAATAAAGCTGGAATGATTGCATGTGCTGTGTTGTGTCTTCCTTGTGTCCCCGTGCGCCGCCCGCGTGGACCAGGGCTGGCACTCCGTGTCTACTGGGGCTGCGTGTCCCCTGTGTGCACGTGTCCAGGACCAGCGCACGTCTCCAGGGATGCAGGTGGCCCAGCCTGCCTGCTCCCGTGCTGGCTCTCACCCCCGTCTCCACGTGCCAGCCCGTCTCCACGGCCCCAGTACGTCTCCATGGCCCCAGCCCATCTCCACGTCCCAGCCCATCTCCACGCCCCCAGCCCGTCCCCGCATCCCCGGCCCATCTCCACCTCCCAGTCCACCTTCACCTCCCCACACCGTTGCCATATCCCAGCCCAGCTCCACGTCCCAGCCTGTCTCCACGTCCCCAGCCCACCTGCATGTCCCCAGCCCATCTCCAGGTCCAGAAGGACATGGGGCTCTTGGAGCCGCGCCAGAGGAGGGCCACCAAAATGATGCGAGGGCTGGAGCACCTCTCCTAGGAGGACAGCCTGAGAGAGTTGGCCTTCTTCAGCCTGCAGAAGAGAAGGCTGCGGGGAGACCTTCTAGCAGCCTTCCAGTACTTCAAGGGGGGCTCTAGGAAAGACACGGACAGACTTTTTTTAGCAAGGCCTCTTGTGACGGCACGGGGAGCCATGGTTTGAAGCTAAGGGAGGGCAGGGGCTCCATTTGGGGAAGCCCTGTGGGGACAGCCCATCCCCATGGCACCGTGAGGCAGGCGGGGGCTTGGGCAGGACCCGGCTCAGCCCCCCGTCCCCGAGCCCACCAGCCCCAGCGCTGCCAGCCCTTGCGCCCCGGGACTGTGTCCCCGCCAGCCTGGGGGACCATGGCGGGGGCAGGTGACCACGGCACCCATGGCTCTCCCCAGGCTCCAGCTGTGGGACCCTCCTCTTCCTCCTGCACTACCACACGCTCCTGGCATCCACACCCGGGGGACAAGCAACGCTGAGCGCCTGCGCCCGTCACCCTTCCCAGCCCCGCCTGCAGGCACCAAGAGCTGGGACCATGGCGACAGCCAGCACCACCGCCACCGCCACCGCCACCGCCACTGCTCCCGGCACCTCTGGCCCTTTGCCGCCTCCTCCCGCCGCGCTGCCTGCGCTGCCGCTCGGCCCGGGGGCTCCTTTTGCGTCTCCTGTGCCGGGGCAGTGACCAGCGCACCTGCCGCCACACGGTGCCGGTGACGCGGGGCCGGTGCTGCTGCGGTGCCGCCACCCTCCTCCTGCGGGCTGGGGCTGGCCGGTCGCCATGGAGCCCGCTCGTCGCCGGGCGGCACCGTGGGGACACTGTGATGCCACCGGTGAGGTTGACGCTGTAACGCGCTGACATCACAAAGGGCCTCGCCCGGCACCCCCATAAAAGCGGGCTGGGGGGCGCAGAGCCACAGCTCCCTGTCAGGACAGGGTGGCCGGCCAGCATGGCCCGGTCCCGGCGCAGCAGGCTCCGCAGCAGGAGCCGGCGGCGCCGCCACCACCCAGACCATGACGGGACGCGTCCTCGCCGCCGGTACAGGAGGACCTCACGCCGGCCTGGGGTACTCAGCCGCAGGCGGCGGTATAGGAGGACCCGCCGCCGGCGGCGTGGGACGCGCAGACGCCGCTGCTGACCTCACCCCAGCAGTGGGCGTCTGCGGAGCCGGTGGCCCCGTGACCGCCACACCACGGTGGCCCTGGCTCCCTCAATAAAGCTGGAATGATTGCATGTGCTGTGTTGTGTCTTCCTTGTGTCCCCGTGCGCCGCCCGCGTGGACCAGGGCTGGCACTCCGTGTCTACTGGGGGTGCGTGTCCCGCGTGTGCACGTGTCCAGGACCAGCGCACGTCTCCAGGGATGCAGGTGGCCCAGCCTGCCTGCTCCCGTGCTGGCTCTCACCCCCGTCTCCACGTGCCAGCCCGTCTCCACGGCCCCAGTACGTCTCCATGGCCCCAGCCCATCTCCACGTCCCAGCCCATCTCCACGCCCCCAGCCCGTCCCCGCATCCCCGGCCCATCTCCACGTCCCAGTCCACCTTCACCTCCCCACACCGTTGCCGTATCCCAGCCCAGCTCCACGTCCCAGCCTGTCTCCACGTCCCCAGCCCACCTGCATGTCCCCAGCCCATCTCCAGGTCCAGAAGGGCATGGGGCTCTTGGAGCCGCGCCAGAGGAGGGCCACCAAAATGATGCGAGGGCTGGAGCACCTCTCCTAGGAGGACAGCCTGAGAGAGTTGGCCTTCTTCAGCCTGCAGAAGAGAAGGCTGCGGGGAGACCTTCTAGCAGCCTTCCAGTACTTCAAGGGGGGCTCTAGGAAAGACACGGACAGACTTTTTTTAGCAAGGCCTCTTGTGACGGCACGGGGAGCCATGGTTTGAAGCTAAGGGAGGGCAGGGGCTCCATTTGGGGAAGCCCTGTGGGGACAGCCCGTCCCCATGGCACCGTGAGGCAGGCGGGGGCTTGGGCAGGACCCGGCTCAGCCCCCCGTCCCCGAGCCCACCAGCCCCAGCGCTGCCAGCCCTTGCGCCCCGGGACTGTGTCCCCGCCAGCCTGGGGGACCATGGCGGGGGCAGGTGACCACGGCACCCATGGCTCTCCCCAGGCTCCAGCTGTGGGACCCTCCTCTTCCTCCTGCACTACCACACGCTCCTGGCATCCACACCCGGGGGACAAGCAACGCTGAGCGCCTGCGCCCGTCACCCTTCCCAGCCCCGCCTGCAGGCACCAAGAGCTGGGACCATGGCGACAGCCAGCACCACCGCCACCGCCACCGCCACCGCCACCGCCACTGCTCCCGGCACCTCTGGCCCTTTGCCGCCTCCTCCCGCCGCGCTGCCTGCGCTGCCGCTCGGCCCGGGGGCTCCTTTTGCGTCTCCTGTGCCGGGGCAGTGACCAGCGCACCTGCCGCCACACGGTGCCGGTGACGCGGGGCCGGTGCTGCTGCGGTGCCGCCACCCTCCTCCTGCGGGCTGGGGCTGGCCGGTCGCCATGGAGCCCGCTCGTCGCCGGGCGGCACCGTGGGGACACTGTGATGCCACCGGTGAGGTTGACGCTGTAACGCGCTGACATCACAAAGGGCCTCGCCCGGCACCCCCATAAAAGCGGGCTGGGGGGCGCAGAGCCACAGCTCCCTGTCAGGACAGGGTGGCCGGCCAGCATGGCCCGGTCCCGGCGCAGCAGGCTCCGCAGCAGGAGCCGGCGGCGCCGCCACCACCCAGACCATGACGGGACGCGTCCTCGCCGCCGGTACAGGAGGACCTCACGCCGGCCTGGGGTACTCAGCCGCAGGCGGCGGTATAGGAGGACCCGCCGCCGGCGGCGTGGGACGCGCAGACGCCGCTGCTGACCTCACCCCAGCAGTGGGCGTCTGCGGAGCCGGTGGCCCCGTGACCGCCACACCACGGTGGCCCTGGCTCCCTCAATAAAGCTGGAATGATTGCATGTGCTGTGTTGTGTCTTCCTTGTGTCCCCGTGCGCCGCCCGCGTGGACCAGGGCTGGCACTCCGTGTCTACTGGGGGTGCGTGTCCCGCGTGTGCACGTGTCCAGGACCAGCGCACGTCTCCAGGGATGCAGGTGGCCCAGCCTGCCTGCTCCCGTGCTGGCTCTCACCCCCGTCTCCACGTGCCAGCCCGTCTCCACGGCCCCAGTACGTCTCCATGGCCCCAGCCCATCTCCACGTCCCAGCCCATCTCCACGCCCCCAGCCCGTCCCCGCATCCCCGGCCCATCTCCACGTCCCAGTCCACCTTCACCTCCCCACACCGTTGCCGTATCCCAGCCCAGCTCCACGTCCCAGCCTGTCTCCACGTCCCCAGCCCACCTGCATGTCCCCAGCCCATCTCCAGGTCCAGAAGGGCATGGGGCTCTTGGAGCCGCGCCAGAGGAGGGCCACCAAAATGATGCGAGGGCTGGAGCACCTCTCCTAGGAGGACAGCCTGAGAGAGTTGGCCTTCTTCAGCCTGCAGAAGAGAAGGCTGCGGGGAGACCTTCTAGCAGCTTCCAGTACTTCAAGGGGGGCTCTAGGAAAGACACGGACAGACTTTTTTTAGCAAGGCCTCTTGTGACGGCACGGGGAGCCATGGTTTGAAGCTAAGGGAGGGCAGGGGCTCCATTTGGGGAAGCCCTGTGGGGACAGCCCGTCCCCATGGCACCGTGAGGCAGGCGGGGGCTTGGGCAGGACCCGGCTCAGCCCCCCGTCCCCGAGCCCACCAGCCCCAGCGCTGCCAGCCCTTGCGCCCCGGGACTGTGTCCCCGCCAGCCTGGGGGACCATGGCGGGGGCAGGTGACCACGGCACCCATGGCTCTCCCCAGGCTCCAGCTGTGGGACCCTCCTCTTCCTCCTGCACTACCACACGCTCCTGGCATCCACACCCGGGGGACAAGCAACGCTGAGCGCCTGCGCCCGTCACCCTTCCCAGCCCCGCCTGCAGGCACCAAGAGCTGGGACCATGGCGACAGCCAGCACCACCGCCACCGCCACCGCCACCGCCACCGCCACTGCTCCCGGCACCTCTGGCCCTTTGCCGCCTCCTCCCGCCGCGCTGCCTGCGCTGCCGCTCGGCCCGGGGGCTCCTTTTGCGTCTCCTGTGCCGGGGCAGTGACCAGCGCACCTGCCGCCACACGGTGCCGGTGACGCGGGGCCGGTGCTGCTGCGGTGCCGCCACCCTCCTCCTGCGGGCTGGGGCTGGCCGGTTGCCATGGAGCCCGCTCGTCGCCGGGCGGCACCGTGGGGACACTGTGATGCCACCGGTGAGGTTGACGCTGTAACGCGCTGACATCACAAAGGGCCTCGCCCGGCACCCCCATAAAAGCGGGCTGGGGGGCGCAGAGCCACAGCTCCCTGTCAGGACAGGGTGGCCGGCCAGCATGGCCCGGTCCCGGCGCAGCAGGCTCCGCAGCAGGAGCCGGCGGCGCCGCCACCACCCAGACCATGACGGGACGCGTCCTCGCCGCCGGTACAGGAGGACCTCACGCCGGCCTGGGGTACTCAGCCGCAGGCGGCGGTATAGGAGGACCCGCCGCCGGCGGCGTGGGACGCGCAGACGCCGCTGCTGACCTCACCCCAGCAGTGGGCGTCTGCGGAGCCGGTGGCCCCGTGACCGCCACACCACGGTGGCCCTGGCTCCCTCAATAAAGCTGGAATGATTGCATGTGCTGTGTTGTGTCTTCCTTGTGTCCCCGTGCGCCGCCCGCGTGGACCAGGGCTGGCACTCCGTGTCTACTGGGGCTGCGTGTCCCCTGTGTGCACGTGTCCAGGACCAGCGCACGTCTCCAGGGATGCAGGTGGCCCAGCCTGCCTGCTCCCGTGCTGGCTCTCACCCCCGTCTCCACGTGCCAGCCCGTCTCCACGGCCCCAGTACGTCTCCATGGCCCCAGCCCATCTCCACGTCCCAGCCCATCTCCACGCCCCCAGCCCGTCCCCGCATCCCCGGCCCATCTCCACCTCCCAGTCCACCTTCACCTCCCCACACCGTTGCCATATCCCAGCCCAGCTCCACGTCCCAGCCTGTCTCCACGTCCCCAGCCCACCTGCATGTCCCCAGCCCATCTCCAGGTCCAGAAGGACATGGGGCTCTTGGAGCCGCGCCAGAGGAGGGCCACCAAAATGATGCGAGGGCTGGAGCACCTCTTCTAGGAGGACAGCCTGAGAGAGTTGGCCTTCTTCAGCCTGCAGAAGAGAAGGCTGCGGGGAGACCTTCTAGCAGCCTTCCAGTACTTCAAGGGGGGCTCTAGGAAAGACACGGACAGACTTTTTTTAGCACGGCCTCTTGTGACGGCACGGGGAGCCATGGTTTGAAGCTAAGGGAGGGCAGGGGCTCCATTTGGGGAAGCCCTGTGGGGACAGCCCATCCCCATGGCACCGTGAGGCAGGCGGGGGCTTGGGCAGGACCCGGCTCAGCCCCCCGTCCCCGAGCCCACCAGCCCCAGCGCTGCCAGCCCTTGCGCCCCGGGACTGTGTCCCCGCCAGCCTGGGGGACCATGGCGGGGGCAGGTGACCACGGCACCCATGGCTCTCCCCAGGCTCCAGCTGTGGGACCCTCCTCTTCCTCCTGCACTACCACACGCTCCTGGCATCCACACCCGGGGGACAAGCAACGCTGAGCGCCTGCGCCCGTCACCCTTCCCAGCCCCGCCTGCAGGCACCAAGAGCTGGGACCATGGCGACAGCCAGCACCACCGCCACCGCCACCGCCACCGCCACCGCCACTGCTCCCGGCACCTCTGGCCCTTTGCCGCCTCCTCCCGCCGCGCTGCCTGCGCTGCCGCTCGGCCCAGGGGCTCCTTTTGCGTCTCCTGTGCCGGGGCAGTGACCAGCGCACCTGCCGCCACACGGTGCCGGTGACGCGGGGCCGGTGCTGCTGCGGTGCCGCCACCCTCCTCCTGCGGGCTGGGGCTGGCCGGTCGCCATGGAGCCCGCTCGTCGCCGGGCGGCACCGTGGGGACACTGTGATGCCACCGGTGAGGTTGACGCTGTAACGCGCTGACATCACAAAGGGCCTCGCCCGGCACCCCCATAAAAGCGGGCTGGGGGGCGCAGAGCCACAGCTCCCTGTCAGGACAGGGTGGCCGGCCAGCATGGCCCGGTCCCGGCGCAGCAGGCTCCGCAGCAGGAGCCGGCGGCGCCGCCACCACCCAGACCATGACGGGACGCGTCCTCGCCGCCGGTACAGGAGGACCTCACGCCGGCCTGGGGTACTCAGCCGCAGGCGGCGGTATAGGAGGACCCGCCGCCGGCGGCGTGGGACGCGCAGACGCCGCTGCTGACCTCACCCCAGCAGTGGGCGTCTGCGGAGCCGGTGGCCCCGTGACCGCCACACCACGGTGGCCCTGGCTCCCTCAATAAAGCTGGAATGATTGCATGTGCTGTGTTGTGTCTTCCTTGTGTCCCCGTGCGCCGCCCGCGTGGACCAGGGCTGGCACTCCGTGTCTACTGGGGCTGCGTGTCCCCTGTGTGCACGTGTCCAGGACCAGCGCACGTCTCCAGGGATGCAGGTGGCCCAGCCTGCCTGCTCCCGTGCTGGCTCTCACCCCCGTCTCCACGTGCCAGCCCGTCTCCACGGCCCCAGTACGTCTCCATGGCCCCAGCCCATCTCCACGTCCCAGCCCATCTCCACGCCCCCAGCCCGTCCCCGCATCCCCGGCCCATCTCCACCTCCCAGTCCACCTTCACCTCCCCACACCGTTGCCATATCCCAGCCCAGCTCCACGTCCCAGCCTGTCTCCACGTCCCCAGCCCACCTGCATGTCCCCAGCCCATCTCCAGGTCCAGAAGGACATGGGGCTCTTGGAGCCGCGCCAGAGGAGGGCCACCAAAATGATGCGAGGGCTGGAGCACCTCTTCTAGGAGGACAGCCTGAGAGAGTTGGCCTTCTTCAGCCTGCAGAAGAGAAGGCTGCGGGGAGACCTTCTAGCAGCCTTCCAGTACTTCAAGGGGGGCTCTAGGAAAGACACGGACAGACTTTTTTTAGCACGGCCTCTTGTGACGGCACGGGGAGCCATGGTTTGAAGCTAAGGGAGGGCAGGGGCTCCATTTGGGGAAGCCCTGTGGGGACAGCCCGTCCCCATGGCACCGTGAGGCAGGCGGGGGCTTGGGCAGGACCCGGCTCAGCCCCCCGTCCCCGAGCCCACCAGCCCCAGCGCTGCCAGCCCTTGCGCCCCGGGACTGTGTCCCCGCCAGCCTGGGGGACCATGGCGGGGGCAGGTGACCACGGCACCCATGGCTCTCCCCAGGCTCCAGCTGTGGGACCCTCCTCTTCCTCCTGCACTACCACACGCTCCTGGCATCCACACCCGGGGGACAAGCAACGCTGAGCGCCTGCGCCCGTCACCCTTCCCAGCCCCGCCTGCAGGCACCAAGAGCTGGGACCATGGCGACAGCCAGCACCACCGCCACCGCCACCGCCACCGCCACCGCCACTGCTCCCGGCACCTCTGGCCCTTTGCCGCCTCCTCCCGCCGCGCTGCCTGCGCTGCCGCTCGGCCCGGGGGCTCCTTTTGCGTCTCCTGTGCCGGGGCAGTGACCAGCGCACCTGCCGCCACACGGTGCCGGTGACGCGGGGCCGGTGCTGCTGCGGTGCCGCCACCCTCCTCCTGCGGGCTGGGGCTGGCCGGTCGCCATGGAGCCCGCTCGTCGCCGGGCGGCACCGTGGGGACACTGTGATGCCACCGGTGAGGTTGACGCTGTAACGCGCTGACATCACAAAGGGCCTCGCCCGGCACCCCCATAAAAGCGGGCTGGGGGGCGCAGAGCCACAGCTCCCTGTCAGGACAGGGTGGCCGGCCAGCATGGCCCGGTCCCGGCGCAGCAGGCTCCGCAGCAGGAGCCGGCGGCGCCGCCACCACCCAGACCATGACGGGACGCGTCCTCGCCGCCGGTACAGGAGGACCTCACGCCGGCCTGGGGTACTCAGCCGCAGGCGGCGGTATAGGAGGACCCGCCGCCGGCGGCGTGGGACGCGCAGACGCCGCTGCTGACCTCACCCCAGCAGTGGGCGTCTGCGGAGCCGGTGGCCCCGTGACCGCCACACCACGGTGGCCCTGGCTCCCTCAATAAAGCTGGAATGATTGCATGTGCTGTGTTGTGTCTTCCTTGTGTCCCCGTGCGCCGCCCGCGTGGACCAGGGCTGGCACTCCGTGTCTACTGGGGCTGCGTGTCCCCTGTGTGCACGTGTCCAGGACCAGCGCACGTCTCCAGGGATGCAGGTGGCCCAGCCTGCCTGCTCCCGTGCTGGCTCTCACCCCCGTCTCCACGTGCCAGCCCGTCTCCACGGCCCCAGTACGTCTCCATGGCCCCAGCCCATCTCCACGTCCCAGCCCATCTCCACGCCCCCAGCCCGTCCCCGCATCCCCGGCCCATCTCCACCTCCCAGTCCACCTTCACCTCCCCACACCGTTGCCATATCCCAGCCCAGCTCCACGTCCCAGCCTGTCTCCACGTCCCCAGCCCACCTGCATGTCCCCAGCCCATCTCCAGGTCCAGAAGGACATGGGGCTCTTGGAGCCGCGCCAGAGGAGGGCCACCAAAATGATGCGAGGGCTGGAGCACCTCTCCTAGGAGGACAGCCTGAGAGAGTTGGCCTTCTTCAGCCTGCAGAAGAGAAGGCTGCGGGGAGACCTTCTAGCAGCCTTCCAGTACTTCAAGGGGGGCTCTAGGAAAGACACGGACAGACTTTTTTTAGCAAGGCCTCTTGTGACGGCACGGGGAGCCATGGTTTGAAGCTAAGGGAGGGCAGGGGCTCCATTTGGGGAAGCCCTGTGGGGACAGCCCATCCCCATGGCACCGTGAGGCAGGCGGGGGCTTGGGCAGGACCCGGCTCAGCCCCCCCGTCCCCGAGCCCACCAGCCCCAGCGCTGCCAGCCCTTGCGCCCCGGGACTGTGTCCCCGCCAGCCTGGGGGACCATGGCGGGGGCAGGTGACCACGGCACCCATGGCTCTCCCCAGGCTCCAGCTGTGGGACCCTCCTCTTCCTCCTGCACTACCACACGCTCCTGGCATCCACACCCGGGGGACAAGCAACGCTGAGCGCCTGCGCCCGTCACCCTTCCCAGCCCCGCCTGCAGGCACCAAGAGCTGGGACCATGGCGACAGCCAGCACCACCGCCACCGCCACCGCCACCGCCACCGCCACTGCTCCCGGCACCTCTGGCCCTTTGCCGCCTCCTCCCGCCGCGCTGCCTGCGCTGCCGCTCGGCCCGGGGGCTCCTTTTGCGTCTCCTGTGCCGGGGCAGTGACCAGCGCACCTGCCGCCACACGGTGCCGGTGACGCGGGGCCGGTGCTGCTGCGGTGCCGCCACCCTCCTCCTGCGGGCTGGGGCTGGCCGGTCGCCATGGAGCCCGCTCGTCGCCGGGCGGCACCGTGGGGACACTGTGATGCCACCGGTGAGGTTGACGCTGTAACGCGCTGACATCACAAAGGGCCTCGCCCGGCACCCCCATAAAAGCGGGCTGGGGGGCGCAGAGCCACAGCTCCCTGTCAGGACAGGGTGGCCGGCCAGCATGGCCCGGTCCCGGCGCAGCAGGCTCCGCAGCAGGAGCCGGCGGCGCCGCCACCACCCAGACCATGACGGGACGCGTCCTCGCCGCCGGTACAGGAGGACCTCACGCCGGCCTGGGGTACTCAGCCGCAGGCGGCGGTATAGGAGGACCCGCCGCCGGCGGCGTGGGACGCGCAGACGCCGCTGCTGACCTCACCCCAGCAGTGGGCGTCTGCGGAGCCGGTGGCCCCGTGACCGCCACACCACGGTGGCCCTGGCTCCCTCAATAAAGCTGGAATGATTGCATGTGCTGTGTTGTGTCTTCCTTGTGTCCCCGTGCGCCGCCCGCGTGGACCAGGGCTGGCACTCCGTGTCTACTGGGGCTGCGTGTCCCCTGTGTGCACGTGTCCAGGACCAGCGCACGTCTCCAGGGATGCAGGTGGCCCAGCCTGCCTGCTCCCGTGCTGGCTCTCACCCCCGTCTCCACGTGCCAGCCCGTCTCCACGGCCCCAGTACGTCTCCATGGCCCCAGCCCATCTCCACGTCCCAGCCCATCTCCACGCCCCCAGCCCGTCCCCGCATCCCCGGCCCATCTCCACCTCCCAGTCCACCTTCGCCTCCCCACACCGTTGCCATATCCCAGCCCAGCTCCACGTCCCAGCCTGTCTCCACGTCCCCAGCCCACCTGCATGTCCCCAGCCCATCTCCAGGTCCAGAAGGACATGGGGCTCTTGGAGCCGCGCCAGAGGAGGGCCACCAAAATGATGCGAGGGCTGGAGCACCTCTCCTAGGAGGACAGCCTGAGAGAGTTGGCCTTCTTCAGCCTGCAGAAGAGAAGGCTGCGGGGAGACCTTCTAGCAGCCTTCCAGTACTTCAAGGGGGGCTCTAGGAAAGACACGGACAGACTTTTTTTAGCAAGGCCTCTTGTGACGGCACGGGGAGCCATGGTTTGAAGCTAAGGGAGGGCAGGGGCTCCATTTGGGGAAGCCCTGTGGGGACAGCCCATCCCCATGGCACCGTGAGGCAGGCGGGGGCTTGGGCAGGACCCGGCTCAGCCCCCCCGTCCCCGAGCCCACCAGCCCCAGCGCTGCCAGCCCTTGCGCCCCGGGACTGTGTCCCCGCCAGCCTGGGGGACCATGGCGGGGGCAGGTGACCACGGCACCCATGGCTCTCCCCAGGCTCCAGCTGTGGGACCCTCCTCTTCCTCCTGCACTACCACACGCTCCTGGCATCCACACCCGGGGGACAAGCAACGCTGAGCGCCTGCGCCCGTCACCCTTCCCAGCCCCGCCTGCAGGCACCAAGAGCTGGGACCATGGCGACAGCCAGCACCACCGCCACCGCCACCGCCACCGCCACCGCCACTGCTCCCGGCACCTCTGGCCCTTTGCCGCCTCCTCCCGCCGCGCTGCCTGCGCTGCCGCTCGGCCCGGGGGCTCCTTTTGCGTCTCCTGTGCCGGGGCAGTGACCAGCGCACCTGCCGCCACACGGTGCCGGTGACGCGGGGCCGGTGCTGCTGCGGTGCCACCACCCTCCTCCTGCGGGCTGGGGCTGGCCGGTCGCCATGGAGCCCGCTCGTCGCCGGGCGGCACCGTGGGGACACTGTGATGCCACCGGTGAGGTTGACGCTGTAACGCGCTGACATCACAAAGGGCCTCGCCCGGCACCCCCATAAAAGCGGGCTGGGGGGCGCAGAGCCACAGCTCCCTGTCAGGACAGGGTGGCCGGCCAGCATGGCCCGGTCCCGGCGCAGCAGGCTCCGCAGCAGGAGCCGGCGGCGCCGCCACCACCCAGACCATGACGGGACGCGTCCTCGCCGCCGGTACAGGAGGACCTCACGCCGGCCTGGGGTACTCAGCCGCAGGCGGCGGTATAGGAGGACCCGCCGCCGGCGGCGTGGGACGCGCAGACGCCGCTGCTGACCTCACCCCAGCAGTGGGCGTCTGCGGAGCCGGTGGCCCCGTGACCGCCACACCACGGTGGCCCTGGCTCCCTCAATAAAGCTGGAATGATTGCATGTGCTGTGTTGTGTCTTCCTTGTGTCCCCGTGCGCCGCCCGCGTGGACCAGGGCTGGCACTCCGTGTCTACTGGGGCTGCGTGTCCCCTGTGTGCACGTGTCCAGGACCAGCGCACGTCTCCAGGGATGCAGGTGGCCCAGCCTGCCTGCTCCCGTGCTGGCTCTCACCCCCGTCTCCACGTGCCAGCCCGTCTCCACGGCCCCAGTACGTCTCCATGGCCCCAGCCCATCTCCACGTCCCAGCCCATCTCCACGCCCCCAGCCCGTCCCCGCATCCCCGGCCCATCTCCACCTCCCAGTCCACCTTCACCTCCCCACACCGTTGCCATATCCCAGCCCAGCTCCACGTCCCAGCCTGTCTCCACGTCCCCAGCCCACCTGCATGTCCCCAGCCCATCTCCAGGTCCAGAAGGACATGGGGCTCTTGGAGCCGCGCCAGAGGAGGGCCACCAAAATGATGCGAGGGCTGGAGCACCTCTCCTAGGAGGACAGCCTGAGAGAGTTGGCCTTCTTCAGCCTGCAGAAGAGAAGGCTGCGGGGAGACCTTCTAGCAGCCTTCCAGTACTTCAAGGGGGGCTCTAGGAAAGACACGGACAGACTTTTTTTAGCAAGGCCTCTTGTGACGGCACGGGGAGCCATGGTTTGAAGCTAAGGGAGGGCAGGGGCTCCATTTGGGGAAGCCCTGTGGGGACAGCCCATCCCCATGGCACCGTGAGGCAGGCGGGGGCTTGGGCAGGACCCGGCTCAGCCCCCCCGTCCCCGAGCCCACCAGCCCCAGCGCTGCCAGCCCTTGCGCCCCGGGACTGTGTCCCCGCCAGCCTGGGGGACCATGGCGGGGGCAGGTGACCACGGCACCCATGGCTCTCCCCAGGCTCCAGCTGTGGGACCCTCCTCTTCCTCCTGCACTACCACACGCTCCTGGCATCCACACCCGGGGGACAAGCAACGCTGAGCGCCTGCGCCCGTCACCCTTCCCAGCCCCGCCTGCAGGCACCAAGAGCTGGGACCATGGCGACAGCCAGCACCACCGCCACTGCCACCGCCACCGCCACCGCCACTGCTCCCGGCACCTCTGGCCCTTTGCCGCCTCCTCCCGCCGCGCTGCCTGCGCTGCCGCTCGGCCCGGGGGCTCCTTTTGCGTCTCCTGTGCCGGGGCAGTGACCAGCGCACCTGCCGCCACACGGTGCCGGTGACGCGGGGCCGGTGCTGCTGCGGTGCCGCCACCCTCCTCCTGCGGGCTGGGGCTGGCCGGTCGCCATGGAGCCCGCTCGTCGCCGGGCGGCACCGTGGGGACACTGTGATGCCACCGGTGAGGTTGACGCTGTAACGCGCTGACATCACAAAGGGCCTCGCCCGGCACCCCCATAAAAGCGGGCTGGGGGGCGCAGAGCCACAGCTCCCTGTCAGGACAGGGTGGCCGGCCAGCATGGCCCGGTCCCGGCGCAGCAGGCTCCGCAGCAGGAGCCGGCGGCGCCGCCACCACCCAGACCATGACGGGACGCGTCCTCGCCGCCGGTACAGGAGGACCTCACGCCGGCCTGGGGTACTCAGCCGCAGGCGGCGGTATAGGAGGACCCGCCGCCGGCGGCGTGGGACGCGCAGACGCCGCTGCTGACCTCACCCCAGCAGTGGGCGTCTGCGGAGCCGGTGGCCCCGTGACCGCCACACCACGGTGGCCCTGGCTCCCTCAATAAAGCTGGAATGATTGCATGTGCTGTGTTGTGTCTTCCTTGTGTCCCCGTGCGCCGCCCGCGTGGACCAGGGCTGGCACTCCGTGTCTACTGGGGCTGCGTGTCCCCTGTGTGCACGTGTCCAGGACCAGCGCACGTCTCCAGGGATGCAGGTGGCCCAGCCTGCCTGCTCCCGTGCTGGCTCTCACCCCCGTCTCCACGTGCCAGCCCGTCTCCACGGCCCCAGTACGTCTCCATGGCCCCAGCCCATCTCCACGTCCCAGCCCATCTCCACGCCCCCAGCCCGTCCCCGCATCCCCGGCCCATCTCCACCTCCCAGTCCACCTTCACCTCCCCACACCGTTGCCATATCCCAGCCCAGCTCCACGTCCCAGCCTGTCTCCACGTCCCCAGCCCACCTGCATGTCCCCAGCCCATCTCCAGGTCCAGAAGGACATGGGGCTCTTGGAGCCGCGCCAGAGGAGGGCCACCAAAATGATGCGAGGGCTGGAGCACCTCTCCTAGGAGGACAGCCTGAGAGAGTTGGCCTTCTTCAGCCTGCAGAAGAGAAGGCTGCGGGGAGACCTTCTAGCAGCCTTCCAGTACTTCAAGGGGGGCTCTAGGAAAGACACGGACAGACTTTTTTTAGCAAGGCCTCTTGTGACGGCACGGGGAGCCATGGTTTGAAGCTAAGGGAGGGCAGGGGCTCCATTTGGGGAAGCCCTGTGGGGACAGCCCATCCCCATGGCACCGTGAGGCAGGCGGGGGCTTGGGCAGGACCCGGCTCAGCCCCCCCGTCCCCGAGCCCACCAGCCCCAGCGCTGCCAGCCCTTGCGCCCCGGGACTGTGTCCCCGCCAGCCTGGGGGACCATGGCGGGGGCAGGTGACCACGGCACCCATGGCTCTCCCCAGGCTCCAGCTGTGGGACCCTCCTCTTCCTCCTGCACTACCACACGCTCCTGGCATCCACACCCGGGGGACAAGCAACGCTGAGCGCCTGCGCCCGTCACCCTTCCCAGCCCCGCCTGCAGGCACCAAGAGCTGGGACCACGGCGACAGCCAGCACCACCGCCACTGCCACCGCCACCGCCACCGCCACTGCTCCCGGCACCTCTGGCCCTTTGCCGCCTCCTCCCGCCGCGCTGCCTGCGCTGCCGCTCGGCCCGGGGGCTCCTTTTGCGTCTCCTGTGCCGGGGCAGTGACCAGCGCACCTGCCGCCACACGGTGCCGGTGACGCGGGGCCGGTGCTGCTGCGGTGCCGCCACCCTCCTCCTGCGGGCTGGGGCTGGCCGGTCGCCATGGAGCCCGCTCGTCGCCGGGCGGCACCGTGGGGACACTGTGATGCCACCGGTGAGGTTGACGCTGTAACGCGCTGACATCACAAAGGGCCTCGCCCGGCACCCCCATAAAAGCGGGCTGGGGGGCGCAGAGCCACAGCTCCCTGTCAGGACAGGGTGGCCGGCCAGCATGGCCCGGTCCCGGCGCAGCAGGCTCCGCAGCAGGAGCCGGCGGCGCCGCCACCACCCAGACCATGACGGGACGCGTCCTCGCCGCCGGTACAGGAGGACCTCACGCCGGCCTGGGGTACTCAGCCGCAGGCGGCGGTATAGGAGGACCCGCCGCCGGCGGCGTGGGACGCGCAGACGCCGCTGCTGACCTCACCCCAGCAGTGGGCGTCTGCGGAGCCGGTGGCCCCGTGACCGCCACACCACGGTGGCCCTGGCTCCCTCAATAAAGCTGGAATGATTGCATGTGCTGTGTTGTGTCTTCCTTGTGTCCCCGTGCGCCGCCCGCGTGGACCAGGGCTGGCACTCCGTGTCTACTGGGGCTGCGTGTCCCCTGTGTGCACGTGTCCAGGACCAGCGCACGTCTCCAGGGATGCAGGTGGCCCAGCCTGCCTGCTCCCGTGCTGGCTCTCACCCCCGTCTCCACGTGCCAGCCCGTCTCCACGGCCCCAGTACGTCTCCATGGCCCCAGCCCATCTCCACGTCCCAGCCCATCTCCACGCCCCCAGCCCGTCCCCGCATCCCCGGCCCATCTCCACCTCCCAGTCCACCTTCACCTCCCCACACCGTTGCCATATCCCAGCCCAGCTCCACGTCCCAGCCTGTCTCCACGTCCCCAGCCCACCTGCATGTCCCCAGCCCATCTCCAGGTCCAGAAGGACATGGGGCTCTTGGAGCCGCGCCAGAGGAGGGCCACCAAAATGATGCGAGGGCTGGAGCACCTCTCCTAGGAGGACAGCCTGAGAGAGTTGGCCTTCTTCAGCCTGCAGAAGAGAAGGCTGCGGGGAGACCTTCTAGCAGCCTTCCAGTACTTCAAGGGGGGCTCTAGGAAAGACACGGACAGACTTTTTTTAGCAAGGCCTCTTGTGACGGCACGGGGAGCCATGGTTTGAAGCTAAGGGAGGGCAGGGGCTCCATTTGGGGAAGCCCTGTGGGGACAGCCCATCCCCATGGCACCGTGAGGCAGGCGGGGGCTTGGGCAGGACCCGGCTCAGCCCCCCCGTCCCCGAGCCCACCAGCCCCAGCGCTGCCAGCCCTTGCGCCCCGGGACTGTGTCCCCGCCAGCCTGGGGGACCATGGCGGGGGCAGGTGACCACGGCACCCATGGCTCTCCCCAGGCTCCAGCTGTGGGACCCTCCTCTTCCTCCTGCACTACCACAAGCTCCTGGCATCCACACCCGGGGGACAAGCAACGCTGAGCGCCTGCGCCCGTCACCCTTCCCAGCCCCGCCTGCAGGCACCAAGAGCTGGGACCATGGCGACAGCCAGCACCACCGCCACTGCCACCGCCACCGCCACCGCCACTGCTCCCGGCACCTCTGGCCCTTTGCCGCCTCCTCCCGCCGCGCTGCCTGCGCTGCCGCTCGGCCCGGGGGCTCCTTTTGCGTCTCCTGTGCCGGGGCAGTGACCAGCGCACCTGCCGCCACACGGTGCCGGTGACGCGGGGCCGGTGCTGCTGCGGTGCCGCCACCCTCCTCCTGCGGGCTGGGGCTGGCCGGTCGCCATGGAGCCCGCTCGTCGCCGGGCGGCACCGTGGGGACACTGTGATGCCACCGGTGAGGTTGACGCTGTAACGCGCTGACATCACAAAGGGCCTCGCCCGGCACCCCCATAAAAGCGGGCTGGGGGGCGCAGAGCCACAGCTCCCTGTCAGGACAGGGTGGCCGGCCAGCATGGCCCGGTCCCGGCGCAGCAGGCTCCGCAGCAGGAGCCGGCGGCGCCGCCACCACCCAGACCATGACGGGACGCGTCCTCGCCGCCGGTACAGGAGGACCTCACGCCGGCCTGGGGTACTCAGCCGCAGGCGGCGGTATAGGAGGACCCGCCGCCGGCGGCGTGGGACGCGCAGACGCCGCTGCTGACCTCACCCCAGCAGTGGGCGTCTGCGGAGCCGGTGGCCCCGTGACCGCCACACCACGGTGGCCCTGGCTCCCTCAATAAAGCTGGAATGATTGCATGTGCTGTGTTGTGTCTTCCTTGTGTCCCCGTGCGCCGCCCGCGTGGACCAGGGCTGGCACTCCGTGTCTACTGGGGCTGCGTGTCCCCTGTGTGCACGTGTCCAGGACCAGCGCACGTCTCCAGGGATGCAGGTGGCCCAGCCTGCCTGCTCCCGTGCTGGCTCTCACCCCCGTCTCCACGTGCCAGCCCGTCTCCACGGCCCCAGTACGTCTCCATGGCCCCAGCCCATCTCCACGTCCCAGCCCATCTCCACGCCCCCAGCCCGTCCCCGCATCCCCGGCCCATCTCCACCTCCCAGTCCACCTTCGCCTCCCCACACCATTGCCATATCCCAGCCCAGCTCCACGTCCCAGCCTGTCTCCACGTCCCCAGCCCACCTGCATGTCCCCAGCCCATCTCCAGGTCCAGAAGGACATGGGGCTCTTGGAGCCGCGCCAGAGGAGGGCCACCAAAATGATGCGAGGGCTGGAGCACCTCTCCTAGGAGGACAGCCTGAGAGAGTTGGCCTTCTTCAGCCTGCAGAAGAGAAGGCTGCGGGGAGACCTTCTAGCAGCCTTCCAGTACTTCAAGGGGGGCTCTAGGAAAGACACGGACAGACTTTTTTTAGCAAGGCCTCTTGTGACGGCACGGGGAGCCATGGTTTGAAGCTAAGGGAGGGCAGGGGCTCCATTTGGGGAAGCCCTGTGGGGACAGCCCATCCCCATGGCACCGTGAGGCAGGCGGGGGCTTGGGCAGGACCCGGCTCAGCCCCCCCGTCCCCGAGCCCACCAGCCCCAGCGCTGCCAGCCCTTGCGCCCCGGGACTGTGTCCCCGCCAGCCTGGGGGACCATGGCGGGGGCAGGTGACCACGGCACCCATGGCTCTCCCCAGGCTCCAGCTGTGGGACCCTCCTCTTCCTCCTGCACTACCACACGCTCCTGGCATCCACACCCGGGGGACAAGCAACGCTGAGCGCCTGCGCCCGTCACCCTTCCCAGCCCCGCCTGCAGGCACCAAGAGCTGGGACCATGGCGACAGCCAGCACCACCGCCACTGCCACCGCCACCGCCACCGCCACTGCTCCCGGCACCTCTGGCCCTTTGCCGCCTCCTCCCGCCGCGCTGCCTGCGCTGCCGCTCAGCCCGGGGGCTCCTTTTGCGTCTCCTGTGCCGGGGCAGTGACCAGCGCACCTGCCGCCACACGGTGCCGGTGACGCGGGGCCGGTGCTGCTGCGGTGCCGCCACCCTCCTCCTGCGGGCTGGGGCTGGCCGGTCGCCATGGAGCCCGCTCGTCGCCGGGCGGCACCGTGGGGACACTGTGATGCCACCGGTGAGGTTGACGCTGTAACGCGCTGACATCACAAAGGGCCTCGCCCGGCACCCCCATAAAAGCGGGCTGGGGGGCGCAGAGCCACAGCTCCCTGTCAGGACAGGGTGGCCGGCCAGCATGGCCCGGTCCCGGCGCAGCAGGCTCCGCAGCAGGAGCCGGCGGCGCCGCCACCACCCAGACCATGACGGGACGCGTCCTCGCCGCCGGTACAGGAGGACCTCACGCCGGCCTGGGGTACTCAGCCGCAGGCGGCGGTATAGGAGGACCCGCCGCCGGCGGCGTGGGACGCGCAGACGCCGCTGCTGACCTCACCCCAGCAGTGGGCGTCTGCGGAGCCGGTGGCCCCGTGACCGCCACACCACGGTGGCCCTGGCTCCCTCAATAAAGCTGGAATGATTGCATGTGCTGTGTTGTGTCTTCCTTGTGTCCCCGTGCGCCGCCCGCGTGGACCAGGGCTGGCACTCCGTGTCTACTGGGGCTGCGTGTCCCCTGTGTGCACGTGTCCAGGACCAGCGCACGTCTCCAGGGATGCAGGTGGCCCAGCCTGCCTGCTCCCGTGCTGGCTCTCACCCCCGTCTCCACGTGCCAGCCCGTCTCCACGGCCCCAGTACGTCTCCATGGCCCCAGCCCATCTCCACGTCCCAGCCCATCTCCACGCCCCCAGCCCGTCCCCGCATCCCCGGCCCATCTCCACCTCCCAGTCCACCTTCGCCTCCCCACACCGTTGCCATATCCCAGCCCAGCTCCACGTCCCAGCCTGTCTCCACGTCCCCAGCCCACCTGCATGTCCCCAGCCCATCTCCAGGTCCAGAAGGACATGGGGCTCTTGGAGCCGCGCCAGAGGAGGGCCACCAAAATGATGCGAGGGCTGGAGCACCTCTCCTAGGAGGACAGCCTGAGAGAGTTGGCCTTCTTCAGCCTGCAGAAGAGAAGGCTGCGGGGAGACCTTCTAGCAGCCTTCCAGTACTTCAAGGGGGGCTCTAGGAAAGACACGGACAGACTTTTTTTAGCAAGGCCTCTTGTGACGGCACGGGGAGCCATGGTTTGAAGCTAAGGGAGGGCAGGGGCTCCATTTGGGGAAGCCCTGTGGGGACAGCCCATCCCCATGGCACCGTGAGGCAGGCGGGGGCTTGGGCAGGACCCGGCTCAGCCCCCCGTCCCCGAGCCCACCAGCCCCAGCGCTGCCAGCCCTTGCGCCCCGGGACTGTGTCCCCGCCAGCCTGGGGGACCATGGCGGGGGCAGGTGACCACGGCACCCATGGCTCTCCCCAGGCTCCAGCTGTGGGACCCTCCTCTTCCTCCTGCACTACCACACGCTCCTGGCATCCACACCCGGGGGACAAGCAACGCTGAGCGCCTGCGCCCGTCACCCTTCCCAGCCCCGCCTGCAGGCACCAAGAGCTGGGACCATGGCGACAGCCAGCACCACCGCCACTGCCACCGCCACCGCCACCGCCACTGCTCCCGGCACCTCTGGCCCTTTGCCGCCTCCTCCCGCCGCGCTGCCTGCGCTGCCGCTCGGCCCGGGGGCTCCTTTTGCGTCTCCTGTGCCGGGGCAGTGACCAGCGCACCTGCCGCCACACAGTGCCGGTGACGCGGGGCCGGTGCTGCTGCGGTGCCGCCACCCTCCTCCTGCGGGCTGGGGCTGGCCGGTCGCCATGGAGCCCGCTCGTCGCCGGGCGGCACCGTGGGGACACTGTGATGCCACCGGTGAGGTTGACGCTGTAACGCACTGACATCACAAAGGGCCTCGCCCGGCACCCCCATAAAAGCGGGCTGGGGGGCGCAGAGCCACAGCTCCCTGTCAGGACAGGGTGGCCGGCCAGCATGGCCCGGTCCCGGCGCAGCAGGCTCCACAGCAGGAGCCGGCGGCGCCGCCACCACCCAGACCATGACGGGACGCGTCCTCGCCGCCGGTACAGGAGGACCTCACGCCGGCCTGGGGTACTCAGCCGCAGGCGGCGGTATAGGAGGACCCGCCGCCGGCGGCGTGGGACGCGCAGACGCCGCTGCTGACCTCACCCCAGCAGTGGGCGTCTGCGGAGCCGGTGGCCCCGTGACCGCCACACCACGGTGGCCCTGGCTCCCTCAATAAAGCTGGAATGATTGCATGTGCTGTGTTGTGTCTTCCTTGTGTCCCCGTGCGCCGCCCGCGTGGACCAGGGCTGGCACTCCGTGTCTACTGGGGCTGCGTGTCCCCTGTGTGCACGTGTCCAGGACCAGCGCACGTCTCCAGGGATGCAGGTGGCCCAGCCTGCCTGCTCCCGTGCTGGCTCTCACCCCCGTCTCCACGTGCCAGCCCGTCTCCACGGCCCCAGTACGTCTCCATGGCCCCAGCCCATCTCCACGTCCCAGCCCATCTCCACGCCCCCAGCCCGTCCCCGCATCCCCGGCCCATCTCCACCTCCCAGTCCACCTTCACCTCCCCACACCGTTGCCATATCCCAGCCCAGCTCCACGTCCCAGCCTGTCTCCACGTCCCCAGCCCACCTGCATGTCCCCAGCCCATCTCCAGGTCCAGAAGGACATGGGGCTCTTGGAGCCGCGCCAGAGGAGGGCCACCAAAATGATGCGAGGGCTGGAGCACCTCTCCTAGGAGGACAGCCTGAGAGAGTTGGCCTTCTTCAGCCTGCAGAAGAGAAGGCTGCGGGGAGACCTTCTAGCAGCCTTCCAGTACTTCAAGGGGGGCTCTAGGAAAGACACGGACAGACTTTTTTTAGCAAGGCCTCTTGTGACGGCACGGGGAGCCATGGTTTGAAGCTAAGGGAGGGCAGGGGCTCCATTTGGGGAAGCCCTGTGGGGACAGCCCATCCCCATGGCACCGTGAGGCAGGCGGGGGCTTGGGCAGGACCCGGCTCAGCCCCCCCGTCCCCGAGCCCACCAGCCCCAGCGCTGCCAGCCCTTGCGCCCCGGGACTGTGTCCCCGCCAGCCTGGGGGACCATGGCGGGGGCAGGTGACCACGGCACCCATGGCTCTCCCCAGGCTCCAGCTGTGGGACCCTCCTCTTCCTCCTGCACTACCACACGCTCCTGGCATCCACACCCGGGGGACAAGCAACGCTGAGCGCCTGCGCCCGTCACCCTTCCCAGCCCCGCCTGCAGGCACCAAGAGCTGGGACCATGGCGACAGCCAGCACCACCGCCACTGCCACCGCCACCGCCACCGCCACTGCTCCCGGCACCTCTGGCCCTTTGCCGCCTCCTCCCGCCGCGCTGCCTGCGCTGCCGCTCGGCCCGGGGGCTCCTTTTGCGTCTCCTGTGCCGGGGCAGTGACCAGCGCACCTGCCGCCACACGGTGCCGGTGACGCGGGGCCGGTGCTGCTGCGGTGCCGCCACCCTCCTCCTGCGGGCTGGGGCTGGCCGGTCGCCATGGAGCCCGCTCGTCGCCGGGCGGCACCGTGGGGACACTGTGATGCCACCGGTGAGGTTGACGCTGTAACGCGCTGACATCACAAAGGGCCTCGCCCGGCACCCCCATAAAAGCGGGCTGGGGGGCGCAGAGCCACAGCTCCCTGTCAGGACAGGGTGGCCGGCCAGCATGGCCCGGTCCCGGCGCAGCAGGCTCCGCAGCAGGAGCCGGCGGCGCCGCCACCACCCAGACCATGACGGGACGCGTCCTCGCCGCCGGTACAGGAGGACCTCACGCCGGCCTGGGGTACTCAGCCGCAGGCGGCGGTATAGGAGGACCCGCCGCCGGCGGCGTGGGACGCGCAGACGCCGCTGCTGACCTCACCCCAGCAGTGGGCGTCTGCGGAGCCGGTGGCCCCGTGACCGCCACACCACGGTGGCCCTGGCTCCCTCAATAAAGCTGGAATGATTGCATGTGCTGTGTTGTGTCTTCCTTGTGTCCCCGTGCGCCGCCCGCGTGGACCAGGGCTGGCACTCCGTGTCTACTGGGGCTGCGTGTCCCCTGTGTGCACGTGTCCAGGACCAGCGCACGTCTCCAGGGATGCAGGTGGCCCAGCCTGCCTGCTCCCGTGCTGGCTCTCACCCCCGTCTCCACGTGCCAGCCCGTCTCCACGGCCCCAGTACGTCTCCATGGCCCCAGCCCATCTCCACGTCCCAGCCCATCTCCACGCCCCCAGCCCGTCCCCGCATCCCCGGCCCATCTCCACCTCCCAGTCCACCTTCACCTCCCCACACCGTTGCCATATCCCAGCCCAGCTCCACGTCCCAGCCTGTCTCCACGTCCCCAGCCCACCTGCATGTCCCCAGCCCATCTCCAGGTCCAGAAGGACATGGGGCTCTTGGAGCCGCGCCAGAGGAGGGCCACCAAAATGATGCGAGGGCTGGAGCACCTCTCCTAGGAGGACAGCCTGAGAGAGTTGGCCTTCTTCAGCCTGCAGAAGAGAAGGCTGCGGGGAGACCTTCTAGCAGCCTTCCAGTACTTCAAGGGGGGCTCTAGGAAAGACACGGACAGACTTTTTTTAGCAAGGCCTCTTGTGACGGCACGGGGAGCCATGGTTTGAAGCTAAGGGAGGGCAGGGGCTCCATTTGGGGAAGCCCTGTGGGGACAGCCCATCCCCATGGCACCGTGAGGCAGGCGGGGGCTTGGGCAGGACCCGGCTCAGCCCCCCCGTCCCCGAGCCCACCAGCCCCAGCGCTGCCAGCCCTTGCGCCCCGGGACTGTGTCCCCGCCAGCCTGGGGGACCATGGCGGGGGCAGGTGACCACGGCACCCATGGCTCTCCCCAGGCTCCAGCTGTGGGACCCTCCTCTTCCTCCTGCACTACCACACGCTCCTGGCATCCACACCCGGGGGACAAGCAACGCTGAGCGCCTGCGCCCATCACCCTTCCCAGCCCCGCCTGCAGGCACCAAGAGCTGGGACCATGGCGACAGCCAGCACCACCGCCACTGCCACCGCCACCGCCACCGCCACTGCTCCCGGCACCTCTGGCCCTTTGCCGCCTCCTCCCGCCGCGCTGCCTGCGCTGCCGCTCGGCCCGGGGGCTCCTTTTGCGTCTCCTGTGCCGGGGCAGTGACCAGCGCACCTGCCGCCACACGGTGCCGGTGACGCGGGGCCGGTGCTGCTGCGGTGCCGCCACCCTCCTCCTGCGGGCTGGGGCTGGCCGGTCGCCATGGAGCCCGCTCGTCGCCGGGCGGCACCGTGGGGACACTGTGATGCCACCGGTGAGGTTGACGCTGTAACGCGCTGACATCACAAAGGGCCTCGCCCGGCACCCCCATAAAAGCGGGCTGGGGGGCGCAGAGCCACAGCTCCCTGTCAGGACAGGGTGGCCGGCCAGCATGGCCCGGTCCCGGCGCAGCAGGCTCCGCAGCAGGAGCCGGCGGCGCCGCCACCACCCAGACCATGACGGGACGCGTCCTCGCCGCCGGTACAGGAGGACCTCACGCCGGCCTGGGGTACTCAGCCGCAGGCGGCGGTATAGGAGGACCCGCCGCCGGCGGCGTGGGACGCGCAGACGCCGCTGCTGACCTCACCCCAGCAGTGGGCGTCTGCGGAGCCGGTGGCCCCGTGACCGCCACACCACGGTGGCCCTGGCTCCCTCAATAAAGCTGGAATGATTGCATGTGCTGTGTTGTGTCTTCCTTGTGTCCCCGTGCGCCGCCCGCGTGGACCAGGGCTGGCACTCCGTGTCTACTGGGGCTGCGTGTCCCCTGTGTGCACGTGTCCAGGACCAGCGCACGTCTCCAGGGATGCAGGTGGCCCAGCCTGCCTGCTCCCGTGCTGGCTCTCACCCCCGTCTCCACGTGCCAGCCCGTCTCCACGGCCCCAGTACGTCTCCATGGCCCCAGCCCATCTCCACGTCCCAGCCCATCTCCACGCCCCCAGCCCGTCCCCGCATCCCCGGCCCATCTCCACCTCCCAGTCCACCTTCACCTCCCCACACCGTTGCCATATCCCAGCCCAGCTCCACGTCCCAGCCTGTCTCCACGTCCCCAGCCCACCTGCATGTCCCCAGCCCATCTCCAGGTCCAGAAGGACATGGGGCTCTTGGAGCCGCGCCAGAGGAGGGCCACCAAAATGATGCGAGGGCTGGAGCACCTCTCCTAGGAGGACAGCCTGAGAGAGTTGGCCTTCTTCAGCCTGCAGAAGAGAAGGCTGCGGGGAGACCTTCTAGCAGCCTTCCAGTACTTCAAGGGGGGCTCTAGGAAAGACACGGACAGACTTTTTTTAGCAAGGCCTCTTGTGACGGCACGGGGAGCCATGGTTTGAAGCTAAGGGAGGGCAGGGGCTCCATTTGGGGAAGCCCTGTGGGGACAGCCCATCCCCATGGCACCGTGAGGCAGGCGGGGGCTTGGGCAGGACCCGGCTCAGCCCCCCCGTCCCCGAGCCCACCAGCCCCAGCGCTGCCAGCCCTTGCGCCCCGGGACTGTGTCCCCGCCAGCCTGGGGGACCATGGCGGGGGCAGGTGACCACGGCACCCATGGCTCTCCCCAGGCTCCAGCTGTGGGACCCTCCTCTTCCTCCTGCACTACCACACGCTCCTGGCATCCACACCCGGGGGACAAGCAACGCTGAGCGCCTGCGCCCGTCACCCTTCCCAGCCCCGCCTGCAGGCACCAAGAGCTGGGACCACGGCGACAGCCAGCACCACCGCCACTGCCACCGCCACCGCCACCGCCACTGCTCCCGGCACCTCTGGCCCTTTGCCGCCTCCTCCCGCCGCGCTGCCTGCGCTGCCGCTCGGCCCGGGGGCTCCTTTTGCGTCTCCTGTGCCGGGGCAGTGACCAGCGCACCTGCCGCCACACGGTGCCGGTGACGCGGGGCCGGTGCTGCTGCGGTGCCGCCACCCTCCTCCTGCGGGCTGGGGCTGGCCGGTCGCCATGGAGCCCGCTCGTCGCCGGGCGGCACCGTGGGGACACTGTGATGCCACCGGTGAGGTTGACGCTGTAACGCGCTGACATCACAAAGGGCCTTGCCCGGCACCCCCATAAAAGCGGGCTGGGGGGCGCAGAGCCACAGCTCCCT
The DNA here is from genome assembly GCF_035582795.1 of Mycteria americana. Lineage (NCBI taxonomy): Eukaryota > Metazoa > Chordata > Aves > Ciconiiformes > Ciconiidae > Mycteria > Mycteria americana. The sequence continues at coordinate 984,962 of NC_134368.1, forward strand.
GTCAGGACAGGGTGGCCGGCCAGCATGGCCCGGTCCCGGCGCAGCAGGCTCCGCAGCAGGAGCCGGCGGCGCCGCCACCACCCAGACCATGACGGGACGCGTCCTCGCCGCCGGTACAGGAGGACCTCACGCCGGCCTGGGGTACTCAGCCGCAGGCGGCGGTATAGGAGGACCCGCCGCCGGCGGCGTGGGACGCGCAGACGCCGCTGCTGACCTCACCCCAGCAGTGGGCGTCTGCGGAGCCGGTGGCCCCGTGACCGCCACACCACGGTGGCCCTGGCTCCCTCAATAAAGCTGGAATGATTGCATGTGCTGTGTTGTGTCTTCCTTGTGTCCCCGTGCGCCGCCCGCATGGACCAGGGCTGGCACTCCGTGTCTACTGGGGCTGCGTGTCCCCTGTGTGCACGTGTCCAGGACCAGCGCACGTCTCCAGGGATGCAGGTGGCCCAGCCTGCCTGCTCCCGTGCTGGCTCTCACCCCCGTCTCCACGTGCCAGCCCGTCTCCACGGCCCCAGTACGTCTCCATGGCCCCAGCCCATCTCCACGTCCCAGCCCATCTCCACGCCCCCAGCCCGTCCCCGCATCCCCGGCCCATCTCCACCTCCCAGTCCACCTTCACCTCCCCACACCGTTGCCATATCCCAGCCCAGCTCCACGTCCCAGCCTGTCTCCACGTCCCCAGCCCACCTGCATGTCCCCAGCCCATCTCCAGGTCCAGAAGGACATGGGGCTCTTGGAGCCGCGCCAGAGGAGGGCCACCAAAATGATGCGAGGGCTGGAGCACCTCTCCTAGGAGGACAGCCTGAGAGAGTTGGCCTTCTTCAGCCTGCAGAAGAGAAGGCTGCGGGGAGACCTTCTAGCAGCCTTCCAGTACTTCAAGGGGGGCTCTAGGAAAGACACGGACAGACTTTTTTTAGCAAGGCCTCTTGTGACGGCACGGGGAGCCATGGTTTGAAGCTAAGGGAGGGCAGGGGCTCCATTTGGGGAAGCCCTGTGGGGACAGCCCATCCCCATGGCACCGTGAGGCAGGCGGGGGCTTGGGCAGGACCCGGCTCAGCCCCCCCGTCCCCGAGCCCACCAGCCCCAGCGCTGCCAGCCCTTGCGCCCCGGGACTGTGTCCCCGCCAGCCTGGGGGACCATGGCGGGGGCAGGTGACCACGGCACCCATGGCTCTCCCCAGGCTCCAGCTGTGGGACCCTCCTCTTCCTCCTGCACTACCACACGCTCCTGGCATCCACACCCGGGGGACAAGCAACGCTGAGCGCCTGCGCCCGTCACCCTTCCCAGCCCCGCCTGCAGGCACCAAGAGCTGGGACCATGGCGACAGCCAGCACCACCGCCACCGCCACCGCCACCGCCACCGCCACTGCTCCCGGCACCTCTGGCCCTTTGCCGCCTCCTCCCGCCGCGCTGCCTGCGCTGCCGCTCGGCCCGGGGGCTCCTTTTGCGTCTCCTGTGCCGGGGCAGTGACCAGCGCACCTGCCGCCACACGGTGCCGGTGACGCGGGGCCGGTGCTGCTGCGGTGCCGCCACCCTCCTCCTGCGGGCTGGGGCTGGCCGGTCGCCATGGAGCCCGCTCGTCGCCGGGCGGCACCGTGGGGACACTGTGATGCCACCGGTGAGGTTGACGCTGTAACGCGCTGACATCACAAAGGGCCTCGCCCGGCACCCCCATAAAAGCGGGCTGGGGGGCGCAGAGCCACAGCTCCCTGTCAGGACAGGGTGGCCGGCCAGCATGGCCCGGTCCCGGCGCAGCAGGCTCCGCAGCAGGAGCCGGCGGCGCCGCCACCACCCAGACCATGACGGGACGCGTCCTCGCCGCCGGTACAGGAGGACCTCACGCCGGCCTGGGGTACTCAGCCGCAGGCGGCGGTATAGGAGGACCCGCCGCCGGCGGCGTGGGACGCGCAGACGCCGCTGCTGACCTCACCCCAGCAGTGGGCGTCTGCGGAGCCGGTGGCCCCGTGACCGCCACACCACGGTGGCCCTGGCTCCCTCAATAAAGCTGGAATGATTGCATGTGCTGTGTTGTGTCTTCCTTGTGTCCCCGTGCGCCGCCCGCGTGGACCAGGGCTGGCACTCCGTGTCTACTGGGGCTGCGTGTCCCCTGTGTGCACGTGTCCAGGACCAGCGCACGTCTCCAGGGATGCAGGTGGCCCAGCCTGCCTGCTCCCGTGCTGGCTCTCACCCCCGTCTCCACGTGCCAGCCCGTCTCCACGGCCCCAGTACGTCTCCATGGCCCCAGCCCATCTCCACGTCCCAGCCCATCTCCACGCCCCCAGCCCGTCCCCGCATCCCCGGCCCATCTCCACCTCCCAGTCCACCTTCACCTCCCCACACCGTTGCCATATCCCAGCCCAGCTCCACGTCCCAGCCTGTCTCCACGTCCCCAGCCCACCTGCATGTCCCCAGCCCATCTCCAGGTCCAGAAGGACATGGGGCTCTTGGAGCCGCGCCAGAGGAGGGCCACCAAAATGATGCGAGGGCTGGAGCACCTCTCCTAGGAGGACAGCCTGAGAGAGTTGGCCTTCTTCAGCCTGCAGAAGAGAAGGCTGCGGGGAGACCTTCTAGCAGCCTTCCAGTACTTCAAGGGGGGCTCTAGGAAAGACACGGACAGACTTTTTTTAGCAAGGCCTCTTGTGACGGCACGGGGAGCCATGGTTTGAAGCTAAGGGAGGGCAGGGGCTCCATTTGGGGAAGCCCTGTGGGGACAGCCCATCCCCATGGCACCGTGAGGCAGGCGGGGGCTTGGGCAGGACCCGGCTCAGCCCCCCCGTCCCCGAGCCCACCAGCCCCAGCGCTGCCAGCCCTTGCGCCCCGGGACTGTGTCCCCGCCAGCCTGGGGGACCATGGCGGGGGCAGGTGACCACGGCACCCATGGCTCTCCCCAGGCTCCAGCTGTGGGACCCTCCTCTTCCTCCTGCACTACCACACGCTCCTGGCATCCACACCCGGGGGACAAGCAACGCTGAGCGCCTGCGCCCGTCACCCTTCCCAGCCCCGCCTGCAGGCACCAAGAGCTGGGACCATGGCGACAGCCAGCACCACCGCCACTGCCACCGCCACCGCCACCGCCACTGCTCCCGGCACCTCTGGCCCTTTGCCGCCTCCTCCCGCCGCGCTGCCTGCGCTGCCGCTCGGCCCGGGGGCTCCTTTTGCGTCTCCTGTGCCGGGGCAGTGACCAGCGCACCTGCCGCCACACGGTGCCGGTGACGCGGGGCCGGTGCTGCTGCGGTGCCGCCACCCTCCTCCTGCGGGCTGGGGCTGGCCGGTCGCCATGGAGCCCGCTCGTCGCCGGGCGGCACCGTGGGGACACGGTGATGCCACCGGTGAGGTTGACGCTGTAACGCGCTGACATCACAAAGGGCCTCGCCCGGCACCCCCATAAAAGCGGGCTGGGGGGCGCAGAGCCACAGCTCCCTGTCAGGACAGGGTGGCCGGCCAGCATGGCCCGGTCCCGGCGCAGCAGGCTCCGCAGCAGGAGCCGGCGGCGCCGCCACCACCCAGACCATGACGGGACGCGTCCTCGCCGCCGGTACAGGAGGACCTCACGCCGGCCTGGGGTACTCAGCCGCAGGCGGCGGTATAGGAGGACCCGCCGCCGGCGGCGTGGGACGCGCAGACGCCGCTGCTGACCTCACCCCAGCAGTGGGCGTCTGCGGAGCCGGTGGCCCCGTGACCGCCACACCACGGTGGCCCTGGCTCCCTCAATAAAGCTGGAATGATTGCATGTGCTGTGTTGTGTCTTCCTTGTGTCCCCGTGCGCCGCCCGCGTGGACCAGGGCTGGCACTCCGTGTCTACTGGGGCTGCGTGTCCCCTGTGTGCACGTGTCCAGGACCAGCGCACGTCTCCAGGGATGCAGGTGGCCCAGCCTGCCTGCTCCCGTGCTGGCTCTCACCCCCGTCTCCACGTGCCAGCCCGTCTCCACGGCCCCAGTACGTCTCCATGGCCCCAGCCCATCTCCACGTCCCAGCCCATCTCCACGCCCCCAGCCCGTCCCCGCATCCCCGGCCCATCTCCACCTCCCAGTCCACCTTCACCTCCCCACACCGTTGCCATATCCCAGCCCAGCTCCACGTCCCAGCCTGTCTCCACGTCCCCAGCCCACCTGCATGTCCCCAGCCCATCTCCAGGTCCAGAAGGACATGGGGCTCTTGGAGCCGCGCCAGAGGAGGGCCACCAAAATGATGCGAGGGCTGGAGCACCTCTCCTAGGAGGACAGCCTGAGAGAGTTGGCCTTCTTCAGCCTGCAGAAGAGAAGGCTGCGGGGAGACCTTCTAGCAGCCTTCCAGTACTTCAAGGGGGGCTCTAGGAAAGACACGGACAGACTTTTTTTAGCAAGGCCTCTTGTGACGGCACGGGGAGCCATGGTTTGAAGCTAAGGGAGGGCAGGGGCTCCATTTGGGGAAGCCCTGTGGGGACAGCCCATCCCCATGGCACCGTGAGGCAGGCGGGGGCTTGGGCAGGACCCGGCTCAGCCCCCCCGTCCCCGAGCCCACCAGCCCCAGCGCTGCCAGCCCTTGCGCCCCGGGACTGTGTCCCCGCCAGCCTGGGGGACCATGGCGGGGGCAGGTGACCACGGCACCCATGGCTCTCCCCAGGCTCCAGCTGTGGGACCCTCCTCTTCCTCCTGCACTACCACACGCTCCTGGCATCCACACCCGGGGGACAAGCAACGCTGAGCGCCTGCGCCCGTCACCCTTCCCAGCCCCGCCTGCAGGCACCAAGAGCTGGGACCATGGCGACAGCCAGCACCACCGCCACTGCCACCGCCACCGCCACCGCCACTGCTCCCGGCACCTCTGGCCCTTTGCCGCCTCCTCCCGCCGCGCTGCCTGCGCTGCCGCTCGGCCCGGGGGCTCCTTTTGCGTCTCCTGTGCCGGGGCAGTGACCAGCGCACCTGCCGCCACACGGTGCCGGTGACGCGGGGCCGGTGCTGCTGCGGTGCCGCCACCCTCCTCCTGCGGGCTGGGGCTGGCCGGTCGCCATGGAGCCCGCTCGTCGCCGGGCGGCACCGTGGGGACACTGTGATGCCACCGGTGAGGTTGACGCTGTAACGCGCTGACATCACAAAGGGCCTCGCCCGGCACCCCCATAAAAGCGGGCTGGGGGGCGCAGAGCCACAGCTCCCTGTCAGGACAGGGTGGCCGGCCAGCATGGCCCGGTCCCGGCGCAGCAGGCTCCGCAGCAGGAGCCGGCGGCGCCGCCACCACCCAGACCATGACGGGACGCGTCCTCGCCGCCGGTACAGGAGGACCTCACGCCGGCCTGGGGTACTCAGCCGCAGGCGGCGGTATAGGAGGACCCGCCGCCGGCGGCGTGGGACGCGCAGACGCCGCTGCTGACCTCACCCCAGCAGTGGGCGTCTGCGGAGCCGGTGGCCCCGTGACCGCCACACCACGGTGGCCCTGGCTCCCTCAATAAAGCTGGAATGATTGCATGTGCTGTGTTGTGTCTTCCTTGTGTCCCCGTGCGCCGCCCGCGTGGACCAGGGCTGGCACTCCGTGTCTACTGGGGCTGCGTGTCCCCTGTGTGCACGTGTCCAGGACCAGCGCACGTCTCCAGGGATGCAGGTGGCCCAGCCTGCCTGCTCCCGTGCTGGCTCTCACCCCCGTCTCCACGTGCCAGCCCGTCTCCACGGCCCCAGTACGTCTCCATGGCCCCAGCCCATCTCCACGTCCCAGCCCATCTCCACGCCCCCAGCCCGTCCCCGCATCCCCGGCCCATCTCCACCTCCCAGTCCACCTTCACCTCCCCACACCGTTGCCATATCCCAGCCCAGCTCCACGTCCCAGCCTGTCTCCACGTCCCCAGCCCACCTGCATGTCCCCAGCCCATCTCCAGGTCCAGAAGGACATGGGGCTCTTGGAGCCGCGCCAGAGGAGGGCCACCAAAATGATGCGAGGGCTGGAGCACCTCTCCTAGGAGGACAGCCTGAGAGAGTTGGCCTTCTTCAGCCTGCAGAAGAGAAGGCTGCGGGGAGACCTTCTAGCAGCCTTCCAGTACTTCAAGGGGGGCTCTAGGAAAGACACGGACAGACTTTTTTTAGCAAGGCCTCTTGTGACGGCACGGGGAGCCATGGTTTGAAGCTAAGGGAGGGCAGGGGCTCCATTTGGGGAAGCCCTGTGGGGACAGCCCATCCCCATGGCACCGTGAGGCAGGCGGGGGCTTGGGCAGGACCCGGCTCAGCCCCCCCGTCCCCGAGCCCACCAGCCCCAGCGCTGCCAGCCCTTGCGCCCCGGGACTGTGTCCCCGCCAGCCTGGGGGACCATGGCGGGGGCAGGTGACCACGGCACCCATGGCTCTCCCCAGGCTCCAGCTGTGGGACCCTCCTCTTCCTCCTGCACTACCACACGCTCCTGGCATCCACACCCGGGGGACAAGCAACGCTGAGCGCCTGCGCCCGTCACCCTTCCCAGCCCCGCCTGCAGGCACCAAGAGCTGGGACCATGGCGACAGCCAGCACCACCGCCACTGCCACCGCCACCGCCACCGCCACTGCTCCCGGCACCTCTGGCCCTTTGCCGCCTCCTCCCGCCGCGCTGCCTGCGCTGCCGCTCGGCCCGGGGGCTCCTTTTGCGTCTCCTGTGCCGGGGCAGTGACCAGCGCACCTGCCGCCACACGGTGCCGGTGACGCGGGGCCGGTGCTGCTGCGGTGCCGCCACCCTCCTCCTGCGGGCTGGGGCTGGCCGGTCGCCATGGAGCCCGCTCGTCGCCGGGCGGCACCGTGGGGACACTGTGATGCCACCGGTGAGGTTGACGCTGTAACGCGCTGACATCACAAAGGGCCTCGCCCGGCACCCCCATAAAAGCGGGCTGGGGGGCGCAGAGCCACAGCTCCCTGTCAGGACAGGGTGGCCGGCCAGCATGGCCCGGTCCCGGCGCAGCAGGCTCCGCAGCAGGAGCCGGCGGCGCCGCCACCACCCAGACCATGACGGGACGCGTCCTCGCCGCCGGTACAGGAGGACCTCACGCCGGCCTGGGGTACTCAGCCGCAGGCGGCGGTATAGGAGGACCCGCCGCCGGCGGCGTGGGACGCGCAGACGCCGCTGCTGACCTCACCCCAGCAGTGGGCGTCTGCGGAGCCGGTGGCCCCGTGACCGCCACACCACGGTGGCCCTGGCTCCCTCAATAAAGCTGGAATGATTGCATGTGCTGTGTTGTGTCTTCCTTGTGTCCCCGTGCGCCGCCCGCGTGGACCAGGGCTGGCACTCCGTGTCTACTGGGGCTGCGTGTCCCCTGTGTGCACGTGTCCAGGACCAGCGCACGTCTCCAGGGATGCAGGTGGCCCAGCCTGCCTGCTCCCGTGCTGGCTCTCACCCCCGTCTCCACGTGCCAGCCCGTCTCCACGGCCCCAGTACGTCTCCATGGCCCCAGCCCATCTCCACGTCCCAGCCCATCTCCACGCCCCCAGCCCGTCCCCGCATCCCCGGCCCATCTCCACCTCCCAGTCCACCTTCACCTCCCCACACCGTTGCCATATCCCAGCCCAGCTCCACGTCCCAGCCTGTCTCCACGTCCCCAGCCCACCTGCATGTCCCCAGCCCATCTCCAGGTCCAGAAGGACATGGGGCTCTTGGAGCCGCGCCAGAGGAGGGCCACCAAAATGATGCGAGGGCTGGAGCACCTCTCCTAGGAGGACAGCCTGAGAGAGTTGGCCTTCTTCAGCCTGCAGAAGAGAAGGCTGCGGGGAGACCTTCTAGCAGCCTTCCAGTACTTCAAGGGGGGCTCTAGGAAAGACACGGACAGACTTTTTTTAGCAAGGCCTCTTGTGACGGCACGGGGAGCCATGGTTTGAAGCTAAGGGAGGGCAGGGGCTCCATTTGGGGAAGCCCTTTGGGGACAGCCCATCCCCATGGCACCGTGAGGCAGGCGGGGGCTTGGGCAGGACCCGGCTCAGCCCCCCCGTCCCCGAGCCCACCAGCCCCAGCGCTGCCAGCCCTTGCGCCCCGGGACTGTGTCCCCGCCAGCCTGGGGGACCATGGCGGGGGCAGGTGACCACGGCACCCATGGCTCTCCCCAGGCTCCAGCTGTGGGACCCTCCTCTTCCTCCTGCACTACCACACGCTCCTGGCATCCACACCCGGGGGACAAGCAACGCTGAGCGCCTGCGCCCGTCACCCTTCCCAGCCCCGCCTGCAGGCACCAAGAGCTGGGACCATGGCGACAGCCAGCACCACCGCCACTGCCACCGCCACCGCCACCGCCACTGCTCCCGGCACCTCTGGCCCTTTGCCGCCTCCTCCCGCCGCGCTGCCTGCGCTGCCGCTCGGCCCGGGGGCTCCTTTTGCGTCTCCTGTGCCGGGGCAGTGACCAGCGCACCTGCCGCCACACGGTGCCGGTGACGCGGGGCCGGTGCTGCTGCGGTGCCGCCACCCTCCTCCTGCGGGCTGGGGCTGGCCGGTCGCCATGGAGCCCGCTCGTCGCCGGGCGGCACCGTGGGGACACTGTGATGCCACCGGTGAGGTTGACGCTGTAACGCGCTGACATCACAAAGGGCCTCGCCCGGCACCCCCATAAAAGCGGGCTGGGGGGCGCAGAGCCACAGCTCCCTGTCAGGACAGGGTGGCCGGCCAGCATGGCCCGGTCCCGGCGCAGCAGGCTCCGCAGCAGGAGCCGGCGGCGCCGCCACCACCCAGACCATGACGGGACGCGTCCTCGCCGCCGGTACAGGAGGACCTCACGCCGGCCTGGGGTACTCAGCCGCAGGCGGCGGTATAGGAGGACCCGCCGCCGGCGGCGTGGGACGCGCAGACGCCGCTGCTGACCTCACCCCAGCAGTGGGCGTCTGCGGAGCCGGTGGCCCCGTGACCGCCACACCACGGTGGCCCTGGCTCCCTCAATAAAGCTGGAATGATTGCATGTGCTGTGTTGTGTCTTCCTTGTGTCCCCGTGCGCCGCCCGCGTGGACCAGGGCTGGCACTCCGTGTCTACTGGGGCTGCGTGTCCCCTGTGTGCACGTGTCCAGGACCAGCGCACGTCTCCAGGGATGCAGGTGGCCCAGCCTGCCTGCTCCCGTGCTGGCTCTCACCCCCGTCTCCACGTGCCAGCCCGTCTCCACGGCCCCAGTACGTCTCCATGGCCCCAGCCCATCTCCACGTCCCAGCCCATCTCCACGCCCCCAGCCCGTCCCCGCATCCCCGGCCCATCTCCACCTCCCAGTCCACCTTCACCTCCCCACACCGTTGCCATATCCCAGCCCAGCTCCACGTCCCAGCCTGTCTCCACGTCCCCAGCCCACCTGCATGTCCCCAGCCCATCTCCAGGTCCAGAAGGACATGGGGCTCTTGGAGCCGCGCCAGAGGAGGGCCACCAAAATGATGCGAGGGCTGGAGCACCTCTCCTAGGAGGACAGCCTGAGAGAGTTGGCCTTCTTCAGCCTGCAGAAGAGAAGGCTGCGGGGAGACCTTCTAGCAGCCTTCCAGTACTTCAAGGGGGGCTCTAGGAAAGACACGGACAGACTTTTTTTAGCAAGGCCTCTTGTGACGGCACGGGGAGCCATGGTTTGAAGCTAAGGGAGGGCAGGGGCTCCATTTGGGGAAGCCCTGTGGGGACAGCCCATCCCCATGGCACCGTGAGGCAGGCGGGGGCTTGGGCAGGACCCGGCTCAGCCCCCCCGTCCCCGAGCCCACCAGCCCCAGCGCTGCCAGCCCTTGCGCCCCGGGACTGTGTCCCCGCCAGCCTGGGGGACCATGGCGGGGGCAGGTGACCACGGCACCCATGGCTCTCCCCAGGCTCCAGCTGTGGGACCCTCCTCTTCCTCCTGCACTACCACACGCTCCTGGCATCCACACCCGGGGGACAAGCAACGCTGAGCGCCTGCGCCCGTCACCCTTCCCAGCCCCGCCTGCAGGCACCAAGAGCTGGGACCATGGCGACAGCCAGCACCACCGCCACTGCCACCGCCACCGCCACCGCCACTGCTCCCGGCACCTCTGGCCCTTTGCCGCCTCCTCCCGCCGCGCTGCCTGCGCTGCCGCTCGGCCCGGGGGCTCCTTTTGCGTCTCCTGTGCCGGGGCAGTGACCAGCGCACCTGCCGCCACACGGTGCCGGTGACGCGGGGCCGGTGCTGCTGCGGTGCCGCCACCCTCCTCCTGCGGGCTGGGGCTGGCCGGTCGCCATGGAGCCCGCTCGTCGCCGGGCGGCACCGTGGGGACACTGTGATGCCACCGGTGAGGTTGACGCTGTAACGCGCTGACATCACAAAGGGCCTCGCCCGGCACCCCCATAAAAGCGGGCTGGGGGGCGCAGAGCCACAGCTCCCTGTCAGGACAGGGTGGCCGGCCAGCATGGCCCGGTCCCGGCGCAGCAGGCTCCGCAGCAGGAGCCGGCGGCGCCGCCACCACCCAGACCATGACGGGACGCGTCCTCGCCGCCGGTACAGGAGGACCTCACGCCGGCCTGGGGTACTCAGCCGCAGGCGGCGGTATAGGAGGACCCGCCGCCGGCGGCGTGGGACGCGCAGACGCCGCTGCTGACCTCACCCCAGCAGTGGGCGTCTGCGGAGCCGGTGGCCCCGTGACCGCCACACCACGGTGGCCCTGGCTCCCTCAATAAAGCTGGAATGATTGCATGTGCTGTGTTGTGTCTTCCTTGTGTCCCCGTGCGCCGCCCGCGTGGACCAGGGCTGGCACTCCGTGTCTACTGGGGCTGCGTGTCCCCTGTGTGCACGTGTCCAGGACCAGCGCACGTCTCCAGGGATGCAGGTGGCCCAGCCTGCCTGCTCCCGTGCTGGCTCTCACCCCCGTCTCCACGTGCCAGCCCGTCTCCACGGCCCCAGTACGTCTCCATGGCCCCAGCCCATCTCCACGTCCCAGCCCATCTCCACGCCCCCAGCCCGTCCCCGCATCCCCGGCCCATCTCCACCTCCCAGTCCACCTTCACCTCCCCACACCGTTGCCATATCCCAGCCCAGCTCCACGTCCCAGCCTGTCTCCACGTCCCCAGCCCACCTGCATGTCCCCAGCCCATCTCCAGGTCCAGAAGGACATGGGGCTCTTGGAGCCGCGCCAGAGGAGGGCCACCAAAATGATGCGAGGGCTGGAGCACCTCTCCTAGGAGGACAGCCTGAGAGAGTTGGCCTTCTTCAGCCTGCAGAAGAGAAGGCTGCGGGGAGACCTTCTAGCAGCCTTCCAGTACTTCAAGGGGGGCTCTAGGAAAGACACGGACAGACTTTTTTTAGCAAGGCCTCTTGTGACGGCACGGGGAGCCATGGTTTGAAGCTAAGGGAGGGCAGGGGCTCCATTTGGGGAAGCCCTGTGGGGACAGCCCATCCCCATGGCACCGTGAGGCAGGCGGGGGCTTGGGCAGGACCCGGCTCAGCCCCCCGTCCCCGAGCCCACCAGCCCCAGCGCTGCCAGCCCTTGCGCCCCGGGACTGTGTCCCCGCCAGCCTGGGGGACCATGGCGGGGGCAGGTGACCACGGCACCCATGGCTCTCCCCAGGCTCCAGCTGTGGGACCCTCCTCTTCCTCCTGCACTACCACACGCTCCTGGCATCCACACCCGGGGGACAAGCAACGCTGAGCGCCTGCGCCCGTCACCCTTCCCAGCCCCGCCTGCAGGCACCAAGAGCTGGGACCATGGCGACAGCCAGCACCACCGCCACTGCCACCGCCACCGCCACCGCCACTGCTCCCGGCACCTCTGGCCCTTTGCCGCCTCCTCCCGCCGCGCTGCCTGCGCTGCCGCTCGGCCCGGGGGCTCCTTTTGCGTCTCCTGTGCCGGGGCAGTGACCAGCGCACCTGCCGCCACACGGTGCCGGTGACGCGGGGCCGGTGCTGCTGCGGTGCCGCCACCCTCCTCCTGCGGGCTGGGGCTGGCCGGTCGCCATGGAGCCCGCTCGTCGCCGGGCGGCACCGTGGGGACACTGTGATGCCACCGGTGAGGTTGACGCTGTAACGCGCTGACATCACAAAGGGCCTCGCCCGGCACCCCCATAAAAGCGGGCTGGGGGGCGCAGAGCCACAGCTCCCTGTCAGGACAGGGTGGCCGGCCAGCATGGCCCGGTCCCGGCGCAGCAGGCTCCGCAGCAGGAGCCGGCGGCGCCGCCACCACCCAGACCATGACGGGACGCGTCCTCGCCGCCGGTACAGGAGGACCTCACGCCGGCCTGGGGTACTCAGCCGCAGGCGGCGGTATAGGAGGACCCGCCGCCGGCGGCGTGGGACGCGCAGACGCCGCTGCTGACCTCACCCCAGCAGTGGGCGTCTGCGGAGCCGGTGGCCCCGTGACCGCCACACCACGGTGGCCCTGGCTCCCTCAATAAAGCTGGAATGATTGCATGTGCTGTGTTGTGTCTTCCTTGTGTCCCCGTGCGCCGCCCGCGTGGACCAGGGCTGGCACTCCGTGTCTACTGGGGCTGCGTGTCCCCTGTGTGCACGTGTCCAGGACCAGCGCACGTCTCCAGGGATGCAGGTGGCCCAGCCTGCCTGCTCCCGTGCTGGCTCTCACCCCCGTCTCCACGTGCCAGCCCGTCTCCACGGCCCCAGTACGTCTCCATGGCCCCAGCCCATCTCCACGTCCCAGCCCATCTCCACGCCCCCAGCCCGTCCCCGCATCCCCGGCCCATCTCCACCTCCCAGTCCACCTTCACCTCCCCACACCGTTGCCATATCCCAGCCCAGCTCCACGTCCCAGCCTGTCTCCACGTCCCCAGCCCACCTGCATGTCCCCAGCCCATCTCCAGGTCCAGAAGGACATGGGGCTCTTGGAGCCGCGCCAGAGGAGGGCCACCAAAATGATGCGAGGGCTGGAGCACCTCTCCTAGGAGGACAGCCTGAGAGAGTTGGCCTTCTTCAGCCTGCAGAAGAGAAGGCTGCGGGGAGACCTTCTAGCAGCCTTCCAGTACTTCAAGGGGGGCTCTAGGAAAGACACGGACAGACTTTTTTTAGCAAGGCCTCTTGTGACGGCACGGGGAGCCATGGTTTGAAGCTAAGGGAGGGCAGGGGCTCCATTTGGGGAAGCCCTGTGGGGACAGCCCATCCCCATGGCACCGTGAGGCAGGCGGGGGCTTGGGCAGGACCCGGCTCAGCCCCCCCGTCCCCGAGCCCACCAGCCCCAGCGCTGCCAGCCCTTGCGCCCCGGGACTGTGTCCCCGCCAGCCTGGGGGACCATGGCGGGGGCAGGTGACCACGGCACCCATGGCTCTCCCCAGGCTCCAGCTGTGGGACCCTCCTCTTCCTCCTGCACTACCACACGCTCCTGGCATCCACACCCGGGGGACAAGCAACGCTGAGCGCCTGCGCCCGTCACCCTTCCCAGCCCCGCCTGCAGGCACCAAGAGCTGGGACCATGGCGACAGCCAGCACCACCGCCACTGCCACCGCCACCGCCACCGCCACTGCTCCCGGCACCTCTGGCCCTTTGCCGCCTCCTCCCGCCGCGCTGCCTGCGCTGCCGCTCGGCCCGGGGGCTCCTTTTGCGTCTCCTGTGCCGGGGCAGTGACCAGCGCACCTGCCGCCACACGGTGCCGGTGACGCGGGGCCGGTGCTGCTGCGGTGCCGCCACCCTCCTCCTGCGGGCTGGGGCTGGCCGGTCGCCATGGAGCCCGCTCGTCGCCGGGCGGCACCGTGGGGACACTGTGATGCCACCGGTGAGGTTGACGCTGTAACGCGCTGACATCACAAAGGGCCTCGCCCGGCACCCCCATAAAAGCGGGCTGGGGGGCGCAGAGCCACAGCTCCCTGTCAGGACAGGGTGGCCGGCCAGCATGGCCCGGTCCCGGCGCAGCAGGCTCCGCAGCAGGAGCCGGCGGCGCCGCCACCACCCAGACCATGACGGGACGCGTCCTCGCCGCCGGTACAGGAGGACCTCACGCCGGCCTGGGGTACTCAGCCGCAGGCGGCGGTATAGGAGGACCCGCCGCCGGCGGCGTGGGACGCGCAGACGCCGCTGCTGACCTCACCCCAGCAGTGGGCGTCTGCGGAGCCGGTGGCCCCGTGACCGCCACACCACGGTGGCCCTGGCTCCCTCAATAAAGCTGGAATGATTGCATGTGCTGTGTTGTGTCTTCCTTGTGTCCCCGTGCGCCGCCCGCGTGGACCAGGGCTGGCACTCCGTGTCTACTGGGGCTGCGTGTCCCCTGTGTGCACGTGTCCAGGACCAGCGCACGTCTCCAGGGATGCAGGTGGCCCAGCCTGCCTGCTCCCGTGCTGGCTCTCACCCCCGTCTCCACGTGCCAGCCCGTCTCCACGGCCCCAGTACGTCTCCATGGCCCCAGCCCATCTCCACGTCCCAGCCCATCTCCACGCCCCCAGCCCGTCCCCGCATCCCCGGCCCATCTCCACCTCCCAGTCCACCTTCACCTCCCCACACCGTTGCCATATCCCAGCCCAGCTCCACGTCCCAGCCTGTCTCCACGTCCCCAGCCCACCTGCATGTCCCCAGCCCATCTCCAGGTCCAGAAGGACATGGGGCTCTTGGAGCCGCGCCAGAGGAGGGCCACCAAAATGATGCGAGGGCTGGAGCACCTCTCCTAGGAGGACAGCCTGAGAGAGTTGGCCTTCTTCAGCCTGCAGAAGAGAAGGCTGCGGGGAGACCTTCTAGCAGCCTTCCAGTACTTCAAGGGGGGCTCTAGGAAAGACACGGACAGACTTTTTTTAGCAAGGCCTCTTGTGACGGCACGGGGAGCCATGGTTTGAAGCTAAGGGAGGGCAGGGGCTCCATTTGGGGAAGCCCTGTGGGGACAGCCCATCCCCATGGCACCGTGAGGCAGGCGGGGGCTTGGGCAGGACCCGGCTCAGCCCCCCGTCCCCGAGCCCACCAGCCCCAGCGCTGCCAGCCCTTGCGCCCCGGGACTGTGTCCCCGCCAGCCTGGGGGACCATGGCGGGGGCAGGTGACCACGGCACCCATGGCTCTCCCCAGGCTCCAGCTGTGGGACCCTCCTCTTCCTCCTGCACTACCACACGCTCCTGGCATCCACACCCGGGGGACAAGCAACGCTGAGCGCCTGCGCCCGTCACCCTTCCCAGCCCCGCCTGCAGGCACCAAGAGCTGGGACCATGGCGACAGCCAGCACCACCGCCACTGCCACCGCCACCGCCACCGCCACTGCTCCCGGCACCTCTGGCCCTTTGCCGCCTCCTCCCGCCGCGCTGCCTGCGCTGCCGCTCGGCCCGGGGGCTCCTTTTGCGTCTCCTGTGCCGGGGCAGTGACCAGCGCACCTGCCGCCACACGGTGCCGGTGACGCGGGGCCGGTGCTGCTGCGGTGCCGCCACCCTCCTCCTGCGGGCTGGGGCTGGCCGGTCGCCATGGAGCCCGCTCGTCGCCGGGCGGCACCGTGGGGACACTGTGATGCCACCGGTGAGGTTGACGCTGTAACGCGCTGACATCACAAAGGGCCTCGCCCGGCACCCCCATAAAAGCGGGCTGGGGGGCGCAGAGCCACAGCTCCCTGTCAGGACAGGGTGGCCGGCCAGCATGGCCCGGTCCCGGCGCAGCAGGCTCCGCAGCAGGAGCCGGCGGCGCCGCCACCACCCAGACCATGACGGGACGCGTCCTCGCCGCCGGTACAGGAGGACCTCACGCCGGCCTGGGGTACTCAGCCGCAGGCGGCGGTATAGGAGGACCCGCCGCCGGCGGCGTGGGACGCGCAGACGCCGCTGCTGACCTCACCCCAGCAGTGGGCGTCTGCGGAGCCGGTGGCCCCGTGACCGCCACACCACGGTGGCCCTGGCTCCCTCAATAAAGCTGGAATGATTGCATGTGCTGTGTTGTGTCTTCCTTGTGTCCCCGTGCGCCGCCCGCGTGGACCAGGGCTGGCACTCCGTGTCTACTGGGGCTGCGTGTCCCCTGTGTGCACGTGTCCAGGACCAGCGCACGTCTCCAGGGATGCAGGTGGCCCAGCCTGCCTGCTCCCGTGCTGGCTCTCACCCCCGTCTCCACGTGCCAGCCCGTCTCCACGGCCCCAGTACGTCTCCATGGCCCCAGCCCATCTCCACGTCCCAGCCCATCTCCACGCCCCCAGCCCGTCCCCGCATCCCCGGCCCATCTCCACCTCCCAGTCCACCTTCACCTCCCCACACCGTTGCCATATCCCAGCCCAGCTCCACGTCCCAGCCTGTCTCCACGTCCCCAGCCCACCTGCATGTCCCCAGCCCATCTCCAGGTCCAGAAGGACATGGGGCTCTTGGAGCCGCGCCAGAGGAGGGCCACCAAAATGATGCGAGGGCTGGAGCACCTCTCCTAGGAGGACAGCCTGAGAGAGTTGGCCTTCTTCAGCCTGCAGAAGAGAAGGCTGCGGGGAGACCTTCTAGCAGCCTTCCAGTACTTCAAGGGGGGCTCTAGGAAAGACACGGACAGACTTTTTTTAGCACGGCCTCTTGTGACGGCACGGGGAGCCATGGTTTGAAGCTAAGGGAGGGCAGGGGCTCCATTTGGGGAAGCCCTGTGGGGACAGCCCGTCCCCATGGCACCGTGAGGCAGGCGGGGGCTTGGGCAGGACCCGGCTCAGCCCCCCGTCCCCGAGCCCACCAGCCCCAGCGCTGCCAGCCCTTGCGCCCCGGGACTGTGTCCCCGCCAGCCTGGGGGACCATGGCGGGGGCAGGTGACCACGGCACCCATGGCTCTCCCCAGGCTCCAGCTGTGGGACCCTCCTCTTCCTCCTGCACTACCACACGCTCCTGGCATCCACACCCGGGGGACAAGCAACGCTGAGCGCCTGCGCCCGTCACCCTTCCCAGCCCCGCCTGCAGGCACCAAGAGCTGGGACCATGGCGACAGCCAGCACCACCGCCACTGCCACCGCCACCGCCACCGCCACTGCTCCCGGCACCTCTGGCCCTTTGCCGCCTCCTCCCGCCGCGCTGCCTGCGCTGCCGCTCGGCCCGGGGGCTCCTTTTGCGTCTCCTGTGCCGGGGCAGTGACCAGCGCACCTGCCGCCACACGGTGCCGGTGACGCGGGGCCGGTGCTGCTGCGGTGCCGCCACCCTCCTCCTGCGGGCTGGGGCTGGCCGGTCGCCATGGAGCCCGCTCGTCGCCGGGCGGCACCGTGGGGACACTGTGATGCCACCGGTGAGGTTGACGCTGTAACGCGCTGACATCACAAAGGGCCTCGCCCGGCACCCCCATAAAAGCGGGCTGGGGGGCGCAGAGCCACAGCTCCCTGTCAGGACAGGGTGGCCGGCCAGCATGGCCCGGTCCCGGCGCAGCAGGCTCCGCAGCAGGAGCCGGCGGCGCCGCCACCACCCAGACCATGACGGGACGCGTCCTCGCCGCCGGTACAGGAGGACCTCACGCCGGCCTGGGGTACTCAGCCGCAGGCGGCGGTATAGGAGGACCCGCCGCCGGCGGCGTGGGACGCGCAGACGCCGCTGCTGACCTCACCCCAGCAGTGGGCGTCTGCGGAGCCGGTGGCCCCGTGACCGCCACACCACGGTGGCCCTGGCTCCCTCAATAAAGCTGGAATGATTGCATGTGCTGTGTTGTGTCTTCCTTGTGTCCCCGTGCGCCGCCCGCGTGGACCAGGGCTGGCACTCCGTGTCTACTGGGGCTGCGTGTCCCCTGTGTGCACGTGTCCAGGACCAGCGCACGTCTCCAGGGATGCAGGTGGCCCAGCCTGCCTGCTCCCGTGCTGGCTCTCACCCCCGTCTCCACGTGCCAGCCCGTCTCCACGGCCCCAGTACGTCTCCATGGCCCCAGCCCATCTCCACGTCCCAGCCCATCTCCACGCCCCCAGCCCGTCCCCGCATCCCCGGCCCATCTCCACCTCCCAGTCCACCTTCACCTCCCCACACCGTTGCCATATCCCAGCCCAGCTCCACGTCCCAGCCTGTCTCCACGTCCCCAGCCCACCTGCATGTCCCCAGCCCATCTCCAGGTCCAGAAGGACATGGGGCTCTTGGAGCCGCGCCAGAGGAGGGCCACCAAAATGATGCGAGGGCTGGAGCACCTCTCCTAGGAGGACAGCCTGAGAGAGTTGGCCTTCTTCAGCCTGCAGAAGAGAAGGCTGCGGGGAGACCTTCTAGCAGCCTTCCAGTACTTCAAGGGGGGCTCTAGGAAAGACACGGACAGACTTTTTTTAGCAAGGCCTCTTGTGACGGCACGGGGAGCCATGGTTTGAAGCTAAGGGAGGGCAGGGGCTCCATTTGGGGAAGCCCTGTGGGGACAGCCCGTCCCCATGGCACCGTGAGGCAGGCGGGGGCTTGGGCAGGACCCGGCTCAGCCCCCCGTCCCCGAGCCCACCAGCCCCAGCGCTGCCAGCCCTTGCGCCCCGGGACTGTGTCCCCGCCAGCCTGGGGGACCATGGCGGGGGCAGGTGACCACGGCACCCATGGCTCTCCCCAGGCTCCAGCTGTGGGACCCTCCTCTTCCTCCTGCACTACCACACGCTCCTGGCATCCACACCCGGGGGACAAGCAACGCTGAGCGCCTGCGCCCGTCACCCTTCCCAGCCCCGCCTGCAGGCACCAAGAGCTGGGACCATGGCGACAGCCAGCACCACCGCCACCGCCACCGCCACCGCCACCGCCACTGCTCCCGGCACCTCTGGCCCTTTGCCGCCTCCTCCCGCCGCGCTGCCTGCGCTGCCGCTCGGCCCGGGGGCTCCTTTTGCGTCTCCTGTGCCGGGGCAGTGACCAGCGCACCTGCCGCCACACGGTGCCGGTGACGCGGGGCCGGTGCTGCTGCGGTGCCGCCACCCTCCTCCTGCGGGCTGGGGCTGGCCGGTCGCCATGGAGCCCGCTCGTCGCCGGGCGGCACCGTGGGGACACTGTGATGCCACCGGTGAGGTTGACGCTGTAACGCGCTGACATCACAAAGGGCCTCGCCCGGCACCCCCATAAAAGCGGGCTGGGGGGCGCAGAGCCACAGCTCCCTGTCAGGACAGGGTGGCCGGCCAGCATGGCCCGGTCCCGGCGCAGCAGGCTCCGCAGCAGGAGCCGGCGGCGCCGCCACCACCCAGACCATGACGGGACGCGTCCTCGCCGCCGGTACAGGAGGACCTCACGCCGGCCTGGGGTACTCAGCCGCAGGCGGCGGTATAGGAGGACCCGCCGCCGGCGGCGTGGGACGCGCAGACGCCGCTGCTGACCTCACCCCAGCAGTGGGCGTCTGCGGAGCCGGTGGCCCCGTGACCGCCACACCACGGTGGCCCTGGCTCCCTCAATAAAGCTGGAATGATTGCATGTGCTGTGTTGTGTCTTCCTTGTGTCCCCGTGCGCCGCCCGCGTGGACCAGGGCTGGCACTCCGTGTCTACTGGGGCTGCGTGTCCCCTGTGTGCACGTGTCCAGGACCAGCGCACGTCTCCAGGGATGCAGGTGGCCCAGCCTGCCTGCTCCCGTGCTGGCTCTCACCCCCGTCTCCACGTGCCAGCCCGTCTCCACGGCCCCAGTACGTCTCCATGGCCCCAGCCCATCTCCACGTCCCAGCCCATCTCCACGCCCCCAGCCCGTCCCCGCATCCCCGGCCCATCTCCACGTCCCAGTCCACCTTCACCTCCCCACACCGTTGCCATATCCCAGCCCAGCTCCACGTCCCAGCCTGTCTCCACATCCCCAGCCCACCTGCATGTCCCCAGCCCATCTCCAGGTCCAGAAGGGCATGGGGCTCTTGGAGCCGCGCCAGAGGAGGGCCACCAAAATGATGCGAGGGCTGGAGCACCTCTCCTAGGAGGACAGCCTGAGAGAGTTGGCCTTCTTCAGCCTGCAGAAGAGAAGGCTGCGGGGAGACCTTCTAGCAGCCTTCCAGTACTTCAAGGGGGGCTCTAGGAAAGACACGGACAGACTTTTTTTAGCACGGCCTCTTGTGACGGCACGGGGAGCCATGGTTTGAAGCTAAGGGAGGGCAGGGGCTCCATTTGGGGAAGCCCTGTGGGGACAGCCCATCCCCATGGCACCGTGAGGCAGGCGGGGGCTTGGGCAGGACCCGGCTCAGCCCCCCGTCCCCGAGCCCACCAGCCCCAGCGCTGCCAGCCCTTGCGCCCCGGGACTGTGTCCCCGCCAGCCTGGGGGACCATGGCGGGGGCAGGTGACCACGGCACCCATGGCTCTCCCCAGGCTCCAGCTGTGGGACCCTCCTCTTCCTCCTGCACTACCACACGCTCCTGGCATCCACACCCGGGGGACAAGCAACGCTGAGCGCCTGCGCCCGTCACCCTTCCCAGCCCCGCCTGCAGGCACCAAGAGCTGGGACCATGGCGACAGCCAGCACCACCGCCACTGCCACCGCCACCGCCACCGCCACTGCTCCCGGCACCTCTGGCCCTTTGCCGCCTCCTCCCGCCGCGCTGCCTGCGCTGCCGCTCGGCCCGGGGGCTCCTTTTGCGTCTCCTGTGCCGGGGCAGTGACCAGCGCGCCTGCCGCCACACGGTGCCGGTGACGCGGGGCCGGTGCTGCTGCGGTGCCGCCACCCTCCTCCTGCGGGCTGGGGCTGGCCGGTCGCCATGGAGCCCGCTCGTCGCCGGGCGGCACCGTGGGGACACGGTGATGCCACCGGTGAGGTTGACGCTGTAACGCGCTGACATCACAAAGGGCCTCGCCCGGCACCCCCATAAAAGCGGGCTGGGGGGCGCAGAGCCACAGCTCCCTGTCAGGACAGGGTGGCCGGCCAGCATGGCCCGGTCCCGGCGCAGCAGGCTCCGCAGCAGGAGCCGGCGGCGCCGCCACCACCCAGACCATGACGGGACGCGTCCTCGCCGCCGGTACAGGAGGACCTCACGCCGGCCTGGGGTACTCAGCCGCAGGCGGCGGTATAGGAGGACCCGCCGCCGGCGGCGTGGGACGCGCAGACGCCGCTGCTGACCTCACCCCAGCAGTGGGCGTCTGCGGAGCCGGTGGCCCCGTGACCGCCACACCACGGTGGCCCTGGCTCCCTCAATAAAGCTGGAATGATTGCATGTGCTGTGTTGTGTCTTCCTTGTGTCCCCGTGCGCCGCCCGCGTGGACCAGGGCTGGCACTCCGTGTCTACTGGGGCTGCGTGTCCCCTGTGTGCACGTGTCCAGGACCAGCGCACGTCTCCAGGGATGCAGGTGGCCCAGCCTGCCTGCTCCCGTGCTGGCTCTCACCCCCGTCTCCACGTGCCAGCCCGTCTCCACGGCCCCAGTACGTCTCCATGGCCCCAGCCCATCTCCACGTCCCAGCCCATCTCCACGCCCCCAGCCCGTCCCCGCATCCCCGGCCCATCTCCACCTCCCAGTCCACCTTCACCTCCCCACACCGTTGCCATATCCCAGCCCAGCTCCACGTCCCAGCCTGTCTCCACTCCTCCCAGCACTGGTGCCCTCCTTAAGCCATCCCCGGGCATTTCGGGCTGTGAAGGCACGCAGGGGTGGCCCTGAGCAGGCAGTCAGGTGCCACCTGCCGTCGATGCCCCAACCACTTGGGACAAGGAGCCTGGGCCACAGTGCCACAGCAGGAAGGGGCTGCAGCTTTTGCTCACTTTTGCTCACTTTTGCTCACTTTTTCTGGCTTTTGTTCAGTTTCGGGAGAGGCCTTTTGATGAGCCGGGTGGGAATCAGGAGCTCTCTTCTGCAGGTCCCCAGCAGGGCACTGCCACTGTCCCCATGTTGCTGGCCCGACACCAGCACTGTCTGCATATCCCAGGACAGCAGCGTCATCCCCATGTCCCCGGACACCGGTGCTGTCCCCCCCATCCCTGGCTGCCCTTTGGTCCTGTGACATCACAAGAGCCGGCAGCAGTGGGTGACAGCAGACCCTCATGTCGGGCCGGGTGCGGTGCCTGCGGGGGGATCCCTCGGTAATGGCTGGTTTGCATAAGAGCTGGGTGGGGGCAGCCCTGGCCCCCATGAGCCCAGGGACTGTCCCAGAGGGGCTGTGACCCTGCAGCGCTGGCCCTGCCCAGCTGAGCCCTGTCTCTGCTTCTCCCTGGCACAGCAAGCGCGCGGGAGCGAGCTGGGAGCGAGTGGGAGCTGGCGCCAGCAATATGCACACCGCCCTCCAGAGCTTCCTCCGGCTGCTCCACAGGTTCCTCTCCTTCGGCCTCACAGTGGCATTAGGCAACCTCCTGCTGTGCTCCACCTTCCCCTTCCTCTTCGTCCTGCTCCTGCCCCTCCTTGCACTGCGGGAACACGTGCTGCCGGCCCTGCTCATCCTCGGGAGAGTCGTGCTCCCCATCGCCGGCACCTTCCTCACCCGCCTGCTGCCAGCCCTGGCCGTCTTCCTCGCCGCACTCTTCCCGCCCGTCCACCTCCCCTGCAGTGGTGACCCCCCGTGCGGTGGGGGTTACCCCCTCTGCATGGGCACAGTCGGCACGTCCTGTGCCCTCCGGTGAGCCCCAGTCCCTCTGCGAGGGCAGAGCCGCCGGGCAGCACCGGGGACCGCGGCTCCAGGGAATCGATCGGCTCTCAGCTCCGGCACAGATGGATGCCTCCAGGGTGGCCACGGCAGGGGCCACGTCCCGCCAAGGAGGGGTCCAGGGTGGGTCCTTGGTCCCCAACACAGAGCAGCTCGTCAGGAGAGCCGTGTCCCATCCTGCCCCGCTTCCCTCTGCCATCCGCCCTCCCCTCCCTCTGCCGGCACGCACCCCTCTGCGGCACTCTGGCCGGGTCCGCTGCTGGGGGTCACAGGGGCGAGACGTGATTAAATGCCACCCTCGGGTGCTGCCTGCTCCTCTCTGTACCGCTCCGAGGGTGTGAGATGAGGCTGTGCCTGGGAGGGTGCAGGACGGGTGCTCCCCGGCCCCGCTACACTGCCCTTCCCTCCCTGTGCACCCCGTGCACTCCGTGCACCCTGTGCAGCCTGCGCTCCCCGAGAACCCCACGCACCCCACGCACCCTGTGCAGCCCGTGCACCCCATATGGCCCGTGCACCCCACTCTCCAGGGCCCAGGGGCTCCAAGGGGGGGTCACCTTGCAGTGCAGCCCCCTCCCCACTTTATTTATCGCTGTTAAGTTCCCAGCAAAACAATACCGCAGCCTGACAGCGCTCGCTAATCGGAGTAAATGAATTTATCCCGGGTGCAACGTTTCAGCACGTGGCTCGCTTCCTTGCATGAGAGGTGAGCGGGGAGCTCCCGACCCGCTCTGCCTCTTGAATCATTTAGAGCCCAGGCTGTATCGGAGCCAGCAGGGTGAGGGGGGGGCTGCTGCGGCCAGCGCTGGGCAGGGGTGCTGGGGGGCTGGCAGGGGTGCTGGGGGGCTGCGAGGTGTGGGGTATCAGCTATGTCCCCCTTGGTTTGTTCGTCCTCCGAAGAGACGCCGTGGGGCGGAGGGTGGGTGCGTGCCCAGCGGAAGGCTGGTGGCCGGGGGCTCCTGGGCACCCGGGGATGGGCTGCACGAGGGGGGCTCAACCAGAGGGACCCTGAGGATGGGGGTGACGGGGTGGGGGGACCTGGGCTTGCTGGACTGGCGGGGGCCTGGAGGCTGCGGGCAACGCAGGGCTCGCACGCTGCTCGGGTGGTTGGGGCCACCGAGGGCTGCGAGGGGCTCACATCCCCCCAGAGCCGGGACGGGGCCCGCGTGCCCCGGCCGTGCCTGTCCCAGGCGCCCGGCGCTGCCCTCTCCCCCTTGCTCTGCTCTGCAGAGGAGAAGGAGCAACCCCTGGGCACCGTCCCTGCGTGGGGTCCTCCACCCTGCCCCGGGACAGGAGGGAGCCGGGGGTCCGCATCCGTGCTGCCCCCTCCCCGCACCCTGCCCTCTTCTGCGAGGGCTGGGGCACGGGACAGTGCACGGGGCCGTGCAAGGGCTGGGGATGGTGCATAGCATCCGTGCAAGGGCTGGGGTGGGGCTGGTGCATGGGCTGCGTCCCGCAGCACCCACGCTTGCCCCAGCCCCTCCTCGGCACCCCACAGCCACCCCCGGGCACTGGCCGCTCTCTGGCCCATGGCTACCACGGCTACGGGCCGTCCTACCAGCCATGTTGCTCGCAGCGTGGGCTTGATTAGAAAAGTTTAACGTTCCAAGCGAGTTAATAAAAGTCTCCTTCCCCCCGCCTGCCCCTCTGCAGCAAATGGTGATAAATGGCTTCCATATGGTCCCCATAAAGGCGGCCGGTGCCACATGCCTCTCCCCTCTGCCCCAGCCGTAAGCAAATAAATGAAAGCAATTAGTGCTGCAGCTCGGCTGGCTGTTAATGAGCCGCAAGGAGCGGCTGAGAGCTCCCGACGCGTCCCGAAAGCTGGAAATGTCAGCATCGCTCTTAAACACGGCGCTGCGAAGGCAGCCAGGTGCTGGAGGCCGCCAGGGCCACGGGCCGGTGGCTGGAGGGGGAGCGGGGTGCTCCCGGGGAGCGGGGTGCTCTGGGGAAGGGGCGTGGGGTGCTCTGGGGAAGGGAAGGGGAGCGCGGTGCTGCGGGGGGGGAGAGCCGCAGGGAGGCGGCTGTGCGGGGTGGGTGCTCCCAGGCCGTGCCGGGCACGTTCCCCTGCCAGCGTTGCCCCCAGCCCAGAGAGCCCCCGGACCCCCTCGGGCTCCCCGCCGGGGCCAGCTGAACCCCTCGGCTTCAGGGAGCCGAAGCCATGGGTGCTGGGGTGCAGGGCTGGGGCGCGAGGGGGCTGTGCAGGGGCTGGGGTGCAGGTTGGGGTGCAGGGACAGGGGTGCAGGCAGGGGTGCAGGTAGTGACACTCACGTTGGGGTGCATGGGCAGGGATGCAGATTGGGGTGCGGGGCAGAGACGCAGGTTGGGGTGCAGGGCCAGGGGTGCAGGTAGTGACTCCTGTTGGGGTGCAAGGCCAGGGGTGCATGGGCAGGGGTGCAGATTGGGATGCAAGGCCGGGGTGCAAGGCCAGGGGTGCAGGTTGGGGTGCAGGTTGAGGTGCAAGGGCAGGGGTGCAGGTGGGGGGGCGTGGGCAGGGATGCAGGCAGAGATGCAGGTTGGGGTGCAGGCACCATCCGCGGGCCGCGACAGCCCTCTTGTGGTGCGGTGCAGCCGGGGCCGCTGCCGGGGCCCGGCAGGGGAGGGGCCGGGGCCGGGGCCGGGGCCGTGTCCATGTCCATGTCCCCGTGGGGTGCTCAGCTCCAGCCCCTCCGGGCACCCCCGGGGTCCCCCAGCCCAGCCGCGTCCCTCCTTAGCCCGCTGCAAGGAGCCGGGTGCGTGTGCCGGGCACGGGGACATGCAGACATGCACACGCGTGCACACACGTGCACACAGGCACGCACACACGTGCACACGCACACGCATGCACCCATGCATGCGCACGCACAGCAGCAGAGCTCTCCCCCCCCACGCGCGGCTGAGCACCCTGTCTCGGCGCCGGGCCGTGCTGCCGGCACGCCGGGGGCCCAGGGTGTCTGCAGAGCCCGAGCAGAGGCCAGAGGCCGGGGTGATGGCCGGGCGCTGGGGCGGGGGGGAGCGCGTTGCGAGCACGTCGCTTGTGCAAGTGGGAATTGCGCGTGAGGCGTGGATACGAACACAGCGCTCGTGCAAGCGGGATGTGTGCAGGGCGCCAGCGTGAGCGCGGTGCTCGTGCAAGCAGGACGCGCGTGCAAGGCAGCGATGTGAGTGCGCGAGTCGTGAGCAAGGGTGCTGGGTGGGGTACCGACGTGAGCGCGGTGCTCGTGCAAGCAGGGTGCACCTGCAGGGTGCTGTTGCGAGCACGTTGCGTGTGCAGCGGGATGTGCGTGCAGGGCACGGGTGCAAGCAGAGCGCTGGTGTGAGTGGGGTGTGCACGTGGGGCGCTGATGTGAGCGCATTGCTCAGGCTCGTGGGGCGCAACCGCAGGGCACCGATGCGAGTCTGTGTGCTTGTGCAAGGAGGTTGCGTGTGCAGGGCGCTGTTGCAAACAAGCAGCGTGCACGTGCAAGGCACTGGTGCAAGGGCGTGCACGCGGGGCACTCTTGCGAGCGTGTGAGCGGACGTGTGCTGGGCACAAACGTGAGCGTGTGAGCAGGGTGTGACTGCAGGGCACGATTGTGAGTGTGAGTGGGGTGTGCGTGCGGGGCACCGCTGTGAGCGGGCGAACATGCAGGGCACCATTGCAGCACGGGAAGCGTGCAGGGCACCGATGCAGTGTGCGAGCGTGCACAGCACCATTGCGAGCACCGGGGCACTGCTGCAGTGTGTGTGTGTGTGTGTGTGCGTGAAGGGCACGGTTGCAGCACATGAGCGTGCAAGGCACCGTTGTGAGCGTCTGATGCACCGCTGCAGCGTGTGAGCGTGCAGGGCACCGTTGCCAGTGCAGGGTGCTGCTGCAGCGCGGAAGTGTGCGGGGCACCATTGTGAGTGTGCAGGGCCTCGTCGTAGCGTGCAAACACGCAGGGCCCCATTGCAAGTGTGCAGGGCCCCGTTGCAGCGTGCGGGCGTGCAGAGCGGCGTTGCGAGCGCGCAGGGCCCCGCTGCAGCGCGCAGCGCCCGGGCCCGCAGCCTGCAGGTGTCCCTGTTTCCTGCGAGACGCGGAGCGGAGCGGGCGGCGGCAGCGGCCGGGGCGTAGCGGGGTCCCTGCCCGGACCCCCGCCTCCGGCCCCCTCCCGGGGCCTGGCCCCAGCGTCCCCGGTCCCGCAGCCTGTGGGAAACCCGGGCAAAGGCCCCGGCGGCACGAGGTCCCCGAGGATTTGGGGACTGGCCCGGGTGGTCCCGAGGGGGCGCGGACCCCCGTAGCGGCGGGGTGCCCCTGGCTGGCAGCGGCGGGGGGTCCCAGGAGGGCAGTGGGAGGGATCCCCGGTGCGCCGCGGCAAGGGGCCGTGGGGGGCACGTCCCCCCTCTGCTCCAGCTCTCTCCCTGCGCCGCAGCTCCCTCGAGTGCAGCCTAAAGAGCCATCGAGCGCTCGCTCGCCATGAAGTGCCAATTCCGGCACCAGCTGCACCGCGGCACTGGGCCAGGCACCGGGGGGTGGCTGCGCCCGCAGCCCCCGCTCCCTCTAGGGACGGCCACGGCCCCCAGCAGGTCACGGCCACCCCGGGGGGGACACCTTGGCTGCGGGGTGGGGACCCCCACGCGGGCAGGGGGGCTCCGGGGCAGACCCCCGGCACGTGGCAGCGTCCCGTGGCTGCCAGACCCAGGCTGGCGGCCCACAACCCATGGGACTGGGGGTCACGGGGATGAGGTGGCCCCAAACACGTGCCGATCGCCCGGAGCGTGCCACGCTTGGTGCCACCACACTCCCGCGCCCATCGGCTGCAGGAGGGCCCCGGCAAGTTGCCCACCGCGGGCAGGGGCTGCCGGCTCACCCCCGGCTCGGGGCCTGGTGCTGGCTGTGCCACGGCTGCCGCTCACCCAAGGCTCCTGCTCACCCCGGGCTGCGCTGGCGCCCGCCGCTGTGGTAGGCGCAGGCAGCCTCATTAACCTTTCTTGATTAAGGCAATTATTTCCAGCACATTATCCTCTAATCTCAACGTCGTGGCTGCGCAGCTCCGCCGTGGCTGGGGGCGAGAGAGCCGGCACCCACAGCCGGAGAGGCCACGTGCCACGGGGGACACCGGCAGGGCGGGGGGGGGGGGGGGGTGTCCCCGGGGTCCCCAGGTGGGGTCCCCTCCCTGCCCTGCCTCGTCCCAAACCCGCGGGCAGAGACCTCGGTGCGAAGGGGTGGGATGAAAGGGAAAGGCCGGGGAGGGTCCTTGGGGTGACCGCGGCTCGTGGGACCCCCTGCCCCGGCCGCTCCCCGACGGGGGCAGCCCCCCACGTTCCCCAGGGGCCGGAGGAGCCCCCCGGGTGGGGCTGGGGGCTGCAGGGGGGCTGCGGCGCTCGCCCTGCTGGTTGTGCGGCCGAGTCCTGCGTCCTCGCGGGGGATGCCCCGTCCCCGCAGGAGGGAGTCCCCGGCCAAGGGAACCGGGGGGAGCCGGGTGGGCTGCGGGTGCACCCCAGGAGCTGCTGTCATGAATATTTACGGGTGTTAAGGCGGATGCTCTCAGCATCGGTGGGGTGGGGGGGGGCCGTCGGCACGCTGTTAGCACGGCCACGTACGCCATCCCTGAGCGCCCCGGCTTCACCGGCAACACCATGTGCCGGGCGAGCCGCCGGCAGCCCCGGGGCACCGGGTGAAACAGCAGCGGGGAAATGCCAAAGCCCGGAGCCTGGGGACGCTGGGTGACCCCCGGCTCCCTGCCCGGCGTGGGGCTGCCCCGAGGGGTCACCTCTCTCCCTGGGGCCACCGCCGGCAGGGGACCCTCGGCTGCACCCGCCGGCCGTGGTGGGTGCATGTGCATGCGGTGGTGGTCTGCTCCTCATGGGGGTCCCCAGCCAGGAGGGAGGGGAGCCCCGGGCTGGGAAGGGGCTCGGGAGGGCGCTGGGGAGGGTGCTGGGCACGGTGGAGCTGCCGCAGTGGCTCGGGGTGTCAAGGGACAGCCGGGCTGGGGAGTGGGGTCCGGAGCCATGGGGACACCAGCGGTGACAGAGCAGGGACCTGCCCAGATGCCAGGCGGTGGCTCCCTAAGGAAAGCGGGTGCCGGTGGGCAGGAGTGGGTGGGTGCGCGTGTCCCCACCGCGTGCCACGCGCGTGTCCCCACCGTGCACGTGGCCACGTTCGAGCGTGGGACCCCCAAGGCAGCCCAGGGCACGCTGCCAGGCTCGGCCACCGCGGCACAGCCCTGCCATCCTCTGTCGCCGCGTGCTGCCATGTTGGCAAAACCGGAGCAGCCGGGGACCCCGCGGCTCGGGGGTGACGCTCCTTCCTCCGAGGCTCTGCAGGCGGCAGGGGCTGGGATTTTGGGGTTCCCTCCCCACCTCCCCGTGCCGGGTCCAAGCAGGGGCACAGCCCCCTGCCCACCCCACTCTGCCCAGGGCGCCTGGGTAGGGGCAGGCCCCTCTTTTGGGTGCCCCTGCCCCCCCAGAGCCCCCCAGGCCATCCCTGCCCCTGCGCCCAGCAATGTTCCTGGGGGGCTGCGCCCCCCGTCCCGCCCTGGTTTCGGGGCTGTGGGCAGCGCCGCCGCGGGCACTGACCGATGCCCCCTCCCCTGGGGACAGCACCTCTGGGGGGTCCCCACCCGTGGGCTTCGGAGCAGGCTGGGGGGTGGTTGGGATCCCCCGGGACCTGCACTCTCAGCTGGGCTCCGCCGGACCCGGCCGTGGGGGGTCTGGACCCCCCCGTTCAGCCCTGCGGCAGCACCGGCGGGTGGCTGTTCCCTCCCCTGGCATGCAATGAGCTGCAAGGCCTCAGCTGCCTTTGAGGGGGGTCCCTGCACGGGCGTTGCCCACCCGGGCAGGGCTGGGTGATGGTGAGGGGACACGGAGACCCCCCGACTCCTGCCCGGTCGGGGTGCTGGGACCGCGGCTTGGGGGATGCCCGAGGGGCCGTGGGCCGGGGGGGGACATGAGCCCACGTCCCCCTGGGGGTCTGACCCTGCCGGGCGGGGGTAGCTGCCCAGGGGTCCCGCGGGTCCGGCGTGGGAAGGAGCACCGCACCCGCCTTTCCGGGATTCCGGCAATGGGAACAAGCTGGGGCGGCCGAGCCGGGGCCAAGCGTTTCCAGCTGGGGTGGGGTGGGCTGGGCTGGGACCACCCGCGGGACCCCGAGCCGCTCGGGGTGCAGGGGCAGGACCCCGGGGGGCTGTGGGGCGCAGGGTGGGTGCTGCCAGAATGGGGTGGCCTGGTGCTGGGGCGGGGGGGGCGGATGAAGCACCCCCATCCCCTCTCCCCAGGGCTGTACCCAGGACCCCCCCCACTCCTGCTGCTGCAGGGCTGGTGTCACCGTCCCCGGGGGTGTCCCCATGTGCCGCCCCCCTCCCTGCTCCGTAAAGACCCCCGGAGCCGGTGCCCTTCTGCAAGGCCTTTTATTTCCACGTCGGAAAGCCCCGCTGCTCCGAGGGACCCTGGCACCGCCGTCCTGCGTCACCGCCGCGGGCCCCCAAGGGACCCCCACGGCCACCCCGGGCAGGGGCCGGGGACATCGGCCGAGGACCCAGCATCGAGCGAGGGGTAACGGGGGGCAGCACGGGGGACGCGCGTGCTGACGCTGAGCAGGGCACGGCGGTGTCACCATCGCTGCGGCACGTGGTGGCACGAGACACGGGGCAGGGACACAGCCCCCCCACGGGTGGGACGCGGGCGGGGGAGAGTGGGTGGTTGGTTTTTTCTTTCCCTTTGTCTTTATTTACAAAATTCCTGGCTGCTCCCTCCCGGCTGGGAGGACAGGGAAAACCCCGGCGGGGGGAGGCAGTGCCAGGGCCGGGGGTCTCCTGCCCGCCCTGCCAGAGCCCCTGCTCACTGGCTCGCCTGCTGCTAAAAATAATAATAATATATTAATAATAATAGTGATAATAATGAGAAAAGAGCTGCGGTTGTGTCCTGGGGCAGCCAGCCCCGGCGGCTGATGGGGCTGGGAACGGTGCCATCCCCGTGCCGGGGCTCGGGCCGGTGGGCCGGGGCAGCCTAGACCCCCTGCCCGGGCGGTGCCGGGGCCCCGATCCCGCGCGGGGGTGCGGGGTGCAGGCAGAGATCCGGCCTGGGCCACCCGGGAGCCGTGGGTGGGCGGCTCCAGATGTGGAGCTGCACATCTGGGGAGAGAGTGCTGGCCACGGTGGTGAGAGCCGGGAAGTGTGGGGGGGAGCTGGGTCACGCTGGAGCCTCCATCCCGCCCCCGAGCATCCGTCCCACCCCAGAGCATCCATCCCGCCCCGGAGCCTCCATCCCACCCCGGAGCATCCATCCCGCCCCAGAACTCCCCCCCATCCTGCCCCAGAGCATCCACCCTGCCCCGGAGCGTCCATCCCTCCCACCCCGGAGCATTCGTCCCTCCTGTCCCCAAGGATCCTGCCCCCGGCTTCCGCCGCTGCCACCCCGCACCCCCGCGGGTCCCTCGGTGTCTTTCTGAGGCTGAACCCAGAGCGTTTGGGTCATTCCCGGGGGCTCCCTCCAAAGCCCCTCTCTGGCCCCACGAGGGGCTGCCCGCCCAGCTGAGCCGTGCCAAGCCACGCCGGTGCTGGCCCTGGCCGGGGTCACCCCCCTCACCCCGGGGATGCCCCGCTGGGGGTGCAGCCCCCGTCCTGCGAGGGGGCCGAGCTCCGCGGGGCCGGGCTGGGGCGGCCACAGGGCAGGGGGGCGGCGGGTCCCGCGGCCCCACACGCCCCGACACCGGTGGGAGACCCCAGGAGCGGGTCGGAGGGGCCGGCACCACTGGGCTGCGAGGCCACGCTCAGTCCCGGTCCGCGCTGCGGCTCCAGCGCCGTCCCGGCTCACGTGGGCGGCACGAGGTGGCCGGGCACGGCTGCAAGGGAAGGCGAGGGGTGGGCACGCCAGGGCGGGGGGTCCCTGCCCTCCTCGGCCCCGCTCCCCCTGCCCGTCCCAGCGGGGTGGGGGGCCGGTGCATGCCAGGACCTACTGTGCTTAGGAATAGGCCAGTCCCTGGAGCGGCCGCGCGGGCGTGTGGAACTTGTCCGAGTCCTCAAAAGCCGGGTCTGGGCGGCGGGAGGGAGGCGAAGAGAGAGGGTGAGCCGAGGCGGGGGAGTGCGGTGGGCACGGGGGGACAGGGACGAGGGTGGCACGGTGCACCCACCCCTGCGGTGCAGCCCCGACCGTGCCCCGGGTGCGGGCAGGAGGCACGGAGTCGGGCAGGGGCGCAGGCAGGAGAGCGCAGGCAGCCCGCGGGCAGGGATCCGCGAGGCTTGGGCAGGGCGCAGGCAGCAGGGTGGGCACGGTGCCGCTGGGACCCCCCCCTCCATGGGGCAGGGGGGTCCCGGGGGTGGGCTGGGTGGGCAGGGAGCCGCGGGCAGGGATCCGCGGGGCTTGGGCAGGGCGCAGGCAGCAGGGTGGGCACGGTGCCGCTGGGACCCCCCCTCCATGGGGCAGGGGGGTCCCGGGGGTGGGCTGGGGTGGGCAGGGAGCCGCGGGCAGGTGAGGGCAGCCCTGCCCACGCCGGGCTCACCTTGCAGGCTGCTGCCGCTGGTGCTGGCGCAGGCAGGCGGTGGGGAGGTCTGCGGCCGCACCACGGGGGCGAAGGCGCTTTTCTGCTTCACCGCCGAGATCATGTTGACGGGGGAGAAGGAGAAGACCCCCGTGGGGGTGGAGGCGTTGGTGCCCGACGGGAGGGTGATGGAGGAGGCGCCGAGCGGGGGGCTGGCTGGCATGACTGCGGGGAGAGACCCACTCAGGGCAGGCAGAGCTGGGGATGGGGCGTCGCTCCCCGCCCGGGACGCCAGCACACCCCGGTGACACCGCGTGGGACCCAGCTTGCAAGGGCCAGGGCTGGGGCCGGGGCCGTCTCAGCTCAGGTCGCTGTGTTCCTGTTCCCCCTTGCCCTCGCAGCCGGCTTTGGGGACGGCCCGGGGCTGGTGCGCGGCTTTGGGGACTCCCCGGGACCGGTGTAAGGGTGTTGGGGACTCCCCGGGACTGGTGCACAGCTTTGGGGACATCCTGGAGCCGGTGCGTGGCTTTGGGGACATGCCAGGGCTGGTGCACAGCTTTGGTGAGACCCTGGGACTGGTGCACAGTGTTGGGGACACCCCGAGGCTGATGCACGGCTTTGGGGACTCCCCGGGGCTGGTACATGGCTCTGGGGACATCCCGGGGCTGCTGCATGGCTTTGGGGACTCCCTGGGGCTACTGCATGGCTTTGGGGACGCCCCAGGGCTGGCGCACGGCTTTGGGGATGCCCCGGGGCTGGTAGGTGGCTCTGGGGACATCCCGGGGCTGCTGCATGGCTTTGGGGACGCCCCGGGGCACCGACTCACTGGCGTAGGGGGAGTTGGCGGTGGAGCCATTGAGGAAGCTGGGGGAACCGGGCACCCCCAGCCCGGCCATGGTGCCACCGCCGTAGCCGTTGATGCCGGCGGTGCCGCTGTAGCTGCTCTGCTGCGGCGTGGAGCTGGGCACGTAGCCCCGCGGCGAGACGCTGCCCGTGTTTCGGGAGTAGCCTGCGGGCGAGAGGGGCCGGGGGTGGCACGGGGCGGGCAGGGACCCCCTCCCGCTGCCCGGCATGGCCCCCGGCCCACCTTGCTCGGTGCCCTGTGGCGAGTCGCCGATGCTGACGGCCAGCTGGCTGCCGAAGGAGTTCACCCCCATCATGCCGGCGGGGCCGTGGGTGCCAGCCAGCGAGGAGAGCTGGCCAGGGTTGCGGGGGACGCTGTACAGCGCCTCGGCGATGTCTGCCGCTCGCTTCAGGATGATGTCCTGGGAGGGGGGGGACACACACGGGGACCGTGTCACCCCGCGGCACGTGGAGCCTGGCGTGACCCCACGGCCGTGCTGGGCAGCGATGGGGCGGGGGGGGCTGAGACCACCCCAGCTCGTGTCACCTCCCGGAGCACCCGCAGCCCCGAGCGTCCCCGGGGCGCAGGATGGACTGTGCCGGGCAGGGATGGGGCAGCGGGGACCGAGACCCCCCAGCTCGTGCCGCTGGCCGGGAAGGACGTGGGAACAAAGGCGGCTTTGGAGACGCCAGCCCCGTGGCCTGACCCGGCGGCTCCCCTTCCCCTGCAGGTGGGGGGCTCGGGGGGCCCACAGCGCTGACTCAGCGCCCGAGGAATCCTGATGTGAAGCAGATGTGGGGCCGGGAGCCCGGGGCCGGCTCCCGCGTCCCCGCTCCAGCGCCACGGGCTCGGGGTGCGCTCCCCGCCGAGCGGTCGGGGTGGGGGAGCGGGGACAGGAGGGTGGGACGAGCCGGGGGGCCCCGGCGGGACGGGGGTGCCGCGGTACCTGGTTGCTGTGCGGCATCCCGTAGAGAGCCTCCACCAGGTCGGCCGCCCGCTTCAGCAGGACCTCCTGGGCAGGGAGCGGGAGGGGGCTCAGGGGGGGTCCGCACCCCCACCCCGGCCCCATCTGCACACGGGGGGACACGCGGGCACCCTGCCCCGCCACCCCGCCACGTCCCCGCGCCAGCGGCATGTCCCCACGCCGGCACGTCCCCGAGCTGCCGTGCGATGCCCGCGGCCCCAGCCCAGCGCCGCCCAGCACCCCACAGCGGACCCACGGGGCTGGGACCCATCGTGCCCCCA
This sequence comes from Mycteria americana, assembly GCF_035582795.1. Lineage (NCBI taxonomy): Eukaryota > Metazoa > Chordata > Aves > Ciconiiformes > Ciconiidae > Mycteria > Mycteria americana. Next base: position 1,018,716 of record NC_134368.1, read on the forward strand.
CCACCACCCTCCCTGCGTCCCCCCATGGCCCCCCCTGCCCTGGGCTCTGCCCCCGGACCCCCGCACACAGCGGGAGCTGAGGGTCGGGGAGCCAGGCCAGCCCGTGGGCTGCACCCAGCGCTGGGGGGGGGACGGGGGCTCTGCGTCCCCCTCCCTGTCCCTTGGTCCTCGGGCACTGCCGGGGAAGACCCCTGGCTCCGGGCGAGGTGGTGCCCAGCACCCACGGGAGATGGTCTGTCCCTGCCTGCACCCGTGGGCGTCACCCGGCGCGGCAGAGAGCACGGCACAGCGTCCGCGCCAAACCCCGGGCAGGGGGTCCCTACCTTGGGGAGACGCTCGGGGTCCCCGGGGTGCCGGGGGATGACCTTCTGCAGCCGCTGGAACCCGTAGTCGATGGTGGGCTCGTTCAGCGCTGCCGGGAGAGAGGGGCTCAGCGGCTGCTGCGCCTGCGGCCGCCCCGGCCCCCCTGCCCTGTCCCCATGGGGAAACTGAGGCACGGAGCGTGCGGTGCAGAGCTGAGCCAGGGCGTGGGGAGGGGGGGGGAACCCCACCTCCCACAGGGACACCCCAGCTGTCCCCCCTGTCCCCCACCCATGCCAACAGCCAAGCACCCCTTCCTCTCCCACCCCGCTGTCCGGCAGCCGCAAGCCCCAGCCCCACTGCGGGGGTCCCGAGGGGACGGGACGGTGCCGGAGCGGGGCAGGAGCCGGGGCGATGTGCGGCACGGCACGGAGCCGGGGTGGAGTCTGCCCGAGCCAGTGGCAACGTGCTCCGGCACACGGCATGTGGCCACCACGGTGGGACCGATCCTCCGCTGCACCGTGCACGCTGCCCCGCTCACACCGCTCACGCGTGTGCATGGCCCCGCTCACACCCCACGTGTGCACGCTGCCCCGCTCACACCGCACACGTGTGCATGGCCCTGCTCACACGGCACGCGTGTGCACACTGTCCTGCTCACACCGCATGCGTGTGCATGGCCCCGCTCACACCCCACGTGTGCATGGCTCCACTCACACCGCACACGTGTGCATGGCCCCGCTCACACCCCATGTGTGCACGCTGCCCCGCTCACACCGCACGCGTGTGCATGGCCCTGCTCACACGGCACGCGTGTGCACACTGTCCTGCTCACACCGCACACGTGTGCATGGCCCCGCTCACACCGCACGCGTGTGCAGGGCCCCTGGCCTTGCTGCCTGGGGGTTTCCATAGTGGTCTGCAATGGCCCTCACCCCGATCCTACCCCCACCAACGTCCCTGCCAGCAGGTCCCCCCCCAGGCACAACCCTCCCCTGCCCCTAACTCTAACCCCTGCCCCCTAACCCAGCCCTGTCCTGCCCCAAACCCTCGCCCTACGCCCGCCCCCTTGCACCCTGCCCATCCCCTCGCCCTAACCCTGCAGCAGAGCCGCCGTGGGGGTCCCCGGGCAGGGCAGGGCTGTCCCCAGGGCCTGGCAGCGGGCACAGAGATGCCCCGGGTGCCATCCCGGGGGTCTGCACCCCCTTTCCCGGGGGTCTGCGCCCCTCACCGGTGTAGACGAAGCGTCCCGGGGCACCCTTGCAGAACTGCTTGGACTTGTAGGAGAGCGTCACCTCCACCACGCCGGGGATGTGCCGCGGCGGGGTCTGCACCCGGATGGCGTGAGGCGTGATGAGCTGCGGGGCGAGATGGGGCTCAGCCCACGGCCGGGGCGGGGGGCTCACACCAGCCCCCCCCCCCCCCCTCCGCCGCCCCCCCGCACCCCCCTACCTCGCTCCACACCAGCATGGTGCCGAAGACGACCTGCAGCCCGTCGAAGAAGTTGTCCCCGATGACGATGACGGTGGCACCTCCGGTGGTCCAGCCCTCGCTGGGGCTGATGGCTTTGATGCAGGGGGTGGCTGCTTCGGGCGGGAGGGGAGAGACAGGGCAGCAGTGAGTGTGGGGGCGCGGGGGGCGGGAGCGGGGGGCGCCGGGGTCGGGGCCGGGGGCGCGAGGCTGGGAGAGAGAAGGCAGAGAGGGAGAGCAGAGGCAGAGAGTGAGAACCAGGCAGCGGCGAGGGGCAGGGGACAGACACGGGTGGCCACGGACGCACGGACACGGACACGGACGCCAGGCGGGAGCAGGGAATGGGGAGGGCGGGGGGGGCTGGCGCTGGGCGACCCGGGGGGGACCAGGCCGTGGGGACGGTGGGGAGGGGATGGGGATGGTGGGGGAGAGCACGTGCGGGGGACGGATGGGGGGGATGGAGAGCGCATCGGTGCGGGGCGGTGGAAAGAGCGTGCACAGGACAGACGGACAGAGAGCAAACAGGTCAGACGGGCGGACGGGACACGTGCGCATTGGACAGAGGGACACAGACAGACGTGGCGGACGCACGGACGGACAGAGCGGTGGACGGACAGAGAGCACGCAGGAGGGCAGGACAGCCTGCACACGCGGGACGGACGGAGGGACGAAGGGACAGACAGAAAACGCAGGTGCACGGCGGGTGGATGGAGAGGCCGTGTGTGTGTGCTGGGCGGACGGACAGACGTACAAGGCATAAATACAGGGCTGGGTGCCCCCCTCCAGGGCCGCCCCGGCCGCCGCTGTGCCCGGCAGGGAGGTGCCAGGGCCGGGGGAGCTGCAGCCTCCGAGCGGTGCGGGGCAGAGCTGGGCACACGCACGTCCCCCTCGGGGGTCCCGGCATGGGGACACGGTCTCTGGGGCTGCCCCGGCACCGCGGGGTACGTCCAGCCGTGGGGCTGCCCTGGCACTGTGGGGCACGCACGGCCATGGGGCTGGCTCCGGCACAGCCGGGGAAGGGGATGCTGCGGCAGGAGCAGCACCCACCGGCACGGCCGTGCGTCCGCTCCTCCGCACGGCCGTGCAGACGTGCCGGGGCGCGGCACACGCGTGTGCACGGGCACGTGCTCTGTGTGCGTGGGCACGTGCTCTGTGTGCATGGGCACGCTGGGCGCCCGGCAGGGACTCACCTTCGGAGGGGTCGAGGCGCCGTGCCCGCCGCCCGTGCTTGGAGTTGTTGTGGACGAACATGTTGTCGGACACGGCCAGGACGTGGCCGTCCACGTTCACCGTCGTTGACACGACCACCTGCGGGACAGCCGGCTCAGGGCCACCGTCCCCCCGCGCCCCCCGGGGTACGTCACCCCATGGTGGGGTCCTCGCCCCCGTGCTCGTCTCTAGCATCCCCCCGCACCCCTGAGCATCCCGGCACCGTCACGGGTGCCCTCCGGACCCTCCGTGCCTTGGCGGTGACACGCGCGTGCAAATCTGCGGCCGGGTGGGCGCGCACGCCTGCGCGTGCGTGGGTTTGCACACGTGCGCACGTGCCAAGGGGCGCGCGCGCACGGCTGCGCGCGTGCAGGAGCGCTCGTGCGCGCGTGTGCGTGCGTATGTGCGCACGCACGCGCGTGCGTCCCCAAAACCGTGCAGCACGCGGCGCCACAGGACCCCAGCACCGGCCCGTCACTGTGTCACCATGTCACCGTGTCACCGTGTCACCGGCCGGGGGGACCCCGGACCCCAGGGGACACCCCAGCCCAGCCCCTGCATGCCCCCCCCCCCCCCCCCCCCCGCACCCCGCTCCCCTCCTCCGGCGTGGACTTGGCTGCTCTCCCGGAGCTGCTTGGCGCTATGCAAATTGGATAGGTCGTTAATCATGTAAAAATGTCACAATTATCATATCTTTACGAGAGGCCCTAATGAAGGCGCCCGTGCTGGGTGGGGGACGGGCCGGACCCCCCCCCTCTGCTCCGCTCCCGAACCTCCAGCTGCTGCGGGGAGAGCTGGGCTGCAGGCAGGGGACACGGGGGAGCGAGGGGAATCGGGGTCTGCGGAGGGGTTCGAGAGGAATTAGGGTTTGGAAAGTAGGGTTTGCAAAGGGGGCGAGGGGAATTGGGGTTTGCAACGGGGTTCAAGAGGAATTAGGGTTTGCAAATTCGGGTTTGCAAAGGGGGCGAGGGGAATTAGGGACTCGATCCCCCGAATGGGGGATCGAGTCCCTAATTCCCCTCGCCCCCTTTGGGGAAATATATGAGGTCTCCAACCCCGTCCCCTCCTGCAGCCCTGCTGTGTGGGGCAGGGTTTGGAGAGGGGGGTCCCGATGCTCACCTGGAAGCGCCGCATATCCCGGGGGTTCCCCGCGTTCTTCAGGCAGTTTTGGTTGCATTTGAGGAAAAACTTGAGGAAAAACCTGGGATGGAAGGAAAGAACCCCGCGGTCAGTGCTGGCAAAGCGGGGAGGGGGGGGTCCCGGAGACCCCACGATGTCTCTCCCCCACCCCATGCCTTGGTTCCTGGCACTGGAGGAAAGCAGGGCTGAGTGTCCCCGCTGTCCTGGTGTCCCCAAATGGAAGTAGCACCACGCACGCCACACCAGAGACGCGCGCGGGTGCTCCCCGTCGTGCACGGCGTCCCGTGCACTCCCCCCGTGACACACACGCGTGCACAGGCGTGCACGGCCGAAAACACGCACCACGTGCACGGGCGGGCTTGCGCGCTGCCGTGCACGCACACACGCATGTGCACGCACACACACATGCACACACGCACGCACAACACGCACACACGCATGCACCGCGCGGCTGCGGGGACCCCAGGACGCCCCGTGGGACCCCCCCGCTGTGCGGGGTGCTGCCTCTCCCTGCCCACGGGGCTCTGGCAGCGCCAGGCAGCATCTCCGGTGGAAGACGGGCGGGCAGGAGGGCGAGCTGCTCCCGCCACGTCCCGGCCTGATGAAATATTCAGGCCGCTTGTCCGTGGCCCCGTCATCAGCCTCGGCCCCTCAATAATTAATGGGCAGCGGCAGCAGCGGCACGGCAGCGCTCACGCTAGGGGCTGGGACGGGAGGAGAGCGCGCGGGGATGACGGTGCACACGCGTGGGAGCACGGACCCACGCCCGGGGACACGGCCAGATGTGGTCCCCGGGACCTCCCCCCCCCCCCGGATCTCCCTGGGCGGGGGTGCCCCTGAGCGCACCTGGGTGCGCACCGAGACTCCCACCCCGGGCACTTTTGGGCACCGAGGCGAGACCCCGCTGTCCCCGTCCCCAGCCGCGGGCCACCCCACGGTGCACGGTCAGAGGCACGCGCGGCCACGGGCACCCTGCGTGGCAACACACGGGCGCGCCCGCCCCGCCACGCACGCGGCACACGCAGACACGCACACGCATTTGCTCTGCACCGTGCCCGGCCATCACGCTGTGCCAGCTCGCTTTGCCACGGCAGATCAGCGCGCCGTGCCAGCTCGCTGCACCGGCCCCGGGGACTGCACGGTGCCAGGTCACTGCCGTGCCAAGTCACCGCACCACGGTAAGTCCCTGAGCTGGGCCAGGTCACCCCACCGTGCCAGGCTACTGCGCCGTGCCAGCACACTGGGCTCTGTGCCACGCCAGGCCACCGTGCCGTGCCAGGTCACCGTGCCGTGCCAGGCCACCGTGTCCCTCTGTGCCATCTCCCTCCACTGGCCTGGCATGGGGCAGCCCATCTCCCGGCTCCCTCGCCGATGCGCCTGAGCTCTGCCCTGCCCACGCAGGCAGCCCCTCGGCGGGGCTGGTGCACCCCACTGTGCCAACCTGTCCCCATCCCACTGTGCCATCCCGTCCTCATCCCATCGTGCGATCCTGTCCCCACCCCACTGTGCCATCCCGTCCCCATCCCACTGTGCCATCCCGTCCCCACCCCACTGTGCCAACCTGTCCCCATCCCACTGTGCCATCCCGTCCTCATCCCATCGTGCGATCCTGTCCCCACCCCACTGTGCCATCCCGTCCCCATCCCATCGCGCCATCCCGTCCCCATCCCACTGTGCCATCCTGTCCCCACCCCACTGTGCCATCCTGTCCCCATCCCACTGTGCCGTCCCATCCTCATCCCATCGTGCGATCCTGTCCCCATCCCATCGTGCCATCCCGTCCCCACCCCACTGTGCCGTCCCGTCCCCATCCTGCCTCGGCAGCCTGGTGTGGCATCTTGTCTGAGCATCCGACCCTGGCACCTTACCCCGACACCCCGGTCCAGCCCCCTGCCTTGGCACCGCGCCCCAGCACCCTGCCTCTGTCCCCCCCCGGCCCCTTCCCGAGGGCTTCAGCAGGGCTGGGGAGGGGGATGCGGGGGACAGGAAGGTGGGGAGGGGACGCAGGTGCCCAGCGGGAAGGGTCCCATGGCCCCGTTAGCTGCTGGTGGGGGCTGGAGGGGAGGACGGGACCCCCGGGGACGTGGGCACCCCTGGGACCCCCTGGGATGCAGGCGCAGGGCCGGGAGCAGCGGGCGCAGCCTCCCTGGCCCCAACCCCCCTCCGGCCCCATCCCTGGGGGGCACGGTGGGCACGGGCCAGGGGGCACACAGCCCCTGGGGCCATTGGGCCACCCCAAGGGACTCTGGCCACCCTGTGGGACCCCTGAGCAGGGAGGGCACCCCCAGACCGTGCCCCCCCCCCTCCCCCGGGGGAGGGGTGGGGGGGTCCTGCCCTTGGCCAGCGCCGGGGCGCTCGGAGAGGGGCTCCCACACCGGCGCTGCCGGGACGCTGCCCACGGGGGACGGTTTTCCCGGGCAAGGGCAAGGAAGAGGGGGGACCCCCCCCGTGTCCCCCCGTCACCCGCTGCCTGGCAGGTGGTAATCAGGGGAAGGAAGGAGCTGGAAAACGGCAGGAAAACATCCCCCCCCCCCCCACCAGGAGATTGACAGTGGCGGCGTGGGGCTGGGGGGGACCCCCCGACCCCCCCCAGCCCCCCGGCCCCGGCTCCGCGCTGCCGAGGGGGGGAATAATCCTGAACCCCAGGTCGGCCTCGTCCCCCCCGAGCGGCAGCCGCGCATATGGGCCCGGGAGTTAAAAATACAGGCGCTGTGCATGCATTAGCATCCCTAATGCACAGCGCTCCCCATTTAATATGCAAATTCCCGGCGCTGCTGCCGAACACCTTCTGTTCCGAGCGCATAAATTTGAATTTGCAATTAGAATAATCTTGTATAATTAATGAAAAGCGTCAATTTTAGCTCCTAAGTAATTTGATTAACATGTTGATAGGGCACTTATCTGGCTCTCTAAACCAGTGGGGCTGGGCGTCGGGCTGGGGAGCGGGGCTGGGGGGGCCGGGGGGAGCGGGCGGCAGGCTGGGGACCCGCCTGGCCCCGGGTGACCCCCGAGGGCCCTGGGGACGGAGGAGGACGCGGGGGGACAGGGGAAGCCCCCAGCCGCCCCCAGCAGAGAAGAGGGACAGGGATGGGGATGCCACCAGCCCGGGGATGTCACCTCCCCGGGGCACGGCCCCAAGGGGTCCCTGGGGAGAAGGGGGCTGGGGTGGGCTCGGGGGACACTTGCCTTTGGGGGGGGGGGGGATCGCTCCCCACCCCACAGGCACCCAGGGCTGGGCTCAGCCCCAGCCTCCAGCACGGGGGGGGTCACAGGGCACCCTGGGACCCCCTGCGCACCCCAAAAGCACCAGCACGAGGTGCAGCACCCAGGACACCCACGGGACGAGGCGGCCGAGGGGACGGGGGCCCACCGGGACGCCGTTACCGGGGGGGTTTGTCTCGGCCGGGCCGCAGCGGCTGCATCCCGCGGCCGTGCCGGGAGTTCCGGGGCCGCCATCCCCACAGCTGGCCGGGGCACAGCTGGCCGGGGGCGGGGGGGGGCACAGCTGGCTGCCGCTGGCAGGGCGGGGGGAGGCCGGGGGTCAGGGACCTGCCACAGCGGGGCCGGTGTCACGCCGGGGGGGCCGGGGACAGAGGGGGTGTGAGCAGGGTCTGCACCGGGGGACCCTCCAGCACCCCGGGGACTCGGCGCAGGGGGAAGCTGCTCACAGGGACCCCCCCCCGGGACCAAGGGACCCCAGCCGCAGGCAGGGCGAGGCGAGGAGGGGGCACAGCGCTGGCCAGCCCCCGTCCTCCCCGCCACGTCCCCCCGGCCCCGGTGCCGGGGTGACCGAGCCCTGCAGAGAGAGCCGGGGCCCCTAAAGCCCCCAGCACCCCCAAAGAGCCTGGGCTTTGCTTGGCGTCACCGCGGAGGTGCCACCGTGCCAGGAGATGCACGAGGACGGAGGGACGGGGACGTGACACGCTGGGTGGAGGGACAGAAGGACAGACGGAGAGACGCGCGGGGTCTGGGGATGCTGCGGGATGCAGGGAGGAACAGCTCCAGGGGTGGACGGACGGTTGGATGGATGGATGGACGGACGGCGGGAGGGATGGAGAAGGATGGGGGACGGATGGAGGGATGGACGGATGGAGGGATGGACGGGGTGTGTGCTGTCCAGGGAGCGTGGAGGGACAGGGCTGCAGACAGACAGACAGACAGACACCCCCCCAGTGCCAGGAGGACACGGCGTCCGTGCCCACACCAGCCACCGCTGCCTGCGCAGCGCTGGCCTTTCTGCCCCCGTTCTGCCCCGGCACTGCGCCGCGGGTCCCAGCCCGGCAGGGAGGACGGGTGCGTCCCTCACCGTGGGGCACGTGGCCGGCCCGCGCCGCGGGCACGCGCCCGGGGACACCGCGCGGCACCGGGGCGTCCCTGCGGCACACGGCCCCGGCACGGGAGCAGGGCTGCCACGCGTTCCCCGGCGCTCGCTGAAGTGGCTGGATGCCGCCTGTATTATTTATTTGTTTGATGCGCGTCGGAAGTGCCGCGCTGACGGCAAACGGCGCTTTCTCCATCTGTCACGGCTGGCTGTCACCGCAGCCTGGCGCGGGGCCGCCAGCCACCTCCCGGCCCCCGCGCTCTGCTCCCCCAGCTCATTAGTGCTAACGAGGCAGCGCTCGCACCCGGTCCCCAGCCCTGGGGACTCCCTGCCCCGGCTCCCTGGGGGACCCCCCGCCGCTGCCCCCCTCCCTCGGCCGCAGCGAGGCGCGGGGGGACCCCGCGCCCGGGGCCCCCGGTACCTGTCGATGATGACGGGGTCAGAGGGGGTCTCGTTGCGGTTCCCGCAGCTCTTCTTGTCGCAGCAGCGGCTGGGCACGGCCGGGGAGAAGAGCCGGCGTGAGGGGAGGGGCGGGGGGGGGGGGGGGGGCCGGGGCCAGCCCCCCGCCCCCCAACCCGCCAGACCCCCCATTTCCCACCCTTGCGCCCCCCACCATCGCCCAGCCCTGTGCTGCGGAGCAGGGGGGTCGTGCCCCACGGCGGGACGGGGCAGGGGGCAGAGGGAACAGGCGGGTGCCCTACAAGGTCCCGGGGTGCCGGGCTGGGGGGGACCCCAGGACAGGGACATCACCTGTGTGACGCTAGGGCGGGGGGGGGCTGTAGCAGAGAGGGCACCCCTGGGGGACCCCCCCTTATCCACCCCACCACCCCGCACCATGGGGCTGGGCTCCGATTTGGGGCTCTCTGGGGCTCGGGGTGCGCCCCAGCCCTGGGAAAGGCCCGGTGAGCCAAGGGGGGTCTGCACGGGGGGAGCCCTGGAGCCCCGGGGGACTCGGTGTCACCCACAGGGGACGCGGCAGGGCCGGGCTCGTGCCACCGCCGGCCGACAAACACAGCCACAGCGGCGCTGGCCCCGGGGAGCACGGCGGAGAGGGGGGGCCCAGGCCCTGGCATCGTTAGCGCAGCTCCTGGAGATCAATTAGCCGCGCTGGCACGGAGCGCTAATTTGCACAAACACCGAGCACGAGGGTGGTAAACAAGAGCGGCGCTAATGGGGCACGGGGGACCCCGCGCCGGCAGCTGGGGCAGGCAGCGCCCGCTGCCCGCGCACCCCACCCGGCACCCCCGGTGCCCCCAGACCCGGGCGGGACCCCCACCGGGACCCCCACCTCTGGGACCCCCGCCGCCAGACCCCCACGGGATCCCCACCGCTGGGACCCCCAGCACCGGGACCCCCAGCAGGACCCCCACCGGGACCCCCGCCGCCAGACCCCCACCGGGACCCCCACCTACCTGCACATGATCTCGTGGGTGAGGAGGACCCGGCACATCTCCGGGTTCTTGTCCTGCCCCTCGTAGATGATGGCCTGGGGGGGGGAGAGAGCGCGCAGGGGGGTGCCACCGCCTCCCAGCACCCCGCCCGGCCCCTGCCACCGCTCCCGCCCGGCCCCGACCCACGGACCCTCCCTGGGTGACCCCAGCCGGGGTGGGGGCCCCCGATGGCAGCTGGGGTGGGAGCAGCGAGTGGGAGAGGGGCCGGGCAGGGCGCGCCCGCGGGTGGGCGCGCAGCCGTGCACACCTCCGCGGAGTCGTGCGGCTGCGGGCGCACGCGCGCGCGCAGGCGTGCCCGTGCACGCGCGTGCCCACGCCGTGCACGGCCACACGTGCCCCCGCACGAGCCAGGGCACGCTGGAGCCAGGGCGCAGAGGCGTGTCGCTGCAGGCGAGGGGTGCGCGAGCGCAGACGCCCCCGCTCCGCACCGCCGGGCGGGCGCGTACAGCTGCGCGGCCTCGCGCACCCGCGCGTGTGCGCGCTTCCGGACGTGCCCGCCTCGCGCACCCGCGTGCACACGCGTACGGACGTGCCCGCTCTGCACGGCTGCGTGCACGCGCGTACGGACGTGCGCGCGTGCGCGGACGGGCTCGGCGGCCGATGGGGTGGGGGGCCGCGGTGCCGGGGGTGCTAGCCCCCGCCCCGGCCGTCCCCCCTCCGGCGTTACCTGCTTGGACATGGAGTCGATGAGGCGGACGTAGAGGTCCTGCTCGGTCCGGAGCCCTGCGGCGAGAGGGGAGCGGTCAGCCCTGCCCGCGCCCCCCCGCCCCCAGCCCCGGCACCCACCGTTGCTGTACAGCAGCTGGAGCCGGTAGTGGATCCCGTTGTTGGTCTTCTCGCCGTTCTGCTCCTGGGGGGAGGACAGGGGACATCACGGTCCCCTCTCGGTGCAGCCTTCTGCCAGCCCCGGCCCAGCACAGGGCTATGGAGCCGCTCTGGCAGCTCCCCACACGCGCAATGAGTTCGGGAAAGGTCTCAGCCCCCGCGGCGCAGGCTCTCGCACCCCTCCAAGAGCAGGGGGGGCGGCCGGGCAGAGTGAGCCCACCCCCACCGCGACCCCACCCCCACCCCAGCCCCGGCCCCGGGGTTCTCACCCGCTCCTTCTCCACGAAGTCGATGAAGGAGGTGCGCTCGATCTCCACGGGCTGGCCCTGCCGGTCGTACATGGCCAGGACGAAGTGGAAGAAGTTGGATTTCCGCAGGTTGGAGGGGGGCTGCTTCTCAAAGTGGGCTCGGGCCAGGCCCACCCCGCTGCCGGCAGGAATTGGGGGGGGGGGGGGGTGAGCAGGGGGCGGCTGCCGGGACCCCCAGCACCCCCTCCCCAGGGCACCCCATCACCAGGGGAAGGACTCGGCGGCAGGCGGCGATGCTCCCTGGTACCCGGGGTGCTGCGGCACCCAGGACCCCCACCCCGCCCCGTGGCCAGGACGCGCCCGTGCCCAGCGCGTCCCCACCCCTCGCAGGGCTCGTCCTTGGGGGAAGCGAGGCCGAAGTCAGCCCCGGTCCCCGGGGAGGGGACAGTCCCCGAGGCAGCCCCGGTCCCCAGGGAGGGGAATCACCCCCAGGGCACGGCAGGAGCTCAGCCGCCGGCCCAGCACCCTGCGAGGGGGGACACACCGGGGTGCACGCCCCTGCACGTGCATCGGTGTGCACGCTCACGTAGGCTTGCGCACACGCGTGTGCGCACGGGGTGGCTGGGGGGGCCCAGCAGAGCGAGGGGGGGACGCCTGGCAGCTCTTCAGCAGCCCCAGGGCAGGCGTTGGGGACAGGAGGGGACGTCCCCGAGCCCTCCGCACCCGAGTCCAGCCCCGGTGCGTCCCGCCGCCAACCCGCAGAGCCACCTCTGGGCTCGCCCGTGGCCCCGGCTGCTCCTGCACGGACACGCAGGGTGACAGGACAGTGACACCACAGGGACGGCGGCAGAGCCGTCCCAAGGGACGATGGCTCCAGCACCGACCAGTCCTCGGCCCCGTCACCTCGGCCTGGCGTGTGGTCCCTGTCCCTGACCGGTGTCACCGCCGGTGCTGCGGGAGCCAGCGTGGTGTCGGCGTGGGGGGCCGCGGGAGCCGGACCAGCGCCCAGCGCAGCGCGGCAGCCGGCGAGGCGAGGGGGCCAAGATAAACACGCAGAGCGAAAAAGTTCCCCCTTTTCGTGATTAAAAACACATCGGGCGACGAGCGAGGCGGGGGGGGGGGGTGGCTCCTCCTGCGCCGACTTCGGGGGGGCTTAAGCTGCTGGAGCCAGTTCCCACCGGGGACAGCCCCTGCACCCCACCCCGTGGACCTTGCAGACCCCCCCCCGCTGTGGGGCAGGACCTCACGGACCTTCCAGCCCCCCCCAGCATGGAGCAGGACCCCACGGCCCCCCAGAGCCCACCGTGCCCGGCAGCACTCTGCGGACCCCCCTGGCCAGGACCCCTGCGGGGGTCAGCACTGGGGTGCGAATAAGGGGGGGGGACACATGCACAAATGCGCTGGGGGGGGTCCCTGCCTGCCCCAGCACCCCCAGCCCTGCTCCCGGGAGCCCACCCGCAGTCACAGTTTGGGGGGGGCGATGGGCTGGGTGCGATCCCCCCACTGCCGGCCCGAGGGTGCCCACTGCACCCCTGGCCACGCTGGGACGCGGCTACCAGAGGAAAGGGGGGGCACACCCAGCCCCGAGCAGGACCCCTGGCACCCTGACCCCCCGACAGGCGCCGGGGTGGCCGGGGACACGGCACATGGGTGGGGGCCAGGGTGGGGGCATCCCTCCGCCCGCAGCCAGAGGACGGAGCAGGTCCCCGAGCCCTGTCCCCGCAGAGCCCCCAGCCCCGCGGGACCCCCTGCTTACACTCCGCCGGGGTGGCTGCCCCAGCCGTGGGGGGTCCTTCGCACGGCCGAGCCCCCCACCCCGCTCCTCCCCAGGCTGCTCCCATGGGCTGGTGCTGCCCAGGGCCGAGCCCTGCACCCAGGGACATCGCAGCCACGGAGACATGGGGACACGGGGACATGGGGACACGGGGACATGGGGACACGGGGACACCTCCCAGGGCCCCACACAAGTCACAGCCACTAGTGTCTCCTCAAAACAAGAGAAGAAAACGGGGTTCAGCCCTTTTACCCGCAACCTGCTCCTGTGGCCGGTCCCAGAAGCACCCAGGAGCCCGGGGCAGAGCCAGCGCAGGGTGGGGAGAGGACCCCGGCACCCTCGCCGCCTTTAGTGATGCTCCTTGGGCTTTAATTACCCCCGGCATCGCCCTCAGCCCCAGCCCCGACCCCAGCCGTGGGCACCAGCCGAGGGCAAGCGCGAAGCCCAGAGCCCGAAAACCTCGGGGACGCTTCTCCGGGGACAGTTGTCCGTGAGGGAGGAAAAAGCTGGTTAAGCGGATCGCCGGGGAGCCGAAACGTCCCCAGTCAGCAACCGCCGGGACACGCGCCTGGCACGCTCGCCTGGCACACGGGTCCCTGTGCGCACGGCCAACACGCGTGTCCGGCCACACGCGTGCAGACAGACGTGGGCACACTCGTGTCCCCGGGCACTGCGGACGGCCGTGTCCTGGCACACCCCGCGGGCGTCCCTCGTCCCCTACCCGTGGGTCCGACCAGCGCCGATGGGTTTGTTCGCAGGGCCCATCCCCATGGCATCCGGCCCCACGGCATCATGGCCCCGCCGACCCCGCCGGGACGCCACAGTCTCACCGGGCCCCCATCCCGGCACGCCGCTCAGCTCCCCGAGGGACGGGGACCCCCGGCGCTGCAGGGACCCCGCTGTCCCCCGGCAGCGTCCCCGGCCCTGCCGCGCTGGAGCCCGGCCACGGGGCTCCCGGCTGGTGGGAAGGTGCCGCGGCCCCGGCACGGCGGCTGCAGCCAGCCAGCGCCCGCCCGGCCCCCCCATTCCCCTCCGCCCCCCCAAAGCTTCGGCCCTAAAGTGCTGGGGGGGGCGATGGAGCCGCCAGCCCGGCCGGGTAATGGCTGCATCTCCGCTCCCAGCGCTGCCGAGACCCCGGCGCTCCGAGAGCCGAGCCCGGCTGCCATTAATTATTAAAGGCAATCAGAGCATTTCCTAGCAGAGGAGCCCAGCGAACGTCTCTTACAGTAAAGCAGCATCTTCCCTTGGCGGAGCCGCCAGGCACCCGGGGCACCGCGCAATTACGCAGCCACGGCTCCCCGGGCGGCTCCGCCAAACGGGGGGGAGAGGGGGGAGCGCCGGAGCCCACCCGGGAAGCCGAGACCCCGCGTGGGCTCACCCCACGGCCCGCGGCCCCTCTGCCTCGCCCCGGGACCCCCTGCCCTCCCCGGGGCACGCCTGGGGCGTGGGTGCCGGCTGGCATCGCCCGGGGACCCTGCGGTGGCTGTGGGGTCCGGCGGGAGCAGGGGGTCTTTGCGGGTGCTGGTGTTTGCAGGGGGGTGGTACGAGCCCCCCCCCCCCCCGCCACGGGTCCAAGAGGGGTGCAGGATGCGGGGCGGAGGCAGGGGGGCTGGAGGTGACGAGGACCCCACGAGCGTGTCCACACGCGTGTCACTGCCCACCTGCGTGGCACGCACCCAGCTGCCGGGCACCACGGCGGGACAGGGAGGAGAGGGGGCCTGGAGGGCACCGCAGGCTGCCCGGCACAGGGGTGGGCAGGGGCTCTGCGAGCCCCATCCTCGCACACCGGGCACGTGGCACGGGGGACCCCATCGGCACACGGAGACACGCGGGCAGCCACGTCCCTGCTGCCGGGCAGCATCGTGGCCGGAGCCGCTGCGGTGGTCCCAGCCCTGTGCCGGAGCCAGGGATGGGTGGGAGGGGGCTGGATTTCACCCCCCCCCCCCCTTTCCCGCAGCCCCGCTCTGGGGCACGGGGAAGTTTCTGGGTGCGCAGCGGCAAAGCCAGCACCTCCCTGCGCCCCAGCTCGGACGCCGCAGCCCCCCGCCCCGGCGTTGTCCCCCCTGGCTCCCTGGGGCCGGGTGGGACCCTGGGTCCAGCCCCTCCCCAGGGACCCCAGGCTGGGCCGCGGCAGCGGCTGTCCCCCCCGGCGGTGGCTGCGCTGGGACAGGGCTGGGGTGGCTTTGCCGGGGTCGGCGGGGGGATCGCTGCAGTTTTCAAGCATCCCGGAGTACCTGTAAACGCGGCGGCTTTGGGGGGGACCCCGGGGAGCCCCCAGGGCTTCAGCCGTGGGGTGCAGCCTCCGGCACAGTCCCAGTCCCCGGCAGAGAGCGGCGGCAGGGCTGCCACTGCGGCTGGGGACCCCAAGCTCAGGGACAGTGCACACAACCGGGTGATCTCACCCACGGAGTGGGTCGGTGCTGGAAGTGCCGGGGATATCCCACTCCACGCAGAGGGGACACCCCCCCCAGCCCCCCAAACCCGCTGTCCCTGGCTGGGCAGAGGGTGTGGGGCACCCCAGGGAGGCAGCGCCCAGGCTGGCCCGGCTCCCCTCGCTCCTCCGCGCCGTGGGGCATCTCCTGTCACCCCTGGACAAAGCCACAGCACGCTCCAAGCACAGCCCCCCCATACCGACCCCCAAACCCCACGGTGCACACAGAGGGGACGGCAGGAGCTGGGGTGCTGGGGGCAGGGGGGAAGGTGTCCCCCAGCTGCAGCCGGGACCCCTCTGGGCACAGGGCGGAGAGAGAGCGGGGGCCAGGGTGCACAGAGCCCCCCGGGGAGGGGAGGGGATGGGGTGCGCGGAGCCCCGAACCCCACGGCGGGGAGCAGGGGACGGGGCCAGCCGGGGCATGGGTGGGCATCGGGCTGCGGCACGGCGAGCCCGGCGGTGCGGGCTGCCCGAGCGGCTGCAGCAGTCGCTCGCCCCAGCCGATGCCGCCAGCCCTGCCCGGGAGACGGGGATGGCACCGCTGCCGGCCCGGCCCTGGCCCTCGGCGGCTTTTCCCAGCAGGGCCGGGCTCAGGGTGCAGGTCCCGGCCCCGGTGGATGCACGGCACAGCGCGGCACAGCACAAGCCCCTCGCGGCTCCGGCAGCGGCTCCTGCCCCGCTGCCAGCACCCACTGGCTCTCCCAACACGGGGCAACAGGCCTGGCACGCACGGGGTGCCCCCGGGGGTGCCAAAGTCCGTGGGGGGCCCGGGATACCCAGGGGCCGCAGGCGTGGGGGTTACCCGGAGGCCCAAGGGGCCCAGGGCGTGCAGGGCACCCGGGTGCCTGAAGCACCCGGCGGGTACGAGGCACCTGGGATGCCCAAGGGGTCCAGGCTGCCCAGGGGTCCCGGGGTGCTGAGGGTGTGGGGTGCCCGGGGTGCCCAACGTGCCCGGGGCGTGCAGGGTGCCCAGGATGCCCACGGCACCCGGGATGCCTGTGGAGCCCGTGGTACCTGGGGTGCTCGTGGTGCCAGGGATGCCTCGGATGCCGCAGTGCTCGGGATGCCCGTGGAGCCTGGGATGCCCACGGAGCCCAGGATGCCCACGGAGCCCGGGATGCCCACGGAGCCCAGGATGCCCATGGAGCATGGGATGCCCACAGCACCTGGGATGCCCACGAGACCCGGGATGCCCACGGAGCCCGGGATGCCCACGGAGCCCGGCACACCCACAGCACCCGGGATGCCCATGGAGCACGGGATGCCCACAGCACCTGGGATGCTCACGGCGTCCAAGATGCCCACGGAGCCCGGCACACCCACAGCACCCGGGATGCCCACGGAGCCCGGGATGCCCACGGAGCCCGGGATGCCCACAGCACCCGGGATGCCCACGAGACCCGGGATGCCCATGGAGCCCGGGATGCCCACGGAGCCCGGGATGCCCACAGCGCCCGGGATGCCCATGGAGCCCGGCACACCCACAGCACCCGGGACGCCCGCGGTGCCCGGGATGCCCACGGAGCCCCTTACCTCTGCGCCGCCGTGCTGGCGTCCAGGATGCCGGTGCCCTGCAGCCAGCGGACGGAGGGCAGCCCGGCGGTCAGCGGCTCTTCCTTCATGGGCAGCCCCCCCCGGGGCAGCGCCTCCTGCACGGAGAACATGGCAGGGGCTCAGCGGCCGCCCCCAACTTTCCTGCCCCGGGCCCGGGAGCGGAGCTCAGCGCCGGGCAGGTGCCGGGGGCCGCCGTCCCGGCCGCCGGGGAAGCGGCATCTGCGGCGGGTGGCCGGGCGGGAGGCGGGGGGAGGCTCGGGGGGGCTCGGGGGGGCGGGAGGCGGAGGCAGGCGGAGGCAGGGCCGGAGAAGTTGGAGACGGAGGCGAGCAGCAGCCGAGTGCGGGGACCGGGAGGGGAAGGGGCGGGGGGCGGCGGCGGGGGGGGAGGAGTGGAGGGAGGGATGGAGGGAGGCAGAGGAGGAGTGGAGGGAGGGAGGGAGGAAGGCTTAGAGGAGCGGAGGGAGGGATGGGGAAGGCAAAGGAGGAGTGGAGGGAGGGAGGCTTAGAGGAGCGGAGGGAGGGATGGAGGGAGGGATGGAGGAAGGCTTAGAGGAGCGGAGGGAGGGATGGAAGGAGGCAGAGGAGGAGTGGAGGGAGGGATGGAGGGAGGCTGCGAAGACTGGAGGGAGGGATGGAGGGAGGCAGAGGAGGAGTGGAGGGAGGGATGGAGGAAGGCTTAGAGACTGGAGGGAGGGATGGAGGGAGGCAGAGGAGGAGTGGAGGGAGGGATGGAGGAAGGCTTAGCGGAGTGGAGGGAGGGATGGAGGAAGGCTTAGAGACTGGAGGGAGGGATGGAGGGAGGCAGAGGAGGAGTGGAAGGAGGGATGGAGGAAGGCTTATAGGACTGGAAGGAGGGATGGAGGGAGGCAGAGGAGGAGTGGAGGGAGGGATGGAGGAAGGCTTACAGACTGGAGGGAGGGATGGAGGGAGGCAGAGGAGGGCGGGAGGGAGGGAGGGGGCAGGAGGCCGGAGAGGGGCGCGGGAGGGGGCAGGCGCGGCCCGGGCTGGGGCGGCGGCGGGGCTCGTTACCGGGCAGGCGGCGGCGGGCGCGGCGCGGGGCGGCGGCGGCGGCGGCGGCGGCGGCGGCGGCGGCGGCGGCGGCAGCGGCAGCAGCAGCAGGAGCGGGCGGGCGGGGGGCCCGGGGGGCGGCGGGGGCCCGGGGGGGCCGGGGGGGCCGCCTCCCCGCCGCCGCCCCGCGCCCCGGCCCCGCCGCCCCGCCGCGGCCACCAGCACCATCAGCACCAGCACCCGCCGCCGCGGCCCCGCCGCCCCGCCGGCCCGGGCCATGCCGCCGCCGCCTCCCCGGGGAGGCAGGGCCGGAGCCGCCGGGGGAGGCGGGGGCCGCGGCCGGGCAGGCTGACATCATTCCGGGGAGGAGCGGTCCCTCCCCGCGCCGGCGGAGCGGCTCCGCGGCCAGCGCCGCACCGGCCGCGCCGGGGGAGCCGGCGGCCCCGGGGGGCGGCCGGGCCCGGCTGGGCCGCGGAGCCGCTGCGCTCCCCCGGGCGGCCGCCCCGAGAGGGCCCCGGGGACGGCGCGGGGAGAGCCCGCCGCAGCCCCCGAGACGGCCTGGAGAGACCCCGGGCAGCGCCCGGGGACACCCCGGAGGGGACCCCGCTGCGTGCCCTGAGACGGCCTGGAGAGACCCCAAACAGGTCCCGGAGGCAGCCCAGAGCAACCTCGCTGTGGCCCCCAGGCACTCTGCAGACCCCCGGCAGGGCCCGGGGACACCCCGGAGGGGACCCCACCGCACCCCCTGAGATGGCCCGGAGAGACCCCAAACAGCTCCCGGAGATACCCCAGAGCAACCTCACTGTGTCCCCCAAGACCCCCCGGCAGGCCCCGGGGGTACCCCAGAGGGGACCCCGCTGCAGCCCCTGAGATGGCCTGGAGGGACCCCACGCAGGCCCCGGGGACACCCCAGAGGGGACCCCGCTGCAGCCCCTGAGATGGCCCGGAGAGACCCCAGGCAGGCCCTGGGGACACCCCGGAGAAGACCCCGCTGCACCCCCCGAGATGCCCTGGAGGCACCCCAAACAGCTCCCGGAGATACCCCAGAGCAACCTCACTGTGTCCCCCAAGACCCCCGGCAGGCCCCGGAGGGGACCCCGCCGCATCCCCCAAGACACCCTGGAGAGACACCCCCCCCCCCACATCGCGAGGCGCCTCGGAGAGACCCCAGACGAGCTCTGGAGAGAAGCCAGCGGGACCCCTCTGCGTCCCCCCGCCACCCCGGCGAGGCCTCAGGGCATCCCCCGCAGAGACCCCCCCCGGGCCCCTCACAAACCCCACCGGGACCCGGGCAGACCCTCCTGTGTGCCCAGCGTGAGCCCCATGGGCCCCCGCCCCCCCCGCGGTGCCGCGGTGACCCCGTTTGGGTCCCCTGCACCCCCGGGGTCCCCCACACCCACCCCCTCAGACACCTCAGAGTGACCCCAAAGAGCCACCGAGCACCCCAAAAACTATCCAGGCCCCTCGAGATGCCCCACACGGGACCCCTGCACTCCAGAGACACCCCAGGGTGACCCCCCTGTCCCTCAGCACACCCCAGAGGTGACCCCAAAATCACCCCCAGTGCCCCACATAAACCCAAGTGACCCTCTCTGGGGCACAGCCAGCGGGGCCTCAGCCCCCCACATCACCGTGCCCACAGCAGACCCACGGCGAAGGGGGCCTGTCCCCATCCCCTCCCCGCTGTGCAGCGCTGCCAGGCAGGGTACGGGCAGGGTACGGGCAGGGTATGAGCAGGGTACGGGCAGGGTACGGGCAGGGTATGAGCAGGGTATGGGCAGGGTATACGCAGGGTACAGGCAGGGTATGGGCAGGGTATGAGCAGGGTACGGGCAGGGTACGGGTAGGGTATGGGCAGGGTACAGGCAGGGTACCGGTAGGGTAGGAGCAGGGTATACGCAGGGTACAGGCAGGGTACGGGCAGGGTATGGGCAGGGTACGGGCAGGGTACGGGCAGGGTACGGGTAGGGTATGGGCAGGGTACAGGCAGGGTACCGGTAGGGTAGGAGCAGGGTATACGCAGGGTACGGGCAGGGTATAGGCAGGGTATGGGCAGGGTACAGGCAGGGTACGGGCAGGGTATGAGCAGGGTACGGGCAGGGTACGGGTAGGGTATGGGCAGGGTATGGATGGGTATGGGCAGGGTACGGGCAGGGTACGGGCAGGGTACGGGTAGGGTATGGGCAGGGTACGGGCAGGGTACCGGCAGGGTAGGAGTAGGGTATATGCAGGGTACGGGCAGGGTATAGGCAGGGTATGGGCAGGGTACAGGCAGGGTACGGGCAGGGTACCAGTAGGGTATGGGCAGGGTACGGGCAGGGTATGGGTAGGGTATGGGCAGGGTACAGGCAGGGTACAGGCAGGGAAGGGGGTGCCAGCCCTGCACAGCTGCCTCCACTCCGTGCATCGCTGCTGGGCTGGGGGCCGGGGGGACAGCGGGCAGCACCCAAGGGGGCAGGGACCCCGGGGGCAGCGTGGAGACACCCATCCCAGCCCCTCCCGGGGTGTCCCCAGCACCCAGCGGGGTGGGCTGGGAGCCCCGGGGGGCTGCGCGTTGCCCGGGGGGACCCTCGCCCACAGGGGAAGGCCCCAAAGGAGGCTGAGGAGCCAGCGCTGCCAGCCCGGGGGGAAGCGAGGGGGGGCCCGGGGGAGCAGAGGCCTCCAGCGGCCGAAGGGGCCGGGAATCCCGAACCACGACCAGCTCCGGCTCTCCCGTGCCGCCGGCCCCGCGGCGGGAGCGGGAGGCTCGGCGACCGCGCCTGGGCAGCGGGGGCCGCGGGCAGAGCCGGCCAGGGCGGCACGCAGGGACCCCCGCGCAGCCCCTCGCCACGGGCAGCGTCTCCCGCCCACCGCCCTCTCGCTCGCACGCCGTGCGGGGGGCTCCGCAGCCTGTCCCCCCACGCAGCTCCACGCTGTCCCCTTTTCCCTCCGGCCACGCGGCCCCGGGGCTGCCGCAGCGCCTGCACGGGGTGGGGGGGCTCTGCAGACAGACACCCCCCCCACCGTGGGGCTTGGCACCAGGGGCCCAGCCCACCCAGCACCCCCGGAGCCTCCCGAGGGCTGGGGGGGGCCACGATGGCTCCTGCAGAAACCGGAGGAGCCCAGCGTCCCACCCAGCCCAGCGTCCATCCGTCCATGCCTGCATCCCGCCCAGATACCCCGGGGATGGGCACCACCGCAGGGCCCCCAGCTCTTGCTGCAGGCAGAGCGGAGGGCAGTGGGGGACCTGGCTCCCTGCCCCCCCCCCCCCCCCCCCCATCTCCCATTTCCAGGCAGCGCTGGGCTGAGCCGTGCCGGGGGACGCGGGTCCCTCCGCCGGGAGCGTCCCCGTGGGGACCCACGTTCCCTGGCGCGGCTCCGGTTAATGGGCCCTAATGGAGGCGGCACGGGCAGGCGCGGGGCGGGGGCCGGCAACGCCGTGGGGGCTGCCCCCACTCGTGGCTGGGGGTGAGGGGGGATGCTCGGGGCCCCTTGCTCCGGCCGCCCCATAGCAAAACCCCTGTGGGGCCGAGCAGTGGGGTGGGGGCTGCTGCACCCACTGCCCAGGGGCACCCACAGGGACCCCCGCGGGCCCCCACACCCGCTTGCTGCGGGCAGAGGAGCCCTGGGGAGGGGGCCAGGACCCCGGGGCAGCCCGGCTCCAGAGGGGTCTGGGGGCGGCGGGGGGGGGGCTGGAGGATGGAGGCGGGGGTCTCACCCCCCTCGCCTGCCCCCAGACGGGTTTTATGGACGGGCTTCTCCCTCCCCCGCTAATGGGCTGCGGGGCCCATGGGAGCCGCCGCCGTTCGGGTAAGTGCGGGGTGGGGCTGAGCTGGAAGAGGGGAGCCCATTTACCGCCTCCCCAGGGACCCCCCCGCCCTGGGACCCCCCTTCCGCTGCGGGCAGCACCGGTGCTGCCGGGAGGGCTGGGTCCCCCCCGCTGCGGGGAGATGGGGACCCCCACACAGCCAGGATCCTGCCCCCCAGCCTCCCCTCCCGTGGGGCTGGGGCTGAGCAGGGGGGGGGGAACCCGGGCAGGGCTGGGCCCCGTCCCCGGTCTCGCCGGGGCTGGAGAGGGGTCCCCCGGCCCCGTCCTGGCGCGGGCACGAGGATGGGCACAGGGAAAGGGGTTTGGCAGCAGAGCTGGGAAAGGCGACCCACGCCAAGCCCACGCCAAGCCCACGCCATCCCGTGCCAGACCCACAGCATCCCTCACCAGATCCATGCCGAGCCCAGGACCCCCTCCCCGACCAGGACCACCCCGAAACGCCAAACGTGCCACCCGTGCCATCTAGTGGGGCAAGGCCAGAAGGCAGCCGGGCACCCACCGCGCACCCACCGGGTGCCCCCCCTCCCCACGCCCACAGCAGAGCCCCTGTCCCTACCCCAGGGACGCGCCAGGCCCAGGGCACCGTCCCGGCACGGGGCGGGCGAGAGGAGCAGCCCCGGCCCTCGGGCGCAGCCGCTTCGGCTCCGGCTTTATTGCAAAAAGAGTCCGTGGGGATGCGGGCGCTCGGGGACGCCGGTGCCACGCGGGGTCCCGGCCCCGCTCGCCGCTGGCACGGCCCCCGCAGAGGGACCCCGGCACCGGGGGCTGCAGCCCGCGGTGCTAGGAGGGGGGGTGGCCGCTGTGGGAGTCCCCGCTGGCCCCCGCGCCGAGCTCGGGGCCGGCGGGCGAGGGGGACGGATGCTGCGTGTCCCGGACAAGGGGGCGAGGGTCCCCGTGGGGCTGCGGGACGGCACCCGCTTCTCGTTCCTGGGGGGCGGAGGCGTGGGGGTGAGCAGGGTGGTGGGGGCCGAGGTGCCCAGCCCCGCTGTCCTGGGAAGCCCCGCTGTCCCCCTGCTCGGGGACCACACCGTCCCCGCCGGGCAGCTCAGCCTCCTGGGGCCGAGCCGGGGCTGGGCTGGCGGCAGCTCCTCCATCCTCCGGCACCTCATCGCCGCCGGCCGGCGCTGGCCGAGCCACCCTCCCGCTGCCGGGATCCTCCTCGGCGGCCACCGGCGTGACTTGCTGGTGGCACATGGGGCACGTGTCCTGCACGTAGAGCCACTTGCGGAGGCAGGCGGCGTGGAAGAAGTGACTGCAGGGAGTGATGACGGCCACCTGCATGTCCTGCGGGCGGGGAGAGGACGTCACCCGCCGGGCAGGGGACCCCCGGGGCTGCCCAGAGCGGGGTCCCCCGGCGCGGCAGGGGCTCCGGCGAGGGGAGGGGGCTGACCTGGAAGCAGATGGCACAGACGTCGTTGTGGTCCCGCAGCTGCCCGCCCGTGGCCTGGGGCAGGGAGTTGATCTTCTTGGCAGCCTCGCGGCGCAGCAGAAAGCTCCTCCAGCCCGACTGAGCGCGCAGCCAGACGTTGAAGTAGGAGTGGATGATGATGACGGAGGCACCCATCCAGCTCCACTCCCCGAAGAGGGACTCCCAGGTGCCGTAGCCCACCACGCAGACGGCCACCAGGAACTCCAGCACCCGGCTCACCGCGTTCACGCAGTAGATGATCTCGTCCATCCGCTCCAGCGGCGTGTCCTGGAGCAGCTCCACCATGAAGAGGGCGTAGATGAAGAGGGTGCCCATCACCTGGCGAGCGGCGGGACGGTGCCTCGTTGACGGCGGCCGGACGGCAGACCGCACGCCCCCACCCAGCGTCCCCCACTCCGGGGCTGGGTGAGGGTGACCGGGGCAGGGTCGTGGGCATGGGCCGGGCGGGGATGCCCACCCCAGGGTGCCCAGCGAGACCCCCGTCGGCGGGAGCGGGAGCTGCCGTACCTGCAGAGAGGTGAGCATGCAGCTGGAGACCAGGATCAGCAGCCAGAAATCCAGGTGGAAGAAGTGGGCGATCTTGTAGGCCATGAAGCAAGGGAAAACCAGCAAGAAGAGGCACATGCTGACGCCACGGAAATGCTTCCAGGGGCTCCTAGGGGAGGCACAGCTCAGCGGGGCCGTGCCCACCCCCCCCCCGCC
Source organism: Mycteria americana (assembly GCF_035582795.1). Classification (NCBI taxonomy): domain Eukaryota; kingdom Metazoa; phylum Chordata; class Aves; order Ciconiiformes; family Ciconiidae; genus Mycteria; species Mycteria americana. Next base: position 1,042,386 of record NC_134368.1, read on the forward strand.
CCGGGACCCCGTGCTCCCTCCGCTGGCACCGATCCTGCTCAAAAACCGGCAGCGAGGACCCGAGGAGGGGGCAGCACACGTGGAGGGCACGGGACCCAGCCTGGCTCTTCCCCAACGCAGGGGGTGGGGGAGGACCCCCGCTGCCCCCCACCACCACCACCACGCAACCCCCGGGGGCAAGGGCTGCTCCCGGGGGGCCGGATCCTGCTGCTCTTCCTTCCCCCCGGTACCTGTTGCGGGAGGCCCCCAAGGCCAGCACGATGGGATCAGCTATCTCGATCATGGACTGCAGCGTGGAGGTCACCACGATGAAGAGGATGATGCTGAGGAGGAAGGTCCGCTGGAGGATCTGCAGGTCGAGCAGCCCCGTCTGCAGCGCCAGCAGCAGCAGCGTCACGCCCTCCGTCACCCCCCTGCCAGGAGCGGGGCGTGAGGCCGGCAGCCGCGGGCACGCGCCACGTGGCGCCGCCGTGCCCTGGTCGCCCCGCAGGGACGAGCCCCGGTCCCCGGATCCCTCGTGACACCCCCGTCCCGCCCACCCCGCGCCGGGCTCCTGCCCGCAAACAGGGCCGGGAGGGGGGATGCCCGCCCGCGCCCCCCCGCCGCGGGCTCACCTGTGCATGACGTTGCCGTTCTGGAAGGCGCCGAAGCCCAGCAGGTAAAATTTGCAGAGGTTGAGGACGCCCAAGGCGAGGTAGGAGACGGTGAAGGTGAGGCCGACGAGGGAGTAGGGCGTGCTGCAGCACTCGGCCGCGCTGCAAGGGAGCCCGGGCTGAGCGCAGGGGCCGGCGGGGGCCAGGCGGCACAAACCGGAGCCCCTGCCCCTCCTCATCCTCCTCCCGCTGCCCCCAGCTCCTGCCTGCCCCGGTCCCTACCTGCTGAGGAGGAGGAAGAGGAGGCCCTGCTGGGCCAGGGGGCTGCCGGAGGAGGTGAGGAAGGAGGAGAGCCGGAGGGAGAACAGCACCAGCCAGAAGACGAGGAAGAGGAGCGGGACGGCCAGCTGGCTCCAGAGGGACGCCGCCAGCGCGACCAGCCGGTACACCTCCAGCGCCTGCGGGGACGGGTCGCTCAGCGGGGCCGCCCCCCGTCCCGCCCCACACGTGGGGGGCAAGGAGGCGGCGGGGGGCCCCGCCGTGCGAGGGGACGGCCCCGCAGCCAACCCTGCGTCAAGCCGGGCTCAGGATGGGAACCCCCATCCCGCAGCCCCCCCGCCCCACAGCCCCCCACCCTACAGCCCCCAGCCCTGCAGAACCCCAAATCCCACAGCCCCCACCCTGCAGCCCCCCGTCCCGCAGCCCCCCGTCCCGCAGCCCCCCGCCCCACTCACCTGCACGACCTCCCGGCAGGCGGCGGCGAGCAGCCGGAAGGGGACGAGGACGTGGGAGCCGAGGACGTAGAGCACCTCCAGCGCGGTGAGGACGGCGGCGAAGGTGTCGAGGCCGGGCAGGGCGCGGAGGGGGAGGCCGCAGAGGCGCGCCAGCACCGGCAGCAGCGGGGCAGCGAACAGCCACGGCCGCCTGCTCCTCATCAGGAGGGAGCAGAGGGTGCAGAGGCAGAGCTGGCCTGCGCGGGGGACGGGGACGCCTGGGCACGCGGCACGACGGGGACCCCCGCGCCCCCGCCCCGGCTCCCCCGGCACGGCCACCTCGCGCCGGCCGCAGGAGAGGGGGCTCGGGGCTGGCATCGGGCGGGGGGGGCCATCCCCCTGCTCGGTGCCGAGCGGTGCGGGCGATCCGGCTCAGCCGTGCCATCGTCGCCCAGCACGCCATCGTCACCCAGCACGCCGTGCCATCGTCACCCAGCATGCCATCATCACCCAGCACGCTGTGCCATCGTCACCCAGTACGCCGTCCCATTGTCACCCAGCACACCGTGCCATTGTCACCCAGCATGTCATGCCATCATCACCCAGCACGCTGTGCCATCGTCACCCAGCATGCCATGCCGTCACGCAGCACACCATGCCATCGTCACCCAGCACGCCGTGCCATCGTCACCCAGCATGCCATGCCGTCACGCAGCACACCGTGCCATCAACATCCAGCACGCCATCCCATCGTCACCCAGCACGCCATGCCACCATCACCCAGCACGTCATCCCACGGGTGACGGCTCCCACAGCCGGGTGAGCGCAGCAGACCCTCACCCTGCCCGGTGCCACCCCCCGTCCCCTGGCAAGGGACATCTCGGGGGGCCGGGACCCCCCCGGCTCACCTGCGAGGGCGGTGGCGAAGCGGCCGAGCGCCGCGGGGTCGCTGTACACGGCGCCGTGGAAGCCGTACTCCAGCTCGCGGCGGATGTAGTCCCTGCGGGGAGAGAGGCTCAGCCCCCCCGGCCCCTCGCCGCACCCCGGCACGGCCCCCCCGGCCCCCCGGGCTCACCTGGCCGCCGCGTGCCCCGCGCCGAGCAGCAGCGCGGTGAGGAGGTGGAGGTAGAGCTTCACCAGGGACCGCACCGGCAGCACCAGCAGCACCACGCACAGCACGTGGCCTGTGGCGGGGGGGACGGGGGGGTGAGATGGCCCCGCCGAGCCACCCCCCGCCCCGCCCAGCCAGGCAGCCCCCGCCGGTGACACCGCCGTCGCCGCGCACGGCGCCGGGGTGCCAGGGTCACCTCCTGGCCCCGGGGCCCGCAGCTGCCCCCCCTGCCAGGGGACAGGCGGAGCTGGGGGCACGACGCCGGGGACGCAGCGCCCGCCGGCCCTGGGGACAGCCCCGCAGCGAGCGGGTGACAGCAGGGGCTGGGGAGGCAAAAGCCCAAACACGGCCAGCCCTTGGGGTGTCCCCACTGTGTCCCCACACGTGGCCACCCCTTGGAGCGCAGCCTCGTGTCCCCCCGCCTGGCCAGGGCCTGGGTGTCCCCTCGTGTCCCCAACCTGCCCGTCCCTTGGGGTTTCCACTCGTGTCCCCAACCTCTCCGTCCCCTGGGGTGTCCCCTCATGTCCCCAACGTGGCCATCCCTTGGGGTGGCCCCACTGTGTCCCAACCTGTCCTTCCCCAGGGGGTCCCCTTGTGTCCTCAACCTATCCCTTGGGGTGTCCCCTCATGTCCCCAGCCTGTCCATCCCTGGGGTGTCCCCTCATGTCCCCAGCCTGTCCATCCCTGGGGTGCCCCCAACCTGGCCACCCCTGCTGTGTCCCCTTGTGTCCCCAACCTGTCCATCCCTGGGTTGTCACCTCATGTCCCCAACCTGGCCACCCCTCGAGTGTCCCCTTGTCTCCCCAACCTGTCCATCCCTTGAGGTGTCCCGTTGTGTCCCCAGCCTGTCCATCCCTGGGGTGTCCCCTCGTGTCCCCAACCTGGCCATCCCTTGAGGTGTCCCCTCATGTCCCCAGCCTGTCCATCCCTTGGGGGGTCCCCAACCTGTTCATCCCTGGGGTGTCACCTCAAGTCCCCAACCTGGCCACCCCTGGAGTGTCCCCTTGTGTCCCCAACCTGTCCATCCCTGGGGTATCACCTCAGGTCCCCAACCTGTCCCTCCCTGGGGTGTCACCTCAAGTCCCCAACCTGGCCACCCCTGGGGTGTCCCCTCGTGTCCCCAACCTGTCCATCCCTGGGGTGTCCCCAACCTGTCCCTCCCTGGGGTGTCACCTCAAGTCCTCAACCTGGCCACCCCTGCCGTGTCCCCTTGTGTCCCCAAGCTGTCCCTCCCTGGGGTGTCACCTCAAGTCCCCAACCTGGCCACCCCTGCCGTGTCCCCTCGTGTCCCCAACCTGTCCATCCATGGGGTGTCCCCTCATGTCCCCAGCCTGTCCATCCCTTGGGGGGTCCCCAACCTGTTCATCCCTGGGGTATCACCTCATGTCCCCAACCTGTCCATCCCTGGGGGGTCCCCAACCTGTCCCTCCCTGGGGTGTCACCTCAAGTCCCCAACCTGGCCACCCCTGGGGTGTCCCCTCGTGTCCCCAACCTGTCCATCCCTGGGGTGTCCCCAACCTGTCCCTCCCTGGGGTGTCACCTCAAGTCCCCAACCTGGCCACCCCTGCCGTGTCCCCTTGTGTCCCCAACCTGTCCAGTCCCTGCATGTCCCCAACCTGTCCATCCCTGGGGTGTCCCCTCCCGTCCCCAGCCTGGCCACCCCCGGGTCCCCCCAGCCTGGCCACCGCGGGTCCCCCAGCCCGCTGCCCCCCGTCCCGCCGCAGCCCTCACCCAGGCAGTAGCCGCCCCAGAGGGCGGGGGGCCGGAGGAGGGGGGGGTCCCCGCGGCGGGGCCGCAGCAGCTCGGCCAGGGCCGCCGCGTCCCAGCGGTACAGCAGGTCCAGCAGCGCCAGCCCCGGCACCCGCAGAGCCACGTTGGCCACCGCCTCCAGCCGCGCCATGGCCCGCGGGGCCGGGGGTCCCCGCGTCCCGCAGCCCCGCCCGGGGCCACCGGGGGGACCCCCCGGCGCTGCCCCCGCCGCCTCCCCCGGCCCGGCAGGGGGCGCCCGCCCCGCGCCCAGCAGGGGCCCGTCTGCCCGGCCGCCCCTCGCCGGGGCCCGGCCGCCTCCCGCCGGGGCGGGCCCCGCTCCCGCTCCCGCTCCCGCTCCCGCCGCCGCCGCCGCCGTTCCGGTCCCTCCGCCACTTTCGCTTTCTCCCGCCCCGCCCCTACCCCCAGCGCGTAGCGGAGCGGCCTTGCGCCAGGGCGCTGCGCTGACGCCTCGACCGCCATCTTAGAAGAGGGCGCACTCGCTTTCCTCCCCTATGTGTTCCGCCATCTTGGATGAGGGCAGTACGTGGGCGGTGGGGAGTACACGGCCATCTTGGAGAGGGGCGCGGCCCTCTGCGTGACGTCGCTCCCGCCGCCCCGCCCAGCCCCGCGTCAGCCATCTTGGGTGCGGGCAGACGGTGAGGGCAGGCTCCGGCCGCCATTTTGATAGGGGAATGGGGGGGGGGACACGGCAGGCGCTGCCGGGGGGCTGGGGTCCTTGGGGAAGAGGGGGTCCCCTGCTCCGAGGGGGTCAGCTGGGGGCCTCAAGGATCGCCTGGGGCCCTCAGGGGTCGCCTGAGGTCCCTTGGGATCAGGTGGGGTCCTCTGGGGTCACCTGGGGCCCTCTGGGGTGAGGTGGGGTCCTCTGGGGCTGGCTGAGGTAATCCGGGCTCAAGCGGGGTCCTCGGGGATCGGGGGAGGTCACCTGGGGCTGGGGGGACCCCTGGGGGTATCTGGGGTCAGCTGGGGTGGGGGGGACCCCTGGGAATATGTGGGGTCCTGGGGGTCAGCTGGGGTGGGGGGGACCCCTGGGAGTATGTGGGGTCCTGGGGGTCAGCTGGGTTTGGAGGGACCCCTGGGAATATCTGGGGTCAGCTGGGGTTGGGGGCACCCCCTGGGAATATGTGGGGTCCTGGGGGTCAGCTGGGGTTGGGGGCACCCCCCAGCACCAGCTGGGGTCAGTGGGCCCCTCGGGGACGGGGTCCCTGTGAGCCCCTGCCCCGTCCCTGCTCTCCTCCCCCCAGGGTCTCGGGAGCAGTCGCCGCTGGGGGGGACGAACCGGGGGGTCCCCGTGGCTGGGGGGTGGTGGAGGGGGGGGGGGTGTCGTTGTGGGCACTTCGAAAGCTCGGGGGGCTGATTTTTAACCATAAATTGAGAAAGCAAAGCGGGAGCTCAAAGCCCACGGGGCTCCCGGTGCGGAGCTGCCGCCGCCGCGGCGCGGGGACGTGCCAGGCGCGTGCCGGGCCCGTCGTGCCGTCGTCCTCTCCCGGCTGCCCCTCTGCCATGCCGCTGCGGGGGTCTGTCGCCCCGGGGAGCCGCTCGGCCCCTCGCGTCGGGTCGGGACAGGGACAGGGACGGTCGAAGCTCGAGCAGAGCTGAGCGTCCCAAAGCGCGAGGCCGTGTGTCCCTGGGGGGGGGGGGGGGGAAGATGCCTTTCAAACCCCGCAGCCCCAGCCTGCGGCCCGTCCCCCCCAAATGCTTTTATCAGCGCGTTTCCCACGGGTGAAGCTGATTTTCCTCCCCGCTGTACCGGGACGCAGGGCTGCAGGCGCAGCCCACGCTGCCGGAGGGGTTGCGTGTGTCCCCCCCACGGGGCTCTCCTCCTCCCAGTTCAGCACGAGGTGGTTTGAGGTGTGACGCCCAGTTTGGCCCAGTTTGGTCCTTCCTGGGTCTTTTCTAGCTTGAATTTTGCCGGTAGAGACGGCAGCTGGGCACCCCCCATTTTGGGTCCATCTCTTCCCCCTCTCTTTTCTCCTTGCAGAAAAGGACAGGGCTGGGACAGAGCTTCCCATCAGCAGGAGACTTTAATTTCCCTAAACTTTCCCATTTTATGACCCCGAGCCCCGCTTCCCGCTGCGATCCCACCCCAAACCTCTCCGGTTTCTCCCAGGTTTCGCTTTACCCCAGCCCGGGGCGAGGGCAGGCGTGCGGCGCGGGCTCCTGCGTGCACCGTGTGTCCCAGGGGACCTGAGCAAGAACTCAGAGCTCGGAGTTAATAAATCAGCTAAGGTAATATTTGCACGGCCGTTTCCTAAATTACTTCTTCCCCTGCATGTGCGTCTGCACGGCTCCTCGGGGACAGGCGTCGGGGCCCGCTTGTCTCTGGGAATTGCCTGTCACCCGCGCGGTGACATCCCGAGCGGTGTTAATTGCTCGTTTAATGGAGCTGGCGGCTCTGGAGGAGGGGGACGTCTCCCGTCTCCCCTGGTTTGACTTGGGGTTGAGTTTGCCGAGGCGGCCGGTCCCGCAGACGGTGCTCGGGGCTCGGACGCTCCGCTCGGCCGGCATCGCGGGGGCCGAGGCTCCCGGTCCTGCTGAAAAAGAGGGCGCAGACACCCCAGGACTGGGCACTGGGCTGGGGGCGCGGCTGGGCCGGGCTCTCGGCTCCCTGTCCCTGTGTCCCTGGCGGCACCCCCGGCCGGGGGGCGAGGGGAGGGGGCTGGGTGCAGCCCCACGGTCCTGCCGTGGCCCCGGGGCGGGGGGGGGGGGGTTGCGGAGGGACCCCCGAGAGCCCCCGTGGCTCTGCCTGGGCCGGTCTCCGTGGGGGTCCCGGCCATCCTGCCGGGGTGCTGGGGGACAGGGGACGGCCCCGCTCTGCCCCCTCCCCGGTCGGGTGGCACAGGGGACAAGGACCAGTCCCCCCCACAACCACGGACATGTGCTCGGCATCCAGCTCCCGCCCGGTCCCTCTGCCCTGCCGCTGCCTGCAGAAGGGTCCACGGGGTCTCCACGTCCTCGGCGCGGGACTCGCCCGGTGCATTGCCGGGCGAGACCCCGGGAGAGGATCCGGCCACCCCGGCACCCGTGACCCCCACGGGGTGGGGAGCAAGGTCCCAGAAAGGGTGGGCAGAGAGATTGACTGGGAACCCCCCTGGGGACCGGAGCAGTGGGTGACAGAGGGGACAGCAAGAGCTGCCCTCAGTCCCTGTCACTGCTGTACGCTCCCTCGGTGATCCCCGGACGCCGGGTCCGTGCCTCAGTTTCCCCATGGGGCAGCAGGGGTAGCACAGCGCGGGCCGGTGCTCGGTGCCGGGGCTCCGGGGAGGAGCGGGGCTGGCAGCACCCACGGGGGGACCGTCCTGCTCGTAGCACCCGCGGGCACCAGCGGGGATCGCTCCTGGCCCGGTAGCAAGCGTCCCCGGGTGCCGCCGTCTGTCACCTGGGTCCCCCACCCCTTCCCGGCCGCTGGGCCGCGGCTCGCTCAGCCAGCGCGGCCCGAGTCCCATCGCCTGGGATCGCGGCTGCGCCTCGGGCCCGGGCTCAGTGGCTGCTCTCGCCTTCCCGGTGCCCGCCGGGAGCGCGGGCGCTGCCGGGGCTTTCCCCGGGGAACGGGCGGCTGCGGCTCGGCGTCGCAGAGACTGAGGGCACGGCGGCACGCTCCCGCACGGCCCGGCGGGATGCAGGTGGTCCAGTGGGCACAGGGACGGACCGATGGGCACAGGGACGGACCAGTGGGCACAGGGATGGACCAGTGGGCACAGGGATGGGCTGATGGGCACAGGGACGGACCAGTGGGCACAGGGACGGACCAGTGGGCACAGGGATGGGCTGATGGGCACAGGGACGGACCAGTGGGCACAGGGACGGACCAGTGGGCACAGGGACGGACCAGTGGGCACAGGGATGGGCCGATGGGCACAGGGACAGACTGACAGGCGCTCCGAGTGCTGTGGCTTTGGGTGGCCCCGTCCTGGGCTCTGTGCGTCCCCCGGTCCCGGTCCCGCTCCCCGCTGCCGTGCTCCCCGGCCGCTGCACCCCGGTCCCCATCCCGGGTGCCTGGTCGCTGCCTCCCGGCCGCTCCCCAGTGCCCTCGCTCGGTGTCCCTGGGCCGGGGGGGGAACCGCTGCCACCCCCTTCCCGTCCCCTCACCGGACAGCGGCCGGGACCCCCCGCTCCGGGAGCCCCACACCGTGCAATGCCCGGTGCCCCCAGGGCAACCCACCTCCCGGGACCCCCGCAATCCAAACCCCCACACCTCGGGACCCCCAGCCATGGGACCCCACGTCCTGGGATCCCCCTCACCTGGAACCCCACACCCCAGGACCCCGGCACCACCCAACCCCCCGGTGCCCCCAGGGGACCCCACGTCTTGGCACCGCTGCACCCCAGGGTCTCCCCCTCCCCACAGCCAGGCCACCCACCCCACAGGGCCCCCCCAGTGCCCCCGGGGGACCCCACGGCCGGGGTCCAGCTGCAGTGGGCTAAAGGGGGGGACGTGTCCTGCTCTCGAGGCGTCTCCTCGGTGCCCGCGGTCGGCGCACGGACGGGACCCCCTGCGCCGAGCCGGGGTGCCGGGGGGCTCACGGCGGGGCAGCCGGCGGGGAAGCTGCCAAGGGGGGAGGTGAAGGGGGGGGAAGCAGCCCCGTCCCTGCTCAGGGCAGCCTGAAATCCCCTCCCCAGCCCCAAACCAGCCCCACCTGACAGCACCCGGCTGCGTCGGCCCCGACCCCCCGCCCTCCCCAGGTCTGCACCCAAGCCAGGGCAGAGCACCCACCCGCTCCGGCACCCTCCCCACGCCACGCGTCCCTGCCGCCCGCCCCGCAGCTGCCTGCACCGGAGGGACGGGGTCAGGGACCCCCGCGTGTCCCCAAATGCCCCCCTCGCCTCGCCGCGTCCTCAGAGCCCCCCTCCTCCAGGCCAGCCTGCCCAGCGCGTCGGTCCTCGGCGCGCTGGGGTGACGCTGCCAGGGGACGCGGGGGACCCTGGGCGGGTGGGTGCTGCCCTGGCTTTGGCCTCGGCTGTGGGGTGAGAGCCGGCCGAGGCCAGGATGGGTTGGGCGAGATCGCACGAGGCTGGGTTGGACTCGATCAGAACGGGAAAGACGGCCAGCAGGAGGAGGGGCGGACAGACGGACGGTGGAGGGATGTGTGGATGGAGGGAGGGATGGAAGGAGGGATGGAAGGATGGCAGGAGGGAGGGATGGATGGAGGGATGGAAAGATGGAGGGATGGAGGGAGGGATGGATGGAGGGAGGGAAGGAGGGAGGGATAGAGGGATAGAAGGAGGGAGGGATGGAGGGAGGGATGGATGGAGGGAGGGAAGGAGGGAGGGATGGAGGGATAAAAGGAGGGATGGAGGGATAGAAGGAGGGAGGGATGGAGGGAGGGATGGAGGGATAGAAGGAGGGAGGGAGGGAAGGAGGGAGGGAGGGATGGCGGGAGGGATGGCTGAGTGCAGGGGTGCTGTGGGGTGCGGGTCGTCCTCCCGTTGGAGCCCCAGGACCAGGTTTGCTCCCCCGGCCCCTCGTCAGAAAGCGGCTGAGCCAATTTGGACTGGCTGGGCCAGAGGCGGGTGCCGGCAGCGGGGGTGCAGGGAAGGTTGGGGCCAACCCCGCACGCAGAGCGAGGCTCAGGGCGCTGGGTGGCCCCGGAGCATCCTCTCGCTGGCAGCTCTGCGGTTGGGGGCCCGCAGGCACCGTCCCGGTTTGAAGGCATTTTTCACTATTTGGCCTCATTTCTTCTCTGTTTCGTGCCCTGGATTGGGTCTGTACCCTGCAGCCTGGGCTCCTGCCTGCCGCTGCAAAGCTGACCTTGAACACTTTGGGGTTTTCTGCTCCCCGACAGACAGACGGACACTGGGAAAAGCCCTGGGGACCTCCCGCTGACGGGAGCCGTCTCTGGCCGTAAGTCCCGCGGCTCCCGGCAGAGCCGGGGTGTTCGGTGGGGATGCGCGCGGAGGTGCTCGTGCCGGCCTCATCCTCCTCCTGACCGTGCAGTGCCGTGACTCTGCCAGGGACCTCGGAGGGAGAGGCTGCCCCTCGTTACCCCTCGGTTACCCCTCGGTTATCCCTCGGTTATCTCTTGGTTACCCCTCAGTTATCCCTCGGTTATCCCTCGGTTACCCCTCGGTTATCCCTCATTACCCCTTGGTTATCTCCCGGTTATCCCTCGGTGACCCCTCCGTTATCCCTCGTTATCCCTTGGTTATCCCTCGGTTACCCCTCGGTTCTTCCTCAGTTACCCCTCGGTTATTCCTGTTACCCCTCAGTTATGCCTCGGTTATCCCTCGGTTATCCCTCGGTTACCCCTCGGTTATCTCTCGGTTACCCCTCGGTTATCTCTCGGTTATCCCTTGGTTATCCCTCGGTTATCTCTCGGTTATCTCTTGGTTATCCCTCGGTTACCCCTTGGTTATGCCTCGGTTATGCCTCGGTTACCCCTCGGTTACCCCTCGGTTACCCCTCGGTTACCTCTCGGTTATCCCTCGGTTACCCCTCGGTTATCTCTCGGTTATCCCTCGGTTATCCCTCGGTTACCCCTCGGTTATCCCTCAGTTACCCCTCGGTTACCCCTCGGTTATCCCTCGGTTATCCCTCGGTTATCTCTCGGTTATCCCTCGGTTACCCCTCGGTTACCCCTCGGTTACCCCTCGGTTATCCCTTGGTTATCCCTCGGTTACCCCTCGGTTATCCCTCGGTTATCCCTTCGTTATCCCTGCTGCTGTCACCGATGGATGAGGGATGGGGACATGGGGCCAGCTGCTCCCCAGCAGGGACCGTCCCTCCCCTGCCCGCTCCCTGATGTTATCATATAACGTCACGATATCGTGATGGTGTCATGATAACGTCTCCTGATGTTATCGCGAGACCTCTCTCCATTATTGTTCAACGGTCTTGGGAGTCTGGAGAGGTCCCGGTCGGCTGGAAGCTGGCAGATGTTGTCCCCATCTTCAAGAAGGGTAAGAAGAAGACCCTGGGCATGACAGCCCTGTCAGTCTCACTCCAGTAAAATGATGGAAGTTATTCTGGGAGCGACTGGAAACCACTCGAGGGACCACGCAGTCATTGGTCCCAGCCAGCACGGGCTCACGAGGGAAAGTCCTGCTTAACCGACCTCACGCCCTCTTATGACACCCATCGACTTGACCGAGGGAAGGCAGTAGATGCGGGGGGGGGGTTTTTTTGGATTTTAGCAAAGCTTTTGATCTGTCTCTCTCAGCATCCTTCTGGACAGAACGTCCAGCACGCCACTAGACAAGTCCACCACACGATGGGTGAGCAATTGGCTGGCGGGTCGGGCTCAAGGAGTTATAGTAAATGGGGTGACATCAGGCTGGTGGCCGGTCACAGTGGGGTTCCCCAGGGCTCGATTTTAGGGCCAGTGCTCTTTAATGGTTTTATAAATGATCTGGATGCAGGAGCCGAATGTATTTTAAGTAAGTTTGCCGATGACACTAAACTAGGAGGAGCTGTGGACTCCCTCGAGGGTAGAGAGGCCTTACGGAGAGATCTGGGCAGAGCAGAGAGCTGGGCTATCGCCAACCGTGTGACGTTTGTCAAGAGCAAGTGCCGGATTCTGCCCCTGGGACGGGGTAATCCCGGGCATACGTCCAAACTGGGGGAGGAGAGGCTGGAGAGCAGCCCCAGGGAACGCGATCGGGGCGTTGGGGTGGATGGCAAGTTGAGCATGAGTCAACGGCGCGCCCTGGTAGCCAAAGGGCCAAGCGTGTCCCGGGGTGCGTCGAGCCCAGCGTAGCGAGCCGGTCGAGGGGGGTGATGGTCCCACTCCACGCTGCGCTGGTGCGGCCCCACCTCGAGCCCTGGGTGCATTTTTGGGGGCCTCAATAGAAGGACATCGAACTATGAGAATCGAACAGGCTCCCCAGGGCAGCGGTCACGCCACCGAGCCCGGCAGAGTTCGAGGAGCATCTGGATGATGCTCGTAGTCATACGGTTTAGGTTTAGGTTGTCAACGAATTACAGAATATTCGGAGTTGGAAGGGACCCATCAGGATCACCGAGTCCAACTCCTGCTCCTCACCCTGCTCCTCGCCGTGCGATGGGCTCGATGATCCTGATGGGTCCCTTCAACTCGAGATACTCCATGGCTCTATGATTCACCGTTTGTGCAACCCGCAGACAAGCTGGCTTCCTTCCTCCTCCCCGGCCGTTTCATCTTCCTGCAGCCACTTCTCCAGCATCATCTTGGTGACGGCCGTCGGGGAACACCGGCCCTGACTCACCCTGTTTCACAACGCCTCAAACGCCGGCCGCATCCTCTCACCCCCGCGGTCCCGGCAGCTCCAAAGGGGTGAGCACCTCCATCCGACGCCGCTCACGGATTTGGTGGTGCTGTATCCCTGAAAAACTTTATAAAAATTCAGGTGGGAAACAGAAGACTCAAGGCGTTACAGTCCATACCCACGTCACGTAGGAACGGTGGAGTTGAGTTGACAGAAAAGCAAAGTGCGGCCCAATAAATTAAATGTTATTATGACACCCAAATGTAGAACCATAGAGCCACAGAATATCTGCAGTTGGAAGGGCCCCATCAGGATCATGGAGTCCAGCTCCCTAAAGCTAAAGCACTGACACTGAACCGCACGGCTAAGAGCGGCGTCCAGAGGCTCCTTGAACATTGACGGGCTTGGTGCCGTGACCGCTGCCCTGGGGAGCCTCTTCCAGGGACCGACCACCCTCCCGGTGAAGAACCTTTTCCTAACGTCCAGTCTAAGCAGAGAACCTTTATGGACTGGAAGCCCAACCGAGAAAGGCAGAGTAGAGCTACAGCACGGGAGAGCGGAGAAGGATGCTGATGGTGTCTACAGAACGTCAAGGAGAACCGGAGAGGCTGCGGGTCTCATCCAGGGCAGAAAATACAATCGCGGTAACAGGACAATTCAGTTAATCCCCCCCGAGAGTCGCAAACGTGAAACCAGGTTTGATGCAGAAATGACGCTCGAGGTCCCACGCAGGATCTCTCCCCGCGCCGTCTCCTCAGCCGAGGACGCGGCTGTCCGTGCATCCTGCTCCGCCGTTCCTGGCCAACGAGCCTCGGCGCGAGCAGGAGGAAACCAGGCGTTGCCGGGGATGGGGGTCCGGGCTCTGCGGAGCCCCTCAACCACGCTCAGCCCCGCTGCTCCTGCCCGCTCTGGGGCCGGCCGTGTAGACGTGACTCGAGATAACCACCAGAACCCAGCTCTGCTGCGGAGCCCACCACGCAGCCCAACCCAGAAGTCTTCTGAACACAAAAGCCACGCAGAAAAGTCCGTTACACTGACACTTAACTAAAGAGAAGGGCACTTGACTGGGAAAATGTGTTAAAAGAAAATTAAACGGAGCAGCTAAAAGGGCGAGGGCTTGCAGGAGAGGTGGAGAACTCGGAGAAGCGCCCCTCGGAGAAGACCCTCGGCGGCGGCCCCTCGCCGCCCCGGTGCACCCGGCGCTGCCTCCGATTCAGTGCCGGCAGCCGGCTCTGAGCCGACCGGCAACTCAGCCGGAGCCCAGGGGGTGCCAGGGATGGGGACGGCACCGGCACCGCAGCTGGTGGCGGCCGAGCCGGGGGGGTCCGTGCCCTGGGGAGGGGGAAGGGGAAGAGCAGGGGAGGAGGAGGATGGAGGTCTGCCCACCACGGGGCCACCAGCACAGTGCCAGGGGCCGGACCCGTGCCCGAGGGGCGCAGGGGGGGCTGAGCGGAAACGCGGCCCTGGGCTTTTTGGCAATTCCTCCATTTGCCAGAAAAAGAAGCCATTTCAACACATTTGAAACTATTTCCAGCATCTGCATCACACACGATGGTGGTTTGTGCTGAAAAAAAAAAAAAAAAACCAAAAAACAGAAATCCGAAAGTCCTGAAATACCACATCCTGGTGTTTCTGGAGCAGAGCACGGGCAGCTGGGGGCCCGGGGAGGGTGCAGCGCCGGCACCGGCGAGGTCTGTGCCACGGGCGGTGGTGCCGGGTGTCCCGCCGCAGCACCCGGGGCCGGTGCTGGGAGGAGCCGGGTGGCCCCGAGCAGCCCCCGCGGTGGCGGTGGGGGTGAGCCTCTCCCTGGGCACAGACCCCCTTTTGGGGTTCACCGCCGGCGGGGATCTCCAGCCCGTACGGTGCCACCGGGAGGTGCCCGTCACAGCCCCCGGCACGGTCTGGGCACAGGCGGCTTCCCCCGGTGCCGGACGGCAGCTCCCCGCTCCCGACCCGGCACGGATCCTGCTGGGGTAACGCATCCTGGCCTGGGCATCCGTCCCCATGCCCTCCGTGCGGCTTGCCAGCCGGGCAGGGCGCTGCCGATGTAATAGTGACGATAAAAATAAAAATAAAAATATAATAATAATAATAATAATAATAATAAATAATAGCAACAACCACAGCCCTTCTCCTCGTCGATAACTGCTGCCAGCCCCGTTTGAAGGCTGCCTGCCCCCCGGCAGATAAGGAGGGCGAGGGCTGGGAGCCCCCCAGCGCCCGGCACGCCGGGGTGGGTGCACCCCCGGCCCCGCCAGCACCCACCGGGAGCGGGGAGCCGGTTCCCTCCCGGGATTCGCGGGCTCCCCCCAAGTTTCTGTGTCCGAGGGTGGGAAACACAAATTGCAATCGAGACGCGTTTTGGGACGGAAGCAGGGGGCAGGGGCTGGGCATAGGGTGGGGGTCAGGGAGCCCCTGGTCCGGGGCTGGGACACGGCCCCGTGCCCCGCAGCGGGGGTTGTCCCCAGATGATGCCACTCGAGGCGGGGGGACACGTGTGACGCCCTGGCCGGCAGCAGGAACCGGCACCCACAAGTTGCTGCGGGTGCCGGGTGCCCGGTTCCCTTTCCTGGCGCTCGGGGCTGCCATCGCCAACGTGCGCCGAGGCTCTGCCGGGAAGCGGCTCCCGGTGCCGGGCTGGCTGCCGGCGATGGCCGCGGCAGGGCCGGACCTGTACGAGAGCCTGCAGATCCGCTACCCACCCAGCCCCGCTCGAGGTAAGCCCTGCCCGGCCGGGACGAGCGGGCAGGAGCGGGCAGCGGGCTGAGCCCCTTCCATCCCCAGCCCGGCTCCGCTGCCCGCAGTGCCGGGGTCCCGCGGGGGGCTCGGCCCCGGCTCAGGCACCTCCGGCCTCTCTGCCGCAGCGCCCAGGTCCCCTCCGGCCGCGTCCCGCTGCACGCTGAGCGCCGTCCTGGCCATGGGCACGGCGGCGGTCCTGGTGCTGGGGGCCACCCTGGCGGCCCTCGTCGCCCTGCGTAAGTGCCGCCGAGGGGGAGGCGGTGACGCCTGGCAGGGGCCGGCGGCGGGCAGCCCTGGCACGGCGCTGACCTCCTGCCCTGCCCTTCGCAGAGTTGCGGGGCCAGGCAGAACTGCGGGCAGCGCAGGCAGAGCTGGCGGCAGTGGCGGCCCTGCTGCTGCCTGACTCCAACGGTGAGTGGGACCCTGGGGCTGCCCCCGGTACCCCAGCCCCTGCCCGCAGCCCCTGCCCGCAGCCCCTGTCCTCCAGCCCCTGCCCGCAGCCCCTGCCCACAGCCCCTGCCCACAGCCCCTGTCCTCCAGCCCCTGCCCACAGCCCCTGCCCTCCAGCCCCTGCCCACAGCCCCTGCCCGCAGCCCCTGCCCACAGCCCCTGCCCTCCAGCCCCTGTCCTCCAGCCCCTGCCCGCAGCCCCTGCCCTCCAGCCCCTGCCCTCCAGCCCCTGCCCGCAGCCCCTGCCCTCCAGCCCCTGCCCGCAGCCCCTGCCCTCCAGCCCCTGCCCACAGCCCCTGCCCACAGCCCCTGCCCACAGCCCCTGTCCTCCAGCCCCTGCCCGCAGCCCCTGCCCACAGCCCCTGCCCTCCAGCCCCTGCCCACAGCCCCTGCCCGCAGCCCCTGCCCACAGCCCCTGCCCACAGCCCCTGCCCGCAGCCCCTGCCCTCCAGCCCCTGCCCACAGCCCCTGCCCGCAGCCCCTGCCCACAGCCCCTGCCCGCAGCCCCTGCCCTCCAGCCCCTGCCCGCAGCCCCTGCCCACAGCCCCTGCCCGCAGCCCCTGCCTGCGGTGTCGGGCAGGCCGCTGCCAGCTCCTCTCCCTGACCCCGTGGCAGGTCCCCGGAGCCCCAGCGAGAGCTCGGCAGCGGCGCAGAAGCGAAAGGAGCAGCTCGGTAACGTCCCTGGGGGGGGGGCGGGGGGGTGACACCCATCATCCCCGGGCCGCCCCGGCCCCCCCGGCCCTGGCAGCCGGCACCCCGGCCCCACGGCTGCCCGCTCCCCAGGGCGGTGGCTGCAGGGGCTGTCCCTGGGCTGGCGGTACCACCGGGGGAAGATCTACTACTTCTCGGCCGAGCAGAAGCCCTGGGGCGAGGCGGAGGCCGCCTGCCGCTCCACGCGCTCCCACCTCGCCTCCATCACCGGCCCCGAGGAGCAGGTGGGTGCGCGGGGCTGCGGCGCCCATCGCCGGCCCCTCCTGCCTGCCCTGCCCTGCTGCTGCCGGCTCCCGCGCACCCTCCTGCCCCTGTCCCCTGCTGCCCACGTCCCCTCCTGCCCACGTCCCCTCCTGCCCCTGTCCCCTCCTGCCCCTGCCCCCTCCTGCCCCTGTCCCCTCCTGCCCATGTCCCCTCCTGCCCGCGTCCCCTCCTGCCCATGTCCCCTCCTGCCCCTGTCCCCTCCTGCCCCTGTCCCCTCCTGCCCATGTCCCCTCCTGCCCGCGTCCCCTCCTGCCCATGTCCCCTCCTGCCCCTGTCCCCTCCTGCCCATGTCCCCTCCTGCCCACGTCCCCTCCTGCCCCTGTCCCCTCCCGCCCCTGTCCCCTCCTGCCCACGTCCCCTCCTGCCCCTGTCCCCTGCTGCCCCTGTCCCCTCCCGCCCCTGTCCCCTGCTGCCCCTGTCCCCTCCTGCCCACGTCCCCTCCCGCCCCTGTCCCCTCCTGCCCGCGTCCCCTCCTGCGTATGTCCCCTCCTGCCCCTGTCCCCTCCTGCCCCTGTCCCCTCCTGCCCACGTCCCCTCCTGCCCACGTCCCCTCCTGCCCCTGTCCCCTCCTGCCCACGTCCCCTCCCGCCCCTGCCCCCTCCTGCCCGTGCCCCTGCCCACGCCCCCTGCCCGCACCCCGTGCCCGTCCCGCAGGACTACCTGGCGCGGGAGACGAGGGGGGGATCCTACTGGATCGGGCTGGTGGCCACGGGCCCCGAGGGCTCCTGGCGCTGGGTGGACGGGGCCAACTACTCCCAGGCCCAGAGGTGAGTGGGGCTACGGGGGGGACGGAGGCACCGGCACCCCCGGCACCCCCCCGCTGACCCCGCTCTGCCCCGGCAGTTTCTGGGCGGCGGGGCAGCCGGACGGCACGGACCACGGGCAGTGGGGCCGGGAGGGCTGCGCCCAGATCCACGCCGTGGGCAACGGCCTCTGGAACGACCATAACTGCAACTTCACCTTCCCCTGGATCTGCAAGAGGGACCTGAGCGCGTCCTGACGCCCCGCCGCCGGACCCGCCGCCGGACCCGCTGCCAGCCCGCTCGCCCCACGCACGCGTGCCAAACGAGCCCCCATGGACCTCCGCTCCCCCCTGCGGCGGGGCAGCTCCCGAGCGAGCGCCTGTGCCACGCCGCCGCCGCCGATGCTCCGGGCCCTGGTGCCGTCCCGGCACTGCCCCCCGCGCCGAGAGCCCTTTGCTCGGCTCTGATTAAACTGCGCCCGCTGCACCTCCTCCGCTGCCTCTCCGAGGGGGGGTTGGCTCCATCGCCCCCGCAGCCCCCCGCACGCGGCGAGCTCCCCCCCAGCCCGGCCCTGCCCGCCTTGGGGACCTTCGCTGGCATCACCCGCAGTGCCACGGCTCTCGTGCCGTGGGGGTCCCACGGATCCAGCCCCTCGCCCCGCGAGCGCGGCGGGAGGGGGCACCGGGACCCCCCTGCGCCCGCAGCCCCCGCCGGCGTGCCTGGCGGGATCCCAGCCGGCATCGCGGCCTCAGGGACCCACCGCAGCTGAAGCCCGGCACCGCCGATGCCCAGTGCCGCTCCCCGGGCGCTTCAGCTTTACCGGTGCGGTTATGGGGGGAAGCGTTTTGGGGTCCGGCCCCCCCCCCCCCCCCGGCAGCCCCTCCGCAGGGCCGGGTGGGTCAGTGCCGGCTCCTGCCACCTCCCAGGGTGTCACACGCGTCCCCCCCCACCCTGAGCGGCGGCATCTGGGGACAACGAACCCCCCCGTGCCGGGCACAGGGCCGTGTCCTGCCCCGCCGCCTGTTTATTTAATCCACCCCCGTGACCCCGATGCACCCCGCCGGCTGCCCCGTCCCCCCCGGGGTCCCTCCTGTCCCGGGGTGACAGACCCCCGCCTCCAGCCGTCTGTCCCCCAGCAGAGGGGACCTGCGCTGCCCGCGGCCGCTGCTCCCCCACCGGGGACCCCCCGCCCGCCCCGAAGCACCCGGCCGGGGAGACCCCAAGCCGGGGTCCCTCGCGCGGAGGGGACGGAGGTGCCCAGCGCCCGTCCGTCCCTCGAGCTGGCAGGTGGGAGGTTTGCAGAACCCCCCGGGGGAGAACCATCTCTTTTAACGCCCATTTACGGCCCCGCGGAGCCATCGCCCACTGCCGCGTGGATGCCGCGTGGATCCATCGGGAGCTGCCGGCTATTAGCCCGCCCGCGACGGCATCCGGGGGGATAAACGGATTAAAAACCTGCTCTTTGCTGGCTCGTTGCTCTTTATTCCTGAGCCGCTTTTCCCGTCCGTCCCGCTGGGGTTTGGCGACCGTCTCGGATCCCTCCCTCGTCTCTCTCCCCGAAATACCGGCGGGGTGCCGGGCAGGGATGCCGGCTGTAGCTCAACGGGACGCCTTGGCGCCCGTCTCCCGGTCCATCGCCTGGAGGAAACGTTCGTTGAGGAAAAGCATCTGGCCGTGGGGCAGGAGCCGATCGAGGAGGAGGTCGGCGGTCTCGGGTCGGAGCAGGACGTCGGCGCCGGGGCCGAGGAGGCGCAGGGAAGCGAGGAGGCGGGGGGCCAGGCGGCGCAGGGTGATTTCGGCCAACGAGAGATTCTCTTGGGGGTCACAAACCAAGGCGAAGGCGAGGGCCAAAACCGATAGCCAGGCTACCGTCACCCGTTCGGGGAAGGGGTCCCCGGGGGGCAGCTGGAAAAATCCCCCCGGGGCGTCTTGCAGGGACATCGGCTCATCGGGGAGCTGGGGGAGTTGGGGGGAGGACGGGCACCCCGAGGACGACTGAAGCAGCCGGCACTGGGAGGCCACTTGCCTGGGAGAGAAGGGGGGACCCCCGTGTTAAGACCCCCCACACCATTCAGGGACAGGGTGACCCTCTCTGTTGGGGGGCCAGGGCTCGGCGGGACCCCCGGGGCCGTGGTCCCACGGCCCCGGGGGTCCCGCCGAGCCCTGGCCCCCCAAAAGGGGGCTGTCACAGTTCTGGGGGGCCCACTGAGCGCAGAACCCCCCAGGAAGGGGGTGTCACCGCCTTGGGGGTCCCGCAAAGCCCAGGAGCCCCCCCCCCCCTAAAGAGGGGGTATCATGGCCCCGGGGGTCCCAGGCAGAAGGGGGGGGGGGTATCATGGCCCCGGGGGTCCCAATGAGCCCAGCTTCTCCCCCCCCCCCTCCCCCAAAGCAAGGGGGTATCATGAGCATGGGGGTCCCAGGGAGAGGGAGGGGGTGACATGGCCCTGGGGGTCCCGATGACCCTGGGGCTGATGGGGGGGGGGTGCCACAACGCTGGGGGTCCCGGGGGGGGGTGCTCACGGTCCCAGGGGTCCCACTGGGCACAGCATCCATCCCCAGGAAGGGGGGTCCCAGGGAGGGGCTGGCACTGCCCTGGGGGTCCCGGGCGGGGGTGCTCGCGGTCCCAGCACCCCCAGGAAGGGGGGTCCTGGGGATGGGGTGCCACAACCCTGGGGGTCCCGGGGGGAATGGTCACGGTCCCGGGGGTCCCAGCACCCCCAGGAAGGGGGTCCCAGGGAGGGGCTGGCACTGCCCTGGGGGTCCCGCCAAGTCCAACCCCCCCCCAAAAAAGGGGTGTCACAGCCCTGGGGGTCCCGATGATGCTGGGGCTGATGGGGGGGGGGGTGCCACAACCCTGGGGGTCCCGGGGGGGTGGTCACGGTCCCAGGGGTCCCAGTGGGCCCAGCATCCCCAGGAAGGGGGGTCCCAGGGAGGGGCTGGCACTGCCCTGGGGGTCCCGGGGGGGTGCTCGCGGTCCCAGCACCCCCAGGAAGGGGGGTCCCAGGGAGGGGGTGCCACAACCCTGGGGGTCCCGGGGGGGTGGTCACGGTCCCAGGGGTCCCGGGGGTCCCAGCACCCCCAGGAAGGGGGGTCCCAGGGAGGGGCTGGCACGGCCCGGGGGCCGGGGTGTCGCGGGTACCTGGCCACGGCCAGCAGCTGCTCCTTGCGGCGGAGGCGCTGCCGGGGGGGGTCCCCGGGGGCCGGGGGGGTCCCGGGGGGGGTCCCGAAGGTGCGCGCGTACAGCACGCGGCAGGGGGCGGGGCC
This sequence comes from Mycteria americana, assembly GCF_035582795.1. Lineage (NCBI taxonomy): Eukaryota > Metazoa > Chordata > Aves > Ciconiiformes > Ciconiidae > Mycteria > Mycteria americana. Next base: position 1,062,921 of record NC_134368.1, read on the forward strand.
CGGGGGGGCGGGGCCGGGGGGGTCCGGCCCGCCCAGCGCCAGCAGCAGAACCGCCCGCACCATGGCAACGCCGCCGCGACCCCGGCCCGCCGCCCGTCACGTGGGACGGGCGGGAGGACTCGGCCCGCCCCTCCGCCCGCTGCTATTGGTCAGCGGCGGTGCCGGGAGTCCCGCTCGGATTGGCGGAGCGGGCGGGAGGGCGGTGGTTGGGCGGCGGGGAAGGGAGCGGCGGCGGCGATTGGTGGGCGCTGGGAGGGGGCGGGGAGTTTGGCGGCTACCCCCTGCACGTGATCCGCTTGGCGGTGATTGGCCAAGGCTTACGCGGGCGGCACGCTGATTGGCGGATAGGGGCTGATGGGCGGGGTATAGGAGGAGGAAGTACGGCCTGAGAGGGGTGACAGGGCCTTGGGGGGGGGGGGACGGGACGGGGACGGGGACGGGGACGGGGACAGGGCTAGGGCTGGGGCTGGGGCTGGGGCTGGGGCTGGGGGACACAGGATCACCGGGGGGGGGGGGGGGGTGACAGGGCCTGGGGGGGGGACAGGATCACCCAGGGGGACACAGGCCCAGCGTGAGGGCTGTCAGCCAGGCCGGGGGATGCCCCCCCCCCGGTCACCCTCCTGCCCCACGCACGACACGGGGAGGGGGGGGTCCCACCCTGACCCGCAGCCCCTGCCCCGTGTCCCCCCCGCGGTGGCTCCAGGAGCGCGGCCAAGCCCCCCCCCCCCCATGCCCCAGGTGGGGCCACGCTGCTGCCATCCCAGTGCACAGGGACAACGCAAAATGGGGGCAGCGTTTGTCCCTGCCCCAGCCCCCCCCGGGAAGCCCCCGTCACCCCAACCCTGTCCCCGTCACCCCAACCCTCTCCCTCGCCCCTCCAGCCCAGCCCGGCTGCGACCGGGGGGGCACCCACCCCCCGCAGCCCCCTTTGCGTTGCGGCACAGACCAGAGCGGGGGGGGCACAGGGGTTGTTTTCCCTGGTGAACGAGTTATTAACTGGGAACATTAAAAAAAAATATAATAACATGAAACCAAACACGGTGCGGGGACAGCCCCGGCCGAGGGAACGCTTCCCGCCCTCCCCAGCTCGCGGGGCCCCACGGGTGGGGGGTGAAGCCGCTCCTGCCCCCCCCCGAGGTAGCCACAGCTGGCCCGGGGGGAGATGGCAAACTACTTTAAATAAGATGCTGGAGGGGGGGGGCAAAAAAAAACCAAACCCACCCCAACAAACCAACCAACCAAGGCAGGCAGGCAGCGACTACCCCAACACGGGGCACCCACGGGGTGCCCACCCACGGGCCCCCCCCCAGCCGCAAAGGAGCTGTAAGTGCTTTTCTGCAACAGTTCTGCCAATTAACCCCACTCGGGGGGGGGGCCCAGCCCTCACTGAGGGTCTGCCCAGCTCTGTCCCCCCCCCCCCCCCCCCAGCAGGGCTCAGGAGTGGGGGGGGTGCTGCAGCCCCAAGGCTTTCCCAGGGTGCAAGGGGAAGGGGCTGAGCAACGGGTTGGGGGGCTCCCCCCTGAGCCCCATCTCCCTGCTGCTGGGGAGGGGAGGCAGCTCTGCCCCCCCCCCCCCCCCCCCAGGAAGGCTGAACGTGGCAGTGACTTAGGGGCTGGGGGGAGCAGTCCCAGGCATTCCTCCCCCTCCCCCCTACAGCCCCCATTTAGGGTAAAACCTAACCCCCTTTTACCCTTTTTTAGGGTAAAAAAAAAAAAACACAAAAACGGGGGGGGGGCAAAACCACAACCATGCCCCCCCCACTGCTGCTGAGGTCAGCCATGCTGTGCAGGGCACCCGGCAGAGGAGGGCGGGGGGGGGGGGCAGGTTTTTGGCCGGGAGATGTTGCCCGATGGCAGGCACGGGGCGGGTTGGGGGCTGCGGGGGTGTCGTGCCCCCCCCCCCCCCCCCGGCCCCCTCAGAAGTTCTTGAAGCGGCTGTAGAGCTCCCGCTTGCTGCGCTCGCCCGCCCAGGTACGGCTCTTCAGGCGGAACTTGCGCAGGTCCTCCTTGAAGTCCTCGTGGTGCATGGGCCGGTAGTCCTGGGGCTCGCAGTGGCTCTGGGCACCCCCGGCCCCGTCAGTGCCCGCAGGGCCCCCGCTCACACCCCCCCCCCCTCCAGGGCACCCCAAACCCCCCGCCCCTGCAGGCACCGTCCTGCCCGAGGATGCTCGGAGCCAGACCCCTCCTTCCCCGCAGGACCGGGTTTGGGGAGGGGAGAGGGGGTTTCCCTCCCCCTCCTGCCAGGGACCCCCCCCTCCCACATGGCGGGGGGCTCACCTGATACTGGGGGAAGAACTCCCGGTAGCCCCCCTTGAGGACGTAGAGCTCGGGGTAGTGGAGGTGGGGGTACTCGTTACAGGCTCGGTCCTTCTCCCTGACGAACCGGCACCTGCGGGACAGGGATTGTCACCGAGGCAGGACCGGGGCGGGGGGGGCTCCAGCGGACCCCAGCGCCCACCCCCTGCCCCCCCCACTCACATCCTGGGTCCCCTCTCGGAGGAGAACTCGCAGTGGAAGATGACGATCACCCTCTTGCTGGCATCGAAGGGCACGATGGGCTTCTTCAGCAGGAACTCCTCCACGTCCTGCTCCATGGGCAGGTTGACTGCGCCCTGGGGAGGGAGAGGAGGCACCTTCATCCCCCCCCTCCTCCCATTTCATCTCAATACGCTGCCCCCCCCCCCCGAGCATCCCCCCCATCTACATCCCCCTTCCTCCTTCCTGGGGCTCAGCCCCTTCGGGGAGCCTCAACCCTTCTGGGGGGGCTCAGCACCTTTGGGGGGGGCTCAGCCCCTCTGAGGTTTGATGGTTTGAGACCCCCCCCACCCCATCCATCCCCGAGGGGCACGGCGGCGGTTCTGACCTTGATGTGGCCTCCCTCGTACTCGTAGGGGTACCTGCAGTCCACGATCACGCAGCTCTCGATGAGGCTGCTGAACTGCCCCGTCAGCACTGCCACCATCTGCGGGGGGAGCCCGTCACCGGGGGGGGGGGGACACGGGGAGGGGGGGGGGGGGTGGGTTTGGGGGAGAGGCTGCTGCTCGCTTACCATTTCGGGGGAAATGTACTTCAGGTCCTGGTGCTTCCCCTCCACCGTCTGCAGGAGGTAAGCCTGGAGCAGAGGTGGGGTGCCGGGTCAGGATCCGTCCCGGGGGGCTGTCACCCGCTTCCCCCACCCCCACCCCCCCGACCTTGAGGTCTGCTCCCCCTGCTCCCACGGCCGTGGCACGGTGCCGGCACCGCGACCGGGCTCTTCACGTGCTCCGGGCTCTGCAGGCTGGGAAGTCACAGCCCCAAGTCCCCTCGTCCCCAAGGCGAGGGCCACCAGCTGGCTCTTGCACTGGTGCAGGGCCCCCGCCGACAGCCCCTCTGCTTTTGGGGGGGGGGGGGCAGCACCCCCAGGCCTGCGGCATCCCCACCTTGGAGAAGTCCCCGATGAGCTCCCGGTGGTCGTTGGCCAGCAGGTTCTCGATCTCCTCGTGGCAGAAGGACCGGGAGCGCAGCAGCCGCGCTTTCTGCGGAGACGCAAACCACGGACGCCCCGCCGGCGTCAGCGAGGGTGCCGGCAGAGCCGCGGCACGGGGCAGTCCTGCCGGGGACGGGCCGGACCGCGGCAAGGACGCCTCACCCCATCACCCACCGGCTCTGCCGCTGCCGCCTCCTCGCCGGGGGTACCGGCCACGCTCCTCCGCCGCTTGGTTTTGACGGGGGTGTCCCTGTCCTGGGGCCGGTCTATCCGCTTCAGGATGGGCCTGATGACGCTGCTGGGCATGGAGGGCGAGCGGAAGAGCTGCCGGCACTTGCTGCGCTTCGCGGGACACTGTGCGGGGAGAGCCCGCGTTGCTGCCCGGGGGTCCGGCATCCCCCCCCGCCACCGTGAGGGCAAGGGGACAAGGGTCCCGCTCCGGTGGCCGCACACCGCCCAGGGTGAGCCCAAAGCCCCTGGGCTGGTGCTGCTCACCGACCAGCCCCTTCGCCAGGGACCCTCACACCCCCAGACCCCCCCCCCTTGGAGACCCCATCCACCCCCCCCGAGGCGCCCACGTACCGGCTCTGCCTCCTCCTTCCTCACCAGCGGTGCGGTCAGCAGGTTCTCCATCCCCTGCGGCACGTCGGCATCGCTCTGCCGGGGCGGCAGCCGGGAGGGGAGAGGCAGAGGAGAGAGTGGGGGGGGTCGAGTCCCGCCGGCCGCTTCCCAGCCCCCCCCGGGCAGGGATGGAGCCCGTGCCCAGGGTCCCTCCAGCCCCACAGCCCCCCCAGGTGGAGGAGCCCTCCCTACCTTCATCTCCTCCTCATCCAGGATCTCCATGAAGCCATCATCTTCCTCCTCAGACATGGAGGAGGTCAAGGAGCACCGGCGGAGTACGATGGGGCTCTCGCCCTCGGAGACGTTTTCCTTCTCGGGGGTGTCGAACTGGGGAGGACACAGCCCCACGGCTCAGGAGCGGGGCCAGCCCCACGCCAGCCCTGTTTGGAGACAGGGTGGCCCAACGCCCCCCCAGATCCCCATCCTGGGGTCTCCAGGGTAAACGTGGAGGTCGGAGCAGCAGGTCCCCGCTCAGCGGCCCCCGCAGCTGGAGCCCCCATCCCCGGACCCCCCCGGACCCCCCCCAGCCCCTCTCACCAGCAGGTCGGGTGCGGAGCTGGGTCTCTGGGCCAAGGCGTCCCTTCCCGCAGCCCCATCGCCGGCGGGCAGCCGGCCGCGCTGGCCCGGCCTCTGCGGCTTCTTGAAGACAAACCCCTCCTGCGTCGGGGGGGGCACGGCGTTAGCGTCCCCCTGCCCCTTCCCCGGCCCCCCCCCCCCCCCCGGCCTCGCTGCCCCCCTCACCTTGTCCTCGGGCTCCCTCTGGCCCCTCTGCTCGCTGGCCCCGTGGCCGTTGAACTCCCGGGAGTGGGAGATGTTCTTCAGGACCGGGCTGGCCCCCAGGAACTGCGGCTGTGGGGCAGGCGGGGGGTGAGAGGTGCCGCGCAGCCCCTGCCCTCCCCGGCTCCATCCTCCTCCTCCTCCGCTCAGCCCTGCAGAGCCCTCGGCACTTACCGGCAGCGAGTGGATCCTCCGGATAGGGAGCTTATTGCTGCAAGCAGCAGGGAAAGAAAAGGATGGAGTGAGAGGGAGCGTGCCGGACCGGCGGCGTCCCAGAGACCCCGTCCCCCCCCCCCCGTCCCCCCGCCGTGGGGCGAGACCTCCCCAGAGCTGTCACAGCTCCTAAAGTGCCCTCGGGCAGCGACTCCTCCAGGCACAAAGCAACACCCATGGCCTGATCCGGACCCCGGGAAGGGCACGGGGACAGGCTGGCTTTTGGGGCTGGGCACGGGGACAGGCTGGGCACGGGGACAGGCTGGCTTTTGGGGCTGGGCACGGGGACAGGCTGGGCACGGGGACAGGCTGGCTTTTGGGGCTGGGCACGGGGACAGGCTGGGCACGGGGACAGGCTGGCTTTCGGGTCTGCACGTGGGGACAGAGCCCCATCACTTACTTTTTGAGAATTCTCCCGGACTCCAGGATCGCTTTCTCAAAGCTGTGGGGAGAGGAGAGCTGGGGTTAGGGGGGGAGCGAGCGAGCCCTGTGCCCCAGCCCAGGCACCCCGGGGATGGGCAGCCCCAGCCCTTGCAGCGCTCCCACCCCCGGCAGGGGCCGGCAGCCCAGCAGCTGGAGCTTTCAGCCCCACAAAGGGTTAAATCTCCATCTGGACACTGCTGCTTTCAGGCTGGAGACCCCAATCTGGGGCTGGGGGGGGGGGGGGGGGGGGGGGGCAGCACGCCGGGGTGGTCCGGGGCACCCCACTGACCTCGCTCCGCGCCCAGACAAAGCCGGCGGCAGGGCCCCACGCGGGGCGGCGGCGGCGCCCGCTCCCCACCTGTATGTAAATCCGCCCGCCGCGGGGACGCCGGGGCTGCTGGCCGGTGGCCATATGGCCCCGCCGAGGCAGGACGGGGACCGGCACGTCCCCCCCACGCCAGCCGAGCGCACCCAGCCCCACGGCTGCCCCGGCCCCACCATCTGCCCCCGGTTACTCATTCACCCGGCACATCTGCCGGAGCCGGGCTCTGCCAACGGCCGGGGCCGGCGAAGCCACCGGCACGGGGGGGGGTCTCGGGTGCGTCTCTCCAGGGTGGGGGGGGCAGAGCCCCTCACCCCTGCACGGGGCAGCACTGCAGAGCTTTGCACCCTGCACCCCCCAACCTGCGGGGCCCATGCAACAGCACCCCAAGGCTCCTCGGGGAGGGGGGGGGGGGGGGGTGTTGGGAGCCCAGGGTGGGTGCTCAGCACCCTCGCCCCGCTGCACGGCAAGGCAGCGAGCCGGCAACCAGCCGTCCCCGCCGGCGTAGCCCGGAAGAGGATTTGGCCCAGCCGCGGCAAGGCAGCACCGTGCGGGCTTCCTGCCTGCACCGCTGCCAGACCCCTGCCCGCACCCGCTGTGCCGAGCACCGGCGCTGACGGCCCCGCTCGCCCCACTGCAGGGTGGTTTCGCACCCCCCCCCCCCCCCCCCGAAGTAAATTTGGGGGGGCGGGGTGGGCACAGCCCCCCAGCAAGGCTGGGACAGGCTGAGACCGGGCCCCGCAGGCAGCCCGGGGAGGGCGAGGGGGTACTCACACTTCCTCCAGCGCCGTGGGGTCCTCCTGCGTGGGGGAGTCCAGCCCCACTCCTGCGGGGACAAGGGGCAGAGGTAGCACGGGGGGGGGGGGGGAATCGGGCCCCACCGGGGACGGAGCCGTGCCCTGCCCCAGACCCGCTCCGGCACGGCACCGGCACCGCTCCTGCGGGGTCCTTCGCAGGATGCGGCCGGGCAGAGGAGCCCCCCACGTTCCCCACGGCTCCAGCCAACGCCGGGGAGGGGGCCGCGGCCGGCGGTACCCGCTGTGCGCTCGTGGGGGGCCCTCACCCAGCCCCCCCGGCGTGGCTGGGGGGCTGGCACCGACCCTGGGAGCACCCGTCCCGGCCAGGATGTCCCACGTCACCCCGGCCAGCGACCCCGCCGGGGTGGTCCCTGGCCGAGTCCCCGGGCAGCGGGGCCGGGGGGCTCTCGCCCATCGTCCCCCGCAGGGAAGGGGCCGCAGTCGGAAGCGCGGGGGAGGAAGTCCCGGTTTGAAGCCGGCGCGGGCCCAGCGCCCAGCTGGAGCCACTCGGAGCGGGGCCCCGGCTCCCACGTGCACCCCAAGAAGCCCCCGGCCGCAACCCCCTCCCTGCCTCCCCAGCCGCTCGGCCAGGCCCCCCCACCCCACACGCGGGGGCCCCCTGCCCACGCACCCTCCACCCCGCTCCAAGGAGACACCCCACCCCCCCCCAGCTCCCTCCTCCCAGGGCCGGGGGGGGCCGCAGCAGCGCCCACCACTCACCCGCATCCGAGGACTCGGAGGAGACGGAGCCCCGGGAGGAGCCGGCGGCCGCCGACCGCAGGGCCGGGCCGGGCCGGTGGCTCTGGGCGGGCGGCCCCGCCACCCGCCGCTTCGGGGTGTCCCAGTGGCTGCGGGCAGGGCGGAGGGGGGGTCAGCCCGTGGGGAGCCCGGTACCCGGGTGCCCCTCGCCCCTTCCCCGGGGGGGGGGGCGGGAGCGGCTGCAGGGGCCAAGGGAGGGGGGGGGACGCACACCAAAACGCCTTAACCCCCCCACCCCCCATGGCAGGGTGGCACCCCCGGGCTCAGCACAGGCTGCCCCGAGCCACGCGTGGGGCAGCCCGTGTCCCACAGCAGCCACGTCGTGGGGCAGCCCGTGTCCCCGGGGCCCATAGGAGCCACGCGTGGGGCAGCCCGCGTCCCCCATGTCCCCCCGGAGCCCGCAGGAGGAGCCACCCGTGTCCCCCCGGAGCCCGCGGGATGAGCCACCCGTGGGGCAGCCGTGTCCCCCGGAGCCCGCGGGAGCCACGCACGGGACAGCCCGTGTCCCCCAGGAGCCACGTCGCGGGGCAGCCCGCGCCCCCCGTGTCCCCAGCAGCCACGCGTGGGGCAGCCCGTGTCCCCCCGGAGCCCGCAGGAGGAGCCACGCGTGGGGCCGCCCGCGCCCCCCAGCAGCCGCCCCGCGGCCCCCTCACCTGCCCAGCCCCGCCAGGCTGCCCATGTCCAGCGCCAGCGTGGTGACCGGCGACAGCCCCGCCCGCCCCGCCAGCCCCCGGCCGCCCCGCGCCGCCATGGCCGCGCAGCGCGGGGAGAAGCCGGCCCGGAGCCGGGTTTAAGCGGGGTTCGGACGGACGGACGGACGGGCTCTCCCTGCCGCCGTGCCGGGCCGTGCCCGCTCCCGTCTCCGGTTGGGGGGGGCCCAGCCGGCGCGCGCCGCCGCCGCCCCTATTTATATTCGAAAAATAACAGGGAGCGGCGCGGCGGGAGCCGAGGGGCGGGCACGGGCGGGGGGGCAGGGCCACGGCCCGGCCCGGGGGGGCAGGGCCCGGGGGGGGCATGGCCCAAAGTGGGGGCAGGGCACGGGGGGGGGGGGGCACAGATGGGGGGGGGGACATGGCTGGGGGGTGCGGGGGGGCATGGCCCAAAGTGGGGACAGGGCACGGGGGACATGGCTGGGGTGGGGGGACATGGTCGGGGGGGGGGCATGGCTGGGGGGGGACACAGATGGGGTGGGGGGACATGGCTGGGGGGTGCGGGGGGGCATGGCCCCAAAGTGGGGACAGGGCACGGGGGGCATGGCTGGGGGGGGGACGGGACATGGCTGGGGGGGACACAGCTGGGGTAGGGGGACATGGCCCCAAAGTGGGGGCAGGGCACGGGGGGGCACGGCCAGTGTGGTACAAGGGGGCAGGGGGGGCTGCGGGGGGGGGTGCGTGGCCGGGGGCATGGGGGGGACAGAGGGACATGGGGGGGGGGTGTGGAGGGGTGCGTGGCTGAGGGGACATGGGGGGGACGTGGCCGGGGGGGGGACATGGAGGGGGGCATGTCTGGGAGGGGACATGGAGGGGGGCATGGCTGGGGTTGGGGGGACATGGGGGGTGCACGTGGTTGGGGCGCGCAGGGGGGGGCTGGGGGGGCGAGGGGCGGGTGTGCGAGGGCGGACGCAGTCGGGTGCCTGTGGGCGATGGTGCGGCCCTGGGGGGGGGGTCCCGGTGTTGGGACACGGGCCCCTCCTGGCCCCCCCTGCCCCCAGCCACGTGCCAGCTCCAGGGCCCGGAGCGGGTGCTGGGGGGTGCTGGGGGGTGCTGGGCTCAGCCCCAGTGCGAGCTGGGGTCAGACTGGGAGCCAGCCCCGCGCTGGGAAGGGAAGGGGCCACGCTGCCCCCCCCCCCCCCCCCCCCCCCAGCCCCAGAAAAAGCCGGAAAATCAAAATACCCCTCCCCACAGGGCCCAGCTCCCCGGCCCGCAGGGACCGGGGCCACCGCACGGCTGCCCCTCGCCCCCTGTTCCCCCGGGGGTCCCGGCTGGGTGCCCCCCACCCCTCCCGGCTTTGACACCCGCCGGTGCCACACGCCACGTGCCACCGGGCCACGGTGCTGCCTGAAACCCAAACCTGCTGCCCTGGTCCCCCCCGCCCCAGGCATGGACCACCGTCCGTCTGTCTGTCCGTCTGTCCGTCTGCCTGGGGCGGGGGTCTCCAGCCCGGCCGGGGGCTTTCTGATGGAAAGCTGGGCGGGAATGCGGCGGGCGGCTGCGGCCTGGGTGGCCGTCCCGCTCTGTCATCCATTGTCCCCAGCCCCATTCTTTCCTTTCAGAGGGGAAAAGAAAAGAGGAGGGGGTGGCCGGCGTGGAGACCCCCTCCCCAGCCGGGGCAGGGGCAGGCGAGGGGGCGGCTCTCCCGGCCGGGGGGCTTTCGGCCCCGCTGGCTCCGGTGACACCCCCGTACCGGCCAGATCCCGCTCTCCCGGCGCGAGCGCGGGGCACGGGGGTCCCGCATCCCCCCCCCCCAAGGGACACCAGGCACGTCCCAGCACATCCCAGCGCAGCAGCGGGGCTGGGGATCGGGGCTGGGGGTCCCCGGGGTGTGGGGCTGGAGGAGCAGGGGGGGCCAGGAGGGGCCCGTGTCCCAACACCGGGACCCCCCCCAGGGCCGCACCATCGCCCACAGGCACCCGACTGCGTCCGCCCTCGCACACCCGCCCCTCGACCCCCCAGCTGTGCGCCCCCAACCACGTGCACCCCCCATGTCCCCCCCACCCCAGCCATGTCCCCCCCATGTCCCCCCCACCCCAGCCATGCCCCCCTCCATGTCCCCTCCCAGCCATGTCCCCCCCATGTCCCCCCCACCCCAGCCATGTCCCCCCCATGTCCCCCCCAGCCATGCACCCCCCATGTCCCCCCCACCCCAGCCCTGCACCCCCCCATGTCCCCACAGGCATTGCCCCCCTCCATGTTCCCCCAGCCATGCCCCCCTCCATGTCCCCCCCCCGGCCACGTCCCCCCCATGTCCCCTCAGCCACGCACCCCTCCACACCCCCCCATGTCCCTCTGTCCCCCCCATGCTCCCGGCCACGCACCCCCCCCCACAGCCCCCCCGGCCTGCCTGCCCCCTTGTACCACACTGGCCGTGCCCCCCCGTGCCCTGCCCCCACTTTGGGGGGTGCCCCACCCCCCAGCCATGACCCCCCCGGCTGTGCCCCCCCCGTGCCCTGCCCCCACTTTGGGGGGTGACCCCCGCACCCCCCAGCCATGACCCCCCCGGCTGTGCCCCCCCCGTGCCCTGCCCCCACTTTGGGGGTGCCCCCCCCCCCGGGTGGCTGCGGGATGTCCTGCCTGACCACCAAGGGCTTTAATTGCTTCCAGCCACAGGAGGCTGGGCTGGGGGGCTCCCGGGGGGGCTGCGGAGCCCCCTTTGCCCGCGGCAGGACCCGCACAAGCCCCGTCGGCTCCTCTCCGTGGCGGGATGCAGGGGTGGCCCCCCCCAGAGCCCCCCCCCACCTCCCCGGGGTGCGGCTGCCTGCCCTGGTGCAGGGGCTCGGGGCCGGGCACGGCGTGGGGTGGGGGGCTTCAGGGGCTGGGGGGGGCTGGCTCACTGTAATGGCCGCACAGCAAGAGCTGCCATCAAGATCACTCTAATTAACGAGGACGGGGTGGGGTGGGGTGGGGTGGGGGGGCTGCTCCCCCCGGCCCCAGAGCCGCAGCCCCACGGCGTCCCACACCCTCCCCCCCCGGGCAGCTGCAGCGTCCCACCGCCTCCCCGAGCCCCTCACCCAGCGTGGGACCCCCACCCGGGGGACGAGCTCGCCCCCGCCGCAGGAAATATTCCCCCGGCATCCCCTTTTCCCTCCGCTTTCCCTCCCAGCCTGGCCCTTCTGCGTGGGGATTTGCACCAAAACCGCCGCCATCTGCCACGCGAGCTTTCGCCGGGCCACGGAAAACCCGTTTTCCGCCCCAAGAGGATTTCATGGCAAAGCATGCCCACGCGGCGGGGTTTTCCCCAAATTCTTTATATTGGAATATAAAGAATATTCACTCCGTATATTCTTTATATTTATATTATACGGGGCGGCCGCGGCAGGACCCCGGTGCTCTCGGCGCTGGCACCGGCGCTGGGGTGATGCAGGGAAGCGGGAGCCTTGTATGGGTGCTGGCCCCATGGGATCCGTGGGGCAGAGTCGGCCTCGGCCCCACGCGTGGCGTGGCGTGGCGTGGCGTGGCGTGGTGGCAGGGGACGCAGGAGGAGGGCACCCGTGGTCCCCGGGGTGCTGCGTGGCAGCGTGCGGGCGAGCACGCACGCCGGCGTCACCGTGGGCATCGCGAAGCCGCCGGCCCCGGGGAGGAAAAGTGGCGGCTCTGGGTAGGGATCGCGGCTGAAGAACGGTGCAGGCGGCGAGTGGGGGGGTCGCCCACCTCCCAGGCCGCGGGGCGTGCGGGGTTCCGGGGTGCTTTAGCACCGAAATACGGGATTTGAGAGGTTTTAAAGACTTCAGACGGTGGCGAGCTGGAGGAACGCCGGAGGAGGAGGAGGATGGTGGCAAGGAGGTGCCGAGGGGCCGGCGGTGGCGGTGGCACGGGACGCGGCTCTGCCGGCACAGCCGGGAAGCCGCGGGGGGGCCAAAGGGCGTCTCCGTCCCCCCCCTTTCCTGTTTTGCTGCTTTCTGCTCCGCGCACCCGGGGGAGGCTGCGGCTGCCGCCCGCTCCCGTGACTCGGGGCCCGGGGACGGCGGCTGCTGCCACCAGCCCTGCCCGCCGCGGAGAGGGGGTTTCTGGTTCAACACGCAGAATTTGGTTCTGGTTCGGCCAAAAATAAACCCTTTCGGGCCGCTTTTCTCTTCCGTGAGAAGCAAACCAGGAGCGAAACCCCATCGGCCCCGCCTGTCGCAGCTGCTGCGGCCAGAAGAGGGGCAGGGTGGGGAAACTGAGGCAGGCGTCCCGCAGGGCTGCTGGTGGCAGAGCCGGAGCTCCCGGGTCTGGGCCCTGCCGCGGCGAGGGAGCGGCAGGGACCGAGCGGGCGGCAGCGGCAGATAAACCGCCCCATCGGCGGGAGCCGTCCCCGCGCCGTCCCCGTCCCACCTCGCCGGGGACCGAGCCGCCGCCGGGGCTTATCGGCGTCCCCAGCGCCTCGCTCGCCCCCGGTATCGCTGCTGCAGCGCCGTAATCTGCCCAGTCCTGCCCGTGCGCCCGGGCCACGGAGCAGCCCCCGGGGCGCCCGAGCCACGGCGCCGACCCCGCACCTCCCGGCTTGGTTCGTGCCGCGCTTTCAGCCAGCTCCTCTGCTCGGCTTCGCCGGGTGGGAGCCCGCGGCACGGCTGCCAGGAGCGGCGGCCGGGAGCCCAGAGCCGCACGTGGCCCTGGGAGGGAGCTGGGCTTGTGGGCTACCGCCACGGTGACCATGGTGCCGGCGTCCTGGGGAGTCCTCGCTGCCCACCCACGAACGTGGCTGGTTCTACCGGTACCCCTGTGCTGGGGAGAGACGGCTGCGCTGATGGTATCTGGGGGAAGTGCCTGTCCCAGCTCAGACGTCCATCCCAGAGAAGTGTCCGTCCCCGCTGGGATGTCCATCCCAGCTCCGGTGTCCATCCCACCTATGGTGTCCATCCCAGCTCTGGTGTCCATCCCACCTATGGTGCCCGCCCCAGCTAAGATGTCCTTCTCCACTGAGATGGCAGTCCCAGCTATGGTGTCCATCCCAGGGAAGGGCCCATCCTAGCCATGGTGTCCATTCCAGGGAGGGTGTCCACATCCAGGAAGGGTCCATCCCAGCTAAGGTGTCCATCCCATCTATGGTGTCCATCCCAGGTACGATGTCCGTCCCAGCTAAGGTGTCTGTCCCATCTATGGTGTCCATCCCAGGTAAGACGTCCATCCCAGCTAAGATGTCTGTCCAAGCTAAGATGTCCGTCCCAGCCATGGTGTCCCCCCCCGGGTCTGTCCCCGTCCCTGGCAGTGCCCCCCCCAGCCCCCCGCCCTTGGGCCCGTTGCCGGCAGCGCCATCCCAGCTGATCTTCACCCCGGCAGGACCGGGAGCCGGAGCTGCCCGCCGAATCGGGGTGCACCGCGGGGCCATCTTGGGATCTCCCTTCCCAGACCAGGGACCCCCCCCGTGCTCAGGGAACCCCCCGTGCTCGGGGACCCCCGTGCTGTGGTCTCAGCCCCCCAGGGCCTCCAGTAGCCCAGGGCCCCCCTCCCCGTGGTCCTGGCCCCCCGTTGCTCACAGCGTCCCTCAGCCTGGTCCTGCACGCCCTCGCCCCCCCCTCCTGCTCAGGGCCCCCCAGGTTCCCCTTCCCCAGGACCCCCAGACCCCTCCCAACTTGCTCAGAGCCCCCCAGCCCCCCGGTCCCCCATTGCTCAGCACCCCCAGACCCCCCCCTCTTTCTCTAAGCCCCTCACTCCCCCATTGCTCAGGACCTCAAGACCCCCCCCTTGCTCAGAGCCCCCCAGCCCCCCCGTCCCCCATTGCTCAGCACCCCCAGACCCCCCCTTGCTCTCAGCCCCCCACTCCCCCATTGCTCAGGCCCCAGCCCCCCTCCCTTGCCCAGGCCCCCCCATTGCTCAGAGCCCCCCGGTCCCCCCCCTCGCCCCCCCCCCCCCCCGGCCCGCCGGTTGCCAGGCGACGGCCGCGCGCTCCCGGCATGCCCCGCGGGGCCGTTGCCATGGCGGCGGGACGCGGCGCGGCCCGGGCCGGCGGGTGCCGCATGGCGGGCGGCGGGGCGGCGGGCGAGCCCCGGGGCCTCTACCGCTGGCTGGACGCCGTGCCGCTCTCCCGGCCACGCAGGAACATCGCCCGAGACTTCAGCGACGGGGGTGGGACGGGGGGGCCCGGCGGGACGGGCCTGGGGGGGGGGCGGGCCCGGGAAGGGCCTAGGCCGGGGTGGCCGCCAGGCCTTGCGGGCCTGGGAGGGGGGGGGGGTCCCGGGGTGCCCGCCGCCCCCAGCCCCTCTCCTCCTGTCCTCCCCCAGTGCTGGCAGCCGAGGTGGTGAAGTTCTTCTTCCCCGCCATGGTGCAGCTGCACAGCTACGTGCCCGCCAGCTCCACGCCGCAGAAGCTCACCAACTGGGGCCATCTCAACAGGTAGCGGGGCGGGCGGCCCCCTGCTCGCCCCTCGCTGGGAGCACTGCGCTGGCCCGCAGCGCGTCCCTCTTTGTCCTGGCTGGGGACCAGGCCAGCGGGGACGCAGCTAAGGGTGCCGCAGGCAGGGGGGTGCCTGCCTGCCCTCCTGGGTGCTCATTTGGCTCCTCTTTTAGGACAGTGCTGAGTAAGCTGAACTTCTCCATCCCGGATGACGTGATCCGGCAGGTCGTGCAGTGCCGGCCGGGCACGGCGGAGCAGGTGCTGCTCCTGCTGCGGCAGAAGATCGAGGAGAAGCAGAAGCAGAGCAAGGTGGGCCCTGGCCCAGGCCAGGCCAGCGGGGTCTGGGGGAAGGGGGGCAACCCGATGTGCCGCGTTCTGCTTGTAGGTGCCACATGCTACGGGCTGGAGGGCGATGCGGGCGAGTAGCCACCCCACAGAGAGGTCACTGTACTCAGGGCAGGGCCAGGGGGGCCGGGCTGAGCTCCAGATGCCCTCGTGGGCATCACTTTCCCCCTGAGCACCTCTTTCTCCTCGTCACGAGGATCCCACTGCCATCTCCCCGCCTGCAGCTCCACGGGGAAGTGCAGTGGGGTGTTCAGAGGCAGGGGACCCCCTCGCGTGGGCAGAGCAGGGGTAGGAGCACCCCACCGGCAGCGATGCAGGCGGCAGGGCCGGCCTCGGCGGCGGCCGCAGATGGCAGCCACGTGCCGTCGTGGGAAGCGCCGCGGCCCCGCTCGCTCCGCAGCCTTGACTCGGCCCGGGACAGCCCGGGAGGAGCTGCTGTGAGCCGGGGAGGAGAGGGGACGCCGTCTCCGTCACCTTCCTTCCCCATCGCCCGTCACCCAGCCCTCCTCTCCTGCCCCGAGCAAACCCTCAGCCCACGACTGTGCCGGTCCTTGCGGTGTGAGGGGAGGATACCGAACCTGCGGGGCTGGGGCAGGCTGGGCTGTCTGTGCCGGTGACTCTGGTGCTCAGGTCAGAGGAGGAATTCGCTACGGGAAGGGCTGTGGCCGTGCAGAAAGCAGGAATTCAGGCAGATGGATCCCAGCCCTGCCTGCGGGCTGTAACGCTGTGGAGCAAACCCCCCGCCCCAGCGCTCCCCACGGCCTCGAGCCCCCGCACTGCGCAGAGAGAGGTGGCCCAAGCAGCGGGGCGGGCTGGGGTGCCCTGTCCCCCCTTCTCCCGACACTGGGGCCCGGCCAGGCCCCCTC
Source organism: Mycteria americana (assembly GCF_035582795.1). Lineage (NCBI taxonomy): Eukaryota > Metazoa > Chordata > Aves > Ciconiiformes > Ciconiidae > Mycteria > Mycteria americana. Next base: position 1,078,537 of record NC_134368.1, read on the forward strand.
CCTGCGCAGGGGCTGTTTGTGGGCTCGCTCACGGGGACACCCACGGCTCGTGGCCAGGCGTGACGGGTGTTGTCCTGCCTCTCCGTGCAGGAGCCGGGCGTACGGGCAGCGCTGGAAGAGGTCAGCTACCTGGAGACGGGTAGGGTGGGTGCGTGGCACATCGGGAAGGAGGGTCCCATCCCGGCCGTGCTATGGGGTCCAAACCCCAAACCGTGACCTTTCTGGTCCCCGGAGGGGGGGCATACAGCCCTGCCTTGTGCTGGGGCACCCAAATAATGAGCCTGGCCAGCCCTGGGGGGATAGGAGACACTGCTGGAAGGGGGGTGTCCCCGTGGAGGGGGGGGGGAGGCAGAGCTGTTTGGGCAGATGATGCACTAACTGCTGTGTTTTGCAGGCTACTCAAAGGCGAAGAGCGGCGCCGGAGGAGGAGGCTACGCCCAGGAGTCTCCCGGGGCTGCTGGGTAAGAGCTGCTGGCCGTGCCTGCCGGTGACGTGCCCTTCCTGGGGGCTTCTCGAGGAAAGGGGCTCGGGGGTCCCCACGGGGAGCCCTGTGCCGCAGGGGCAGTGGTGCGTGGGGCAGGACGCGGAGGAGCTGGGCGTGGGCGTGAGCCCCACGGCCTGTACAGCTCCGTGGGCTGTGAGCAACGCTGCAGGAGGGGTCGGTTATTGTCCCGGCGTTTCCTTTCCCGGCCCAGGGTGAAGAAGAGCCACCACGGCTGTGCCCAGCCTCCCCCCGGGGACGCTGCCGTCCGCCTGCAGCTGGCGGAGAGGGAGCAGGCCCTGCTCCTGGCGCAGGAGACCATCCAGGTGAGCCCACCCGCCGTCACCCCGGCCAAGCGCTGTCCCCGTGGCAGCACCGAGGCAGGGACAGAATCCCTTTGCCTCCCCAACCATCCTGCGACGGTGGTGGACGCGTCAGCCCAAACAGGCGTTTGCTCGACGCCGTCCTGTCACCTCTCCTGTCACCGTAACCCAGCTCTGGTGGCACCCTCGGGCACGGGCCAGCCTGGCGGTGGCTTCGCCGTGGTCCAGCTGGCCAACGTCTGGCTCGGGTGCTCCTCTGGCTGCGGCCGGGCAGCGCTGGGCTCCCAAAAGGTCTGGTCAAAGCGGGCTAGAAAGGCAGCGATAGCTCAGCGTGGCCCGGAGATGTGGTTCTGTCCCTGCAGCCCTCGTCTCCCTCCGCAGCAGAAGGTGTTTTGCTGACATTTAGTGGATAAAAGCCCTGGTAAAGCCTCTGCCTGCAGATCTCCCCCGGGGGTGAACAGCTTTCGCTTTCAATCCTTCCTCAATCTCTGTGGCGCACACCCAGGGCAGTCACATCGATCCGTGATTCCCAAATGTTCCCGATCCTCATCCTTTCTGGCCGGTCTTCCAGCCCGCGGCGAGGAGGGTGACGCAGAACGGGCATCGCAGCCGCGCAGACCCTCCGCACGCAGCTTGCCGTGGCCCCCGGCGCGTCCCGGGGCTGCAGGCTCCCGGCGTCCCTTACTCGACCGTGGGTAGCGGGTGATTTTTGAAACGGAGCTTCTTCGTTCAGCACCGAGCCGGGGCGGTGGCTCTGCCTTGCTTAAAACCGGGGCTTTTCTGCTGGAAAACATCGAAGATTTTAAATTTTGAAAGAGGGGAAGGAATGCTGCGGGGCATCTCAGATGGGAGGAGTCGTCACCGCGTCCTGGTGGGGAGCTGGGACTCCCGGGCCATGTTTTGGGGGAGCGTTTGCTTGATGCGGGTTGTGGGAGCAGGAATAGGGACCCCAAATCTGGCACTGCTGCTCCCCTGCCTCAGTTTCCCCTGTGGATAAAGGTGGCTGATGCCGCTCAGTGACTCCAGCAGCCACATCAGCCTGGCCCCGAGTTCCCCGTTCCCCCCCCCCCGTCTGGGGTGGATGGATGGGCCTCCCGCCCCCCCGAAACCACGCTGAGGGGGTGTCGGGGTCTCTGCTCAGATCCTGCAGCTGAAGGTGGGGAGGCTGGAGCAGCTGCTGCGCCTCAAGAACGTGCGGATAGACGACCTCAGCCGGCGTCTGCAGGAAGCCCAGCGCCAACTGCGGTGAGCGGACCCTCGCCCGCCCGGCAGCCCCTCGCCCCGGGGCTGCCCCCCGCCGCCCAACCCACCCCTCCCGAACCAGTGGGAGCTCCTGCTGAGCTGGAAGAGCCGTCCCAGTGCCTCCCAGTTGACCCAGTTCCCAGGGCGGACTCTCAAGGACAAAAGCCAGAGGTGGCAAACGCGGACGCCGAAGCGGGGACCCCCCTGCCCACCTCCGGGATCCCCCCCCCGTGCCCGCCGGCGGGCAGCGCGGCAGCGGCATCGCTACGGCACGGGCTCCGCTCGGCCCTCCGGCCCGCGCCGGCAGCAGTCCCTCCTTCCTTTGCCACGCACGTTGGTAATTAAAAAGCCGGGACATCGCTCGGAGACCTCGCGGCAAGGCTGAGTCGCTGCGGGGGTCCCCAGCCCGGGGGCATTCACCTCCGGGTCGGCAGCGTGGGGATGCCGTGCCGCTCGGCTGCCCGCGCGCTGGGGCAGGCTGGGATTTAATCCCTTACCCAAAGCGGTTTGGTTTTGTAATCTCCGAGAAAATCCGCGCCCCGGCACACAGCCCTGCCGCGGGGGAGGCCGGGCAGCAGCCCCCGGTCTCGGCAGGGCAGCCGGGCCGTGGGGTGGGGGTAGCCGGTGGGACCCCCCCCCGCTCTTCCGCTCGTCTCCCACCGGTACCGGGACTCCCTCGGGGACGTCCCCAGCGGTGGGGAGATGCCCGGGGGTGGCTCTGGGTATGACCTTCGCTGCACCGGGGTCACCTGCGGCCTTTTTAGGGTAAAAACCAGTTGTTTTTTCCAACGCGTGAGCGTGCGGTGTGTGCCGGCGGAGGGGCCGAGCCGTGCGCGGTGTCACGCGTGCCGGAGGCGAGGACACATCTGGGGCTCCAGCAGCTCCCTGGGGACACAGCCCCGGCGTTTTAAGCGTTCCGGCATCTGGAGGCCGCAGCCGAAGCTGGGGGGGGGGGGGGGCAGATTAGCCCCCAGGGTGTGCCGTGTCCCCTGTCCCCACGGCCCTGCCTGCTCACCGTGCCGCCCGCGAGCCCTGACCCTGCTCCCCTACGGGACGGCTCTTGCCTGCCCAGGGGGGCCGCTGCCCCCCCCCGCACGGTTCCCAGGCGGGCGGACGTGCTCTTTGGAAGGGAACCGGCGGCGTTTTCCCGGCAGGGACACGTCCCAGCTGCCTTTCCCACCCTCGGCGCCCCTGACAGCCGGCTCCTCCGTCCCTGCCGGTGCCTCGCCGGGGCACCTTCACCCGTGCTCCGTCCCACCGGTGAAGGGAGGGGGGGGCTCGGACAGGGACAGCCAAAGCCGGGGAGCTCAGCCGGGCCAGGCGTGGTGGGCACTGGCTGTCCGGAGCCTCGGGAAGTGGGGTGGGAGGGGAGGGGATGGGATGGGGTGGGATGGGGTGGGATGGGATGGGATGGGGTGGGATAGGGATTGGGATGGGGTGGGGATGGGATGGGGAGGGGATGGGATGGGGAGGGGATGGGATGGGATGGGGTGGGATGGGGCGGGGATGGGATAGGGATGGGGTGGAAGGGGATGGGGATGGGATGGGATGGGGTGGGATGGGATGGGGATGGGGATGGGGTGGGGTGGGATGGGATGGGATGGGGATGGGATGGGATGGGATGGGATGGGATGGGGATGGGGTGGGGTGGGATGGGATGGGATGGGGATGGGATGGGATGGGATGGGATGGGATGGGATGGGATGGGGATGGGGTGGGGTGGGATGGGATGGGATGGGGATGGGATGGGGATGGGATGGGGTGGGGTGCGATGGGATGGGGTGCGATGAGCCAGCCCTGCCCCGCCACCATGCCTGGGGCCCAGCCCAGTGCCCGGCCACCCTCCAGCCTCCCCCACGGCCCGGGAGAACCGGGAAATCTCCCGAGGGAGACGGAGCCGGTGCGGCCGTGCCGTGGACCAGGCCGAGCCCCGGGCAGAGTCCAACCCCGGCACGCCGAGGCATCGCCCCTTCCGCGGCCGGCGTGGGCCCGGCCACAGCCCCGCTCCCCGGGGACGGAGCTGTCGCTGGGCCGGGGTTTGGGTTTTTTTTTAATAACCTGAAAATGGGGGGTTTGGCACCGGGGGTTTCCCAGCCGGTTCCCCCGCTTTTCCCCCTCCGAAGGGCGGCGGAGGCTCCGGTCCGCCCCGCGCTGCCGCCGCTCGGCCGGGGCTCGGGGCCGGGCTCCCGGCGGCAAAATGGCCGCGAATGCCGGGTTGCCACGGCAACCGCATCGCCCGTGTCCCCGCCCCCCCCGCGGCGCTGCGCACCCCGCCGCCCACTCGCGGCGCCCGACGGCCCTGCGCGCCCGCCCCCTATTGGCTACCCCAGCCCTTCGCCACGCCCCCTAGCGACCGTCCCACCCCTTGGAGACGACCCTACCCCGCGGGGCCGCTCGGGAAACGGCGCCGCCGGAGCCGCAGCCGATGGGCGTGGCGAGGGGGCGTGACCGCCGAGGGGGTAGACCAACGGGAACGGCGGAGGGTGTGTCGCGGCCAATGGGAGGGAGGGGGGCGTGTCCCGGTAGTGGGAAGCGGGGAGCGGGGAGCGCGGCGGGGTTCGGGACGCGCCGGCCGGGGGTGAGTGAGGGGGGGACGGGGACCGGGGCCGGGGCCGGGGAGGGACCCCCCGGGGCTTCCCCTCCCCGGGGCGGCAGGGCCCGCTCCCCGCATTGCTCCCTCCCGGCATAACCCCCCCGGTGGGGTCCCCGGTCTCCCGGTGGGCTGGGGCGGGATGCTCGCCCGGGGGCCGGTGGCTGGCCCGTTGCGCAGAGGGGAGCACCGAGAGCAGGGGGCCCATCCCCGCGTCCCCTCTGCAGCAGCGGGGCTGAGCCGGCGGGGGGTGAAAACACGGCGGAGGCGGAGGGGGGGGGATACACCCACACCCACGCGTGACGGGGACCGGGGCCACGCGGGTGATGGCGGAGGCAGATTGGGGCCAGCCGGCGCGGCTCGGGCGGGGAGCCGTGCGTCAGCGCCGCCGCCTCCTTCTGCCGCTCACCCCCGGCCCCGGGGAGCCCCGGGAGGGGGCTGAGCCCCGGGGACCCACCGCCCGCGGTCCCGGGGGGGTGGGGGGGGGCACGACGGCGTGGGACTGTCCGTGGGGTCCGTGGGGGGGGTGTCTTGACCCCCTCAAGGGCACGGGGACCCAGTGGGCCACACGTTCGCCCCCGCTGCGAGCCCAGGCGCGGTGCCCGCCCTGGCCCCAAGCCCCCCACCGCCAGCCCCACGCTTCGCCCCTGCTCCGGGGCCGCTTGCCCCGTGTCCCCCCCAGCCCTCCCGTGGGGCCGCGTCCCGTGCCGGGGTCTCCTCCCGCCCCACGCTCCCCACGGACGCGTTTCTGCGTCCCGGCACATCTCTCGAGGATTCCCCAAATCCCTCCCGGCTCTTTCCCAGCCTGGATCCTCTCCTCTTCGGGCAGCAGCTCCGTGGGGCTGGGGGCCGTGGCGAGGGTCTGCCGCCCTCCCGGCCCCCCGGCCGCTGGAAAGGCTCCCCGCCCTTTCAGCTCTGCTGGTTTTTTTTTTTTTCTCTTCTTTTTCCCCCAGGGCTGACGCTTTTGATGCTTTTTCCGTGCATTTCCCTGTGCCCGGCAGGCCGGGCTGCTGACGGGGCTGTTTTGGGCACCTGCCTCCTGCCGCCGGGTTCCTTGGGTGCCCGGCGGTGGGACCGGGTGCCCGGCGGTGGGACTGGCCCGTGTTTGGGCTCCCACGGCCTCCCGAGGGGCGGCGGGGCTGGGGGAGCCCCGGGGAGGAGGTTTGAGCCTCAGTTTCCACCAAAGGGGTCTTTGGGGTGTCAGATCCCGGGTGGGAGGTGGGGGGGGGGTCGTGAGCCCCGTCACCCCCAGCCTGGCTCCGGTGGTTCCCCCCTGCCTCGGTGCAGGGCCGGTGCCCACCCTGGGGCCGGGGGTGCTGGCGGGGGACCCCCCGTTATCGTGTGGGCTGCCAGGGGAGCGCGGCCCTGGGGAGGCAGCGTCAGCCGGGCCGGAGAGAGCGGCTCTTCCCGTGGGAGCCGCGCTGGCAGGCCCAGGGAAAGGGAGTTTGGGGGGGTCTGGGTTTGGGGTCCGCGCCCTTGCTGACAGCCTGTAAGGCTTGCCCAGCTCGGGGCTCGGTGTGGTGGCCGCCAGAGCCTTTGCGGGGCGGGGAAACGGGGAAACTGAGGCACGGGGCGTGCCGTGCTCGGCGCGGATGGCTGGGAGACGCCACGGTCGTGTCCTGGCCGCTGTGCCGGGGTGCGAATCCTCCCTTTCCCGGGCGGGGACTGGCTGCGTCCCCGAGAGCCGGCGGAGAGCGGGAGCCGGGGCCGGCCGGGTCACGCCGCGGGCTCGCGGTGGAGCGGGCAGAGGGGCTGCCCGTCCTGCCCTGCCTGCGCCCATCGCGCCTCGGGGTAGGGCTGGGCGCAGGCCCTGGCGTGCTGCCCGCCGCTGCCCAAAGCCGGGCTGCCTGACGCCCCTGAGCTGCAGCCAGGCTCCTCCCCGGCAGGTCTGTGCCGGAGCGGTGCCGGAGTCGCAGCCGTGCGGTGCCGTCGTGTCCGTGGTGCTTGGCTGGCTCGGGGACCCGGCCAGAAACAGCGGCTGCTCTCCCCGGCTCTGCCTGCCCCTGCCTAACTCTGCCCGTTCCCTCCCCAGCTCCGGCGCTCGGGAGCGGCGGCGGCCCCGGAGCATGGCCTCCTGCCCGTGCCTTTGAAGTTTCGCGCAAGGACGACCGCTGCGGGGACACATGGCTACGGCCGGCAAGGGTGAGTCCCCGGTGTCCCCTGCCTGCACCGCACCCCCTCCCGGGCTGCCTGCCCTCACCCGGGGCCGGTCTCCAAATTTGATGCTCCTTCCTGGGGAAGCCCCTCTGCCCGCGGCCGTGCCGGGGGGTCCCTCTGCCCGCGGCCAGGGGTGCAAGGGCTGCCCGGAGCTGCCCGCTCCGTGCCCGGGGAGCAGCCGAGCAGGTCGGAGGCTACGAGGGACCGGGGGGGACGTTGCTGCTGTTTTTCCGCTGCGAGTTGCGAGCGAGCGCCCGCTGAGGGGGCTTGCGGCGGGGTGGGGGCTCCGGTGGGGTGCTGCCGGCACCGCTCAGCCACGGCCCCCCCCCCCCCCCCCCGGTGCTCGGCACAACCCCCGGCACCCCCCGCCCCAGGCAAGGCTGCTGTGGGAGGTGCTGGGTGCTCCTGGGGTGCTGCCAGCCTCTCCCAGACCCCGGCTGCCTCCCCGAAAGGCTCTGGCAGCGCCGGGCTCGGGGAGCCGGGTGCTTTGTCGGTGCCGGGAGGGGGCCCCGACAGGCCGCCGGCGCGAGGTGCCCCGTGGCGGCAGCGCCCGGCTCTCCGCCGTGCTGAGACAAAGACCGAAGAGGCTCTTTGTGCTGCTGCTGGGCGTGATTTCGTCTCCCTTTGTGTGCCCGGTCGCGGCTCCGGCCTCCGCGGCTCCTTCCCCGCTGCCGGCACGCGGGGCCGCGGGACGGCTCCGTCCCGGGGGCTTTCCTCCTGCCAGCCCTGAAGCCTTCTCCGGCTTCCCGGTGGGACGAGGGCCAGGCCAGCGGCGGCCCGTGGTGGCCTCCAGGTCCCGTGGTGGCGATGCCGAAGGACAGGCGGGTTGCCTTGTTCCCGCAGCGTGGGGGAGAGGGGCTGGGGGTCCCTGGGGCGGGAGCAGCGTGCCGGGGGAGCCCCGAGCCCCCCGTGCTTCCCGCTCCAGCCCTGCCTCCTCCTCGGGGACGCTGGGGCCCGGACACCCTCGTTTCGGGAGGGACACAGTGACTCTGAAGGTGGCATCTGCTTCCGGGGCTTATGATCGCTGCCCACACGTGCAAGGCGGGCGTCCCCCGCCGCGCCCCCCTGCCCCGAGCCCTGCGGCAGGCGTGGGTCGGACCCCCAAACCCACCTCCTGGGTGCCTGGGGAGCGTGGCACCGGGCCGGCTGCCGGTACGCCGACCGCGCAGGGTCCGGCAGGTCCCGGTGACCCTCCTGCCATGGCTGTGGTGGGACTTGGGGACTCGAGATAAAACACACCAGCTCTGGGTGATTTTTTTTTTTGCACGGCCCCTGCCTGATGGAGCCTCTGCCTGTACCTCTGCCTGTACCTCTGCCTGTACCTCTGCCTGTGCCTCCCCTCGCTGCCGGCTGCCCGCAGGACGCGCAATTGCGTTTCGCCCCTAATGAGATTTCCGTGCTGGCTGACTCACGGCGCGTCCCGCGTGGGTGGGGGCCCCTGCCCCACGCACCGGGGCTGCGGAGGTGCCGCTGTCGCCGCCCAGGCTCTGCCCGGGGCCCTCGGGGTTGTCCCCTCCTGCCAGGGCGAGGATCGTCCCCGTCGGCCCCTCCTGAGCCGGGACGGGGGGCACCGCGCGGTGCAACCTCTCAGGGTCCCCAGGGTGCGTGCCGGTGGGTGACGCGCTTGCCGGGACAGCCGGTTCCTGCCCAGCATCCGCCCCCGCCTGCCGCCTTCACCTTCCTCCGACCTCCCTCTCTCCAGAGGGTCTTCGGACGCGCCGTGCCGGGGGGCTAGCCGGGCGCCGTGGCTGCCCGGGCCGTTGGTGGCTCAGTGCCCTCTGGAGATGCTCGTCCCCGGGGGCCACCCGGCTTCCCAGGCTCTGTGCCGGGCATCGGCCGCGCCGTTTCCGAGCGCCGCCTGACGAAGACGCACGTTTAGGATTTTCCCCGGCATGGTATCGGGGCTCGGCTCCTCCCAGCCCGGCGCTGGCATCGGGATGCCCGGTGGCAACCGCGGGCTGGGACCTTGCCCGTTGCCACAGCTCCCAGCCGGCGTACGGGATCCAGGCGGGTCCCTGGGCTCGTCCTACCCCGGGGCACCCGTAAAGGCTCTGTGGGGCAGAGGGTGGCTGCGCCCCGTCACGGGGGGCCGGGGGCTGCCTGCGTTTCGGCGGGGAGGGTCCCATCTGCGTCCCCTTCCCCGCCGCAGCCACGTGCGGCCGCATCGCTCTGCGAGCGGCTGAGTCTCTTGTTTTCCCCTGCGTGCGGGGAAGGGATTTCTGCCGAGCTGTTCCGGCTGAACAATGCCGAGTTATTAAATCTCCGGCGTTTCCAGCCTGCTGAGGCACAAAGAGCCTTTTCTTTAAGGAGGCGGCAATCTGCTGCCGGCTGCTGCCAGATGGATGCGATCGGTGGCCGGACCACGGGGTTTCTTGGGGTGTACCGGGGAGGAGGAAGAAGAGGAAGAGGAGAGGCTGTTTTCTCTTGGAAGCTCGCAGAGAACGTATTGCAAAAGGGCACGTCACGTTTGTGCCTCTGCGCGGGCTCCTGCTGGCCGTGGGGACCTCGGTGTCCCCAGGCGGGTGACAGTCCTCGCAGGGCCGCTGCATTTTTGGGTTTCCCCGGGGCACCGCGGGGTTTGCTCCCCAACATCTGGCCAGCTTTGCAGCCCTGCAGAGCCCTGGGCAGCACCCCGGGACGTGGGGCAGCCCCTCCCTGGGGAAGCTGCCCTTCTCCCCTGTCCTCCTCCCGCCCGTGCCCCCTTCCCGGCACAGCCCCTGTCTCCGCTTGTCCGGCTCCTCTGCCCCGAGAAAATCACGGGAGCAAGCGAATGCTGCCGAGCCCGGGGGACAGAGGGGACCCTCGCAGCCTCTGGGCACCGGCTGGTGGCAGGTCCGTGCTTGGAGGGCGAGCCCTCCGTCACCGGCGTCCGTGTCCCCCCTGTCCAGCCCGTGGCACGGGGCGTTTCTGAAATGAGGGGGGGGAAACTGGGGCAGCCCCTCCGTGTCTGACGATGCTCCGGCCTCGGTCCGTCCCCGGGGGCTGTGGGGGGACACGGAGCCGGGGACGCGGAGGGGGTGCGTCCCGGGTGGGCAGGGAGTGACGCCCGGGCTCTGTCCTCTCCTCCCTGCGCAGGCAGCAAGGCGAAGGGGGGGGGCGTGCGCTTCGCCCCCAGCCAGCCCGCCGAGGGGGCCCACGGCCACGTGCGCTTCGACGAGAAGCTCCACGACTCGGCGGTGATGGTGATGCAGGAGAAGGACGGCAGCTTCCTCGTCAAGGTGGGACGGGGACCTGGGGGACGAGGGGTGTACCGCTGCCACCCTGGCCTGTCCCTGGGTCCGTCCTGGGGGTCCTGTGGGGCGGGTGGACCCCCCAGTGCTGCCCGTTGCAGCCCCCTGAGCTGTGGGGCTCCTGCTGCCCGTAGCTCCTGCTGCCCGCGGCTCTGCCTGCTCTGGGGAGGTTTCCATCGCTGCCCCTGCGGCCGTCGCTCCGTCTCCATTACAGTTCTCGGATTTGGGGGTGTTTCTGGCCCCGCTAGCTCCCTGGTGTAGCTGGGGGGGGGGGGGGGGGGCCTGGGGCTGAGCCGGGTCTCGCCCCGCGTGCCAGCGGTGCCGTGGCTTCTCGCTCGCCTCCGGCCCCGTGCCTGCGGCCGTGGGAGGGTGTTAGCGTAGGCGCAGGTTTAACGGTGGCTCCCAAACCGTGCCGGGGGCCGGTGACGGCAGCGGGGACAGCGAGCCGCCTTCAATGACACCTTGTATTTCATCCCGGCAGGTTTGCAGACCCGAGCGTGCGCTGCCTGCCCCGTCCCGCAGCTCCTCGCCCCACGCGGCAGGGCTGAGTGCCGGGAGCGGAGGCTTCGGTGCCGGCGTGCCGTGGGCTTTGGTGGCAGCGGGGTCTGGGTGCGAGACGGGCACCTTGGCAGGGACTCGGAGGTGCAGGTTGCCGCTCCTCGGCCCCGGGCCGCTTCACCGGGCCCCTCCGCCCCAGCCTCTCCTTTGGCGGCCCTTTCCTCCCAAGACCTGAACCCCTCGGAGAGCACTGGGGTCGCTCCGGCGTCGCGCGGAGCCGAGCCGTCCCTTTCAGCTCTGAGTCAGTTATTTGTATCATCGGGCGGATGATGGGTTAGCGCCCTAAAAACGGCAGCGAATTGCTTAGCAATTGCCGAGCTGTGGGTGGTTGTTATTATTTTTCCCCGCCCGTGCCGTGCGGCGTGCCGCGGGCGCCCCGGCACTGCACGTGCCTCTCCGGGGAGGGGGGGGGGAAGCCGCCTGCTGCCCTCGGCGCTGCCGGCAGAGCGGGACCGGCCCGGTGCTGGCAGCCACCCGTACCCAGCTCAGCGTGCCGGTGCCGCGTGGGTCCGTGCCAGGGCCGCGTTTAACCCCGCGGCTCGTCCTTCTGGACAGGTTTGGGGCGCACCCCGCACCCCGCGGCGCTGCCCCGCATCCCTCCCGCGTCTCGGAGGCAGGAGGAGACCCTCATCCTCTCCCCTGCGGAGAAAAGGCTCTTTAGGGCCGGGCACCAAACACCTTTCCACGGCCTTAAAACCCCCAAAGCTTCGCATCGTCGGTTCTGTTGGTTTCTGTGTCGCAGCGAAGCCTCGGAGCTGCCGGCGGCCGGGAACGCGCAAGCATACGGCGTGCGTGTCGCATCCGTGCGTGCGTATAGATGGATCGGGGGGGTGTGCGTGTTATATATGTATTTATGGGCGGTTGAGGCGCAGCTCGGAGCAGGCTGCACGTGTGTGCACGAAAGACCGAGGGTGCCCGGCGGAGGCGTGCCCGCGGTGGGCTTGCCCTGCGTCCCCGGGACGGCATCGCCCTCTCGGCCGGGCCGGATCCCGGCCGGGCTCTGCCGTGGGGAGGGTTTGCAGGCGCGCCCGGAGCTTTGCAGCAGGCGGGGAGCCCGCCGCTCCCTTCCCAAAATGGCTTTTAGTGAGCGTGATGGAGACAAGGCCCCGCTCCGGAGGCGGCCGGCTCCGAAAGAGCTCTGGTTTTCATCGTGGCGGTGGGTAAATGACGTTTGAAGGCGTGCTCTTGGAAACGGCTTGGCTTTTAGAGACCAGAAACGGCAGCCGAACGCGTTCGGCTTGCGCTGGGAAAATTGGTCTCTGCTCCCACGACACCGAAGGGTGCTCGTTCCCAGGGCTTTGCCCGGAGCTGGTTCTTTTTTCTGCTTGCTTCATGCAGCCAAAATAGAAGCGTTTGTGACGTTTTCCCAATTATTTAGCAAACAGCCCCCCGCCTTCCCAGGTGCCTGATGCTTTGTGGGTCCCTGTCCCCGAGGTGGGACGTGGAGGGGGACGGGACGGGACGGGACGAGACGGGACGATGGCAGCGTGGGACCACCTCCCGCCGCGGCTCGGTGGCCGGCCGAGGCGCGGTGTGACCCCTGCCGTGTCCCCCCCCTCGCAGGTGGGATTCCTGAAGATCCTCCACAAGTACGAGATCACGTTCCTCCTGCCCCCCGTGCAGAGGCTGGGGAAGGACGTCTGTGCCCTTCCCCTCCCCAACCTCAACCTCCGAGTCATCGGCGTCGCCCCGCTGCCGGAAGGTAAGGTCCCCGCTTGGTCCCCGCTTTGTCCCCGCGGCGGTTGCGGTGCTGGGTCCCGGATCGTGCCCTTGCTTCGACGCGGCCGGCGGCGAGGGGTGAGCAGCGAGGGGGGCACTGCCCCGGCCCGGGGGGGGGGGGGGGGGCTGCCGGACCCAGACGAACCCCGAAGTGCCCGTGGGGGTGGCAGGGGTGTCTGGCTCGCGCTGGAGCCCCGTGGGGAGCACGAACCGGGGGCTCCCGTGGGGTGGGAGCAGCCCCCTGGTCCCGGGCGCGCCCGTGGCCGTCCGGGTTGAGCCCTTGCCAGGCGTGGGGGACGATCGCTCTCGCGTGGGGAGCCTGGAGCCCCCCGGCAGCCCGCAGGGACGGCTTTTATTGCCGGGGCGTTTCCTCCCTCGGGGGTGAGCGTCCTCCGAAGCGCTTTTCCAAACCCCAAGCGTTTTGGGGCTGACAGGCCGATCGGGCTGTCCCCGACCCAGGGGGCTTTGGGGACAAGTCCCGCTGCAGCCGCTATAGCGACGAGGGTGGCATTCGGTCCTGGCACCGCCCGGGATGGCCGGGTCCGGGTCCGGCCGCGTCCCGGCGCCCATCCCCGCAGCGCTGCGTCGGAGAGCTTTACCCCACGGAGAAGGAATCCGTGTTTCCACTGCACCCGCCGGGAGATGCCCGGCCCCGACCCGCGTGCTTGGAGAGCGGCTTGTGTGGCATTTTAATCCGGGAACCTGCTGAACAGAGTCCGGACGTGCTGGTATTTTTAGCACTTGCTCTGTCTGCTCTTTGCCGGCACCGAGGGTCTGCCTAAAGAAGCGGCTGGAGCCGAGGGGGCATCACCTCTCCGTCTGTCTCCAGGCTTCTCGCTAATTCTTTTGTCGTAGAGGAAAGGAGAATAACGTCCCGCAACGGAAGCGCTCGCCGTGGGTCTGCGCAGAGGCCTTTGCTTCGTGCCGTCCCTGCAGTGGCTCAGCCCCAGCCGAGCCCATGCTGGGGGCCGGGCACGTGGCAGCCCCCCCCAGGATCGTGGCTGCGGGGCTGGGGGTCCCGCTGGCTGCTCTGCCCCCTCCTTCCTCCCCGTCCTTCCTCGTCCCCTTCCCGGCTCCCCCAGCCCTCGGTCCCGCTCGGCCCGTCCCATCCCCGCCGGCAGCGTGGGTTCGGTTGCAGCCCGCACCCGGCCCCGCGGCTGTTGCTCCGTCCCCCCGCCGCCCCGTGTTCCCGTAATTTATTCTCCGCCATGGGGAGGTTAAACGCTCTTTTACCCCAAATGCGCATCGAGCAGCTGCTGGTTCCTGTGGGCGCAGGTCGGTCTGGGAGGCGGGAGGCGAAGAGCGGCCGTGGGTTTGTGGAGCAGAGCCCGCGGCCCGGGGGGGACGGGGACAAGGGACAGGGCTTGCTCCAAGAGGCACCAGGCTCACGCACCGGCCCGGCTCTGGTCTGGGGTCAGTTTGCCGCCGGCACGTCCGCGCGATACGGGAGCGGGGCTGTGCGCGGTGACCCTGGCGCGGCGGCCGAGACGGCCGAGCGTCGCCCTGGGCTCGGTGGCGGCGGTCTCGGGGACGCAGGTCTCGGGGAAGCGCCTGGGCCGCCTCGGCTGGGGCCGTGCCAGCAGCAGCCCTGGCCGGCGAGCAGCTGGTGGATGCTCCCTCCCGCATCCCCGTCCCCTCCGTGCCGCCGAGGGGCCGGGAGCGGGGCCGTGGCTGGCGGGGCCGTGGCTGGCGGGGCCGTGGCTGGCGGGGCCGGGCTGCGGCTCTTCCTCTGCTGCCGCTGGCCCCGGCCCAGCAAAGCACTTAAGCTTTGTCTGCTTGAAGCTTCCCACCTCGGGCTGGCCCGCCCGGCCCGGGCGCAGGGCCAGGGCTCCCAGGGCTTTGGGGAAAGGAGCCCTTTGGGGACCCCAAGCAGCTCCGGTGAGACCCGGAGGAGTCCGGTGCCTCGCAGCGGTTCAGCGGCGTCGGTCCTCGGGGTGCCGGTGGCAGGAGGCTCCGCTTCCCGCGTCCTCGGCTGCCGGCAGGGATGGGGCTTGCCAGGTTTATCCAGCCGTGGGCCAAATCCAGTCCCGGCGCTGCCCAGCCCGGGCACAGCGCGGTGCCTGGCTCCCGGCTGCGGTGACGGCCGCGGTGGGGCTGTGATCTGAGGGTGCCCTGGCACGGACGCAGAGACGAAGCGGCCCCGGGTGAGCGTGGGGCCGGCGTTAAGGGGGTTCCCGGCGCTCGGAAGGAGGAGGGTTTGTCCCCGCTTCTCCCTCCTGCCTCCAGGTACGACCTGGCACGGATAAATTCACCGTGCCCGCCGGTGGTTTGCTCTCCTCCGTCCGCCTGCGCTCCCCGCGTCCGGCCGGTGCTTCCGAGCCCCGGGGCTGAGCCTCGCGGGGCTGACGGCCCCGTGTGCTGCGGAGCCGGAGCCTGGGTGACGCTCGGCGCGTTTTTATTTCTTTTTTCCTGCCGTCGCAGCGTCCCCCTGTGCCAGCCGTGTCGGGGTGCCTCCCTGTGAGCTCCGCGGGGGCTGCAGCTTGCTCGTGCCCCCTCCGCCGGGGCCTGACTAATGCTTTTCTGCGGCTGCTTTAATTTTCTGCCTCTCCTTTATTTTCGCGTTGTGCTTTTTTCCTCTGGATCAAAAGCAGCCGCCTCCTTCGGCCCTGCCAGCTCTGTCCCCGCGCTGGGGGGGCTCGGGGCCGGGGCCAGCCTTCACCCGCCCCGAGCTGCGGGCTCCAAGGGCTGTTTCCACCTTCCCTCTGCTGCGCAGGGAGGAGGAGCCGGCGATTTTGGCACGGGTGTGCCCGGCTGGTGGGAGATCGGGGTGTTTGCCTGGCCAGGGCAGGGTGCGGGCGGCACGGTTCGTTGTGCCCGTGGGGTCCCGTGGGCTGGGGCCGGAGGGTCGGGGCAGGGTGGAGGTCGGGGTTTGGGCTGGGTGGGAGGTGGGACACCCCCCCCACCCCCCCCCGCCCCGGCTGTGACCAGGGGTGCAGAGCAGCGTCCCGCTCTGCTCCCTCCCGGTGGGGCTGTGCAAAGCCCCGGGGCAGGGTGACGGGGACAAGCGGGTCTCGGAGCGGGGAAACTGAGGCACGGGGGGGTGGGGAGGGAGCCCAGCAAGACTCGTACCGTGCCGCTCGGCTCCTCGGTGGCGGGGACGGGACTAAATCGGCCGAGTCCCGGGCTCTGCTGCCTCTGGGTGCCTGCGGTGTGGAGGGGCTCCCGGGGCGGGGCAGGAGAGGTGCGGGCAGGGCAGGAGAGGTGCGGGCAGGGCAGGAGAGGTGCGGGCAGCTCTGGCAGCCGGAGCCCGGCTCCCAGGGCGTCTCTGTCCCCAGGCTACAGCGTGAAGTGCGAGTACACGGCACACAAGGAGGGGGTCCTGAAGGAGGAGATGGTCCTGGCCAGCGAGGCCGGTGAAGGCGCCTGCGTCAAGGTCGTGGTCCAAGCCCGTGTCATGGGTAAGGGTCTGCCGGCGCCGGCGGGCAGCGGTGCGGGGGCTTCGCGCGGTTCCTTGGGTTTGGGAGCAGCAATTCCTCGCCGGCACAGCCGGTAACGGGGAGTGCTCTACGGCCTGGCTGGAGACCCGCGGCTTTCCGGGGAGCCAGGGCTGCCGGAGTGCGTGGCTGAGCCCCACGTGGACCCTGCGCCCCCGGACCCCGCTCCATCCTCCCCGGCACATCTCCCTCCGCCAGCTCTCCCGGTCCAGCCGCTGCAGACGTTCCCCACCTAGCAGACTTTTCTGAGAAATTGTCTAAACCGGACTAATTTCACCCCGAAAATCCCCGGCCGGGGGGGACGAGGCTGCGGGCCCTCCCCGGTGGAGGGGTGCATGGAGCGGGGCTGCAGCCCGCTGGGCTCCCCCTCTCCTCCAGCCACGGCTGCTTGTTAGGCAGCACAGCAATCTTTAATTTTTAATTTTTTTTTTTCCTCCCCCACCTTGCTGCCTAATTTGGGTTTCTTAATTAGAGCAGCCTTTCGTAGCTCAGCTTCCTCTGCTTCGTGTCACACGGCACCTGCTTTCACCGGCATCTTCCACGCGGCCGGTCCCGGGGTCCCTGTGCCGATGCTCCCCGGCATCCCCCTGCTTGCGTCCCCATGTCCCCACCCCGGCCCCCATGCACTGCGGCACCCGGGCCTCGGCACGCCGGGGGCTGAGCGCCGTCCCCGTGCAGCACCCCCAGGGCAGCGACCGCGGCGGTGACCTGGGGACAGGGTGCAGCGTCCCTGCGTCTCCCAGGGTGCCGGCATCCCTTGCGTGGGGACCCCGGGAGGGAGGACGAGCGCTTGTGAGCCTGAACCCCCCCCCGAAGGGCTCTCAAAACGGTGAAGCGAGCCCCCCGGGCCAGCCTGAGGCCATAGGGGGCTGCACCCCGGCTCTGTCCCC
This sequence comes from Mycteria americana, assembly GCF_035582795.1. NCBI lineage: Eukaryota > Metazoa > Chordata > Aves > Ciconiiformes > Ciconiidae > Mycteria > Mycteria americana. The sequence goes on from NC_134368.1 coordinate 1,095,161, forward strand.
ATCGCCACTGTCTCCCCTCCTGTCCCGCAGACCGGCACCACGGCACGCCGATGCTCCTGGACGGCGTGCGCTGCATCGGCGCGGAGCTGGAGTACGACTCGGAGCAGAGCGACTGGCACGGCTTCGACTAGCCCCCCCCCGCCCCCCCCCGCGCCCCGCTGCTGCCCGCGCGGCTCCCAAGGACGAAGCTCAAATTTAAAAACGAAGAAGCCAACCCGACCCCCTGCCCCCGGGATCGCGGCCCTGCGGCCGCCACGGAGCCGGGGCTGAGCTGCTGCATCCCCCTCCCCAGCCGCCGTCGCCAGCGCGGAGGGAGCGCGCCCACCCTCCCCGCTTTGGCGTCGGGGGGTCCCCGAAGCGCGGCAGGGGTTTCCCAAATGCCGGAGCGTCGCTGCCTCCAGCTGCTGCTGCTTTCCCCCCGCCCTTCTCCCCCGTCTCCCCAGGAGAGGTGGCTTCGGGGGTGGCGGAGCCCCAGCTGAGCCCCCCGGGCTGGCATTTTGCCTCCTGGGGTTTGGGGCTGAGCTGGGCCGCGGGCCAGGGCGGGATCCGGCAGCGGGAAGCCGCCTCCCTGGTGGCTCCGGGGCTGGTGCCGGTGTCGCCGTGGCCGTCCCCGTGCCCGTGGCCGTGCCCGTGCACCTCCTCATGTCGCAGCCCTCGCCTTAGTCTCCTTCCGGTTTTCCTTTTTTTTTTTTTCTTCTTTTTTCCCCTGGTAAGACCCATGGTACAAGGACCAGGAGAAGTGGCTCAGTTTTGAAAGCAACAGGAGGCTTTATGTGCCTATATATATATATATATATATATATATATAAATATATAGATATATATACACGTCTGTGTGTATGCGTGGGGTTTTTTAAGTACAAAAATCTATAGAGGTACGTAACAAACTTCAGCCGAGAAGGGGCTGCACCTCCCTTTGCCCCCGTTAAACCCCCCGGGAGCGCTGTAGCTGGCGGCCGCACCCCGATTAAACCCGCGGAGGAGAGGGGGGGGACAGGGGACAGCCCGGGGGGACAGGGGACAGCCCGGGGGGACGGGGGACACCGCCCTTCCCTGCTGTGCTATTTCGGAGGCTCCCGGGGCTGGCACGGGGGGGGTCGCGTCCATGTCTTTGTGCGCCCCGGGGTGCGAGGGGCTGCGCCAGCCCCTCCCTGCAGACACCGGTAAACCCGGCCGGGCCCTTCGGGGCGAGGGGTCCTGAACGGGGCGAGGGGCTTTGTGCTGCAAACCGCCCCCACCTCCAGTTAAAAGGGGTCCAGGAGAGGGTGGGCCACCGTCCCCCTCCTCCTGTGCCACCGTCCCCCTCCTCCTGTGCCACCGTCCCCGGCTCGCCGGGCTGTGCTGGCCCCGACAAGCTCTGCCGCTCGGGGAACGCCAGCTGCGAGGGCGAGGTGCGTTATACGTGAAAAATAGAAATGTGGGTTTACAGGAAGCGTGAGCATTGGTGTTCTGGGTGCTGCGGCTCCGGCGGTGGCCTCACCCACACTTGGGGGGCGGCCCGAGCCCCCCGGCCCCTGCTGCCCCGTCCCGCTCAGCGACGCTGGGGGGGAGGGGGGCGATCCCCCTTTCTGACAGTCGGACCCCGACCCATTTCTGTGGGAGATGTGGAGCGCGTGGGGAGCGTCTTTGGGGTGTCCCATGAAAAGGGGGGGGCCACCAGCGGGGTCCGGCAGCAGCCTCGCAGCTCGGCCGGGGGGGTGAGCCGCACGCTCCCTCCGCCCGGCTCCTCCTGCCCGTGGGGGTCCCGTGGGGCCAGAGCCCAAAGTGGGGGTGCTGGTGGGGGTCCGGAGCGGGCGGCAGGTTCCCGGGGTCCCCGTGCCTCCCCGCACAGCCTCGTGGAGGGGGGGGGGCTCAGTTGGAGAGGAAATCGATGGTGGCTCGGACCGTCTTGGAGGTGCTGATGTCCATGGCCGTGACCTTGATCTCCGTGTCCCCGAACTGCATGCTGGTGCGGATCTCGCGGCGGCCGCGCGCCGGGCTGCCGGCATCGCCCAGCGCCTCCAGCTCCAGGCTGATGGTGCCGCACTTGCGCACGCCGGGGTCGGTGATGTAGACCACGTCGTCGGTGGCACAGCAGTAGATGTTGATGATGGTCTTGCGCTGGCCCGGCCGGGCCGGGCAGTAGCTGCGTTGGACCACCTCCCCCAGCGCCACGGACTGGTCGACGGAGACGAACTTCTCGAAGATGTCGGTGCACCAGTTCTTGCCTTCCTTCACCAACAACTTCTCCCGCGGGTGCTTCCCCTCCACGAACTTGTTGAGCACCCCCACGCCGTAGGTCAGGGGGGAGCGGCGGACGCGGACGATGGTGGGGTCGAGGCCGAAGAGCACGGCCCCTTTGAGGATGGTCAGCCCCACGTCTTGGGGGATGATGACGCGGCAGGTGGGGCCGAAGGCCGCCTGGACGGCGCGCTGCAGCATGGCCGACTCCGCGAAGCCCCCCACCAGGAAGAGGAACTTGATGCCTTGGACCTCCGGCTTCTTCAGGAGCTCGTCTGGGGAGGGAGGGGGGACGTGGGGCGGGGCTGGGGGCTGCCTCTGCTCCCCTACCCCTGCCCCGGCGAGGGCGGGCACCGGGCACGGCTCGGGGTGCCGCCTCAGGGTGCCGGGGTCCTGGGGAGAGGGGACCCCCCCCCCACCCCTTGCAGGGGGTCTGGCAGCCAGGCTGCTCCCCCCCTTCCCCCCCCCCCCCCCCCAGGACCTACCGATGTGTTTGATGATCTGGCTGATGGTGGGCTGGAAGAGCTCGCTCATGGCCTCCGAGGACATCCGCAGCATCCCTTGGGACGACCACTTCACAAAGTTGACGCTGGGAAGGGAGAGAGGGTCCGGGGCTGCCCCTCGCCAAAGGCCGGTCCTCCCCTGGGGACCCCCCAGCCCAGCAGACCCCGGAGCAGAGCACCCCACCTGCCTGCGCCCTCTACCCCCCCCCCCCCCCCCCCCCCCAGTTTATGTCCCTCCAGGGCCACGTGCGTCCCCAGGGGTCCCCGAGCCCTGTTATCCCCCCCAGCCGGGGTCTCACTTGCTCTTCTTGAGGGCCGTCTCCACGTTCTGGCCCCGGTGCTTGCGGTAGAAGTCGATGAAGGAGAAGGGCAGGGAGATGTTGAGGGGGCTGGCGCGGGAGGGGGCTGCCGCCCGCTTGCGAGCCTCGAAGGCGATGGTCAGGTCCACCCAGGCGGCAGGGCGCTTGGCTTTGAAGGTGGCGATGAAATCCTCCCCGAAAATGTGGCACAGCAGCTTCTCGAAGGCCAAGTCCACCCCCACGGCCCCGTAGGGACCCCCTAGGGAGCGGGGGGGGGGGGCTGGGTCAGGCAGCGTCCCCATGGCACACACGTCCCCACCACCGTGTCCCCAGACCCGGGGACCCGTGGGACCCCCAGACCCGGGGACCCCCAGACCCCAGGCATCACGTAGCAAAGCCTGGGGTGTTTCCATGCAAGACCGTGGCCCCCAGCCCCGCTGCAGCCCTTCTTCGGGGGCATCAGGGTGGGGGGGACATGGAGGGGACCCCCCCGTCCAGGGCTGGACCAGGGGACAGGGACAGGTTCTGCACTGGCAGGGGGGCATGGGAGCGTCCCCCAGGAGCAGGGAGAGGGCAGGCGGCGTGGCTGTGGGGACAGCGGTCCCCTGGACCACAGGGGACCCTGCCGGGGGTCCCTGGGTGACGCTCGGGGGGCTCGGTGCCTCCCTCCATGGCGTGGCTCTGCCAGGCAGTGCCGGGGCTCTGCCGCCCCACGTCCAGCTCTGCAGGGAAGCCCGGGCTGGTGGCCGTCACTCGTGAGCCGCTATTTGGGGGTGCACGGCCATCACGTGCCAAAATCTCACCCCCCCGGGATGGGCTGAGGCCGGGGGCTTCGCGTGCCCCCCGCGAGGAGGGTGGGAAGCCCGTGGGCATGGGCCAGGACACGTCCCACGGCCCAGGACACGTCGCGGCCCTGCGTCACCCTCCGCCTTCCCTGCGTGCCCAGGCGGCACCGGGGACCGCGGTCCGCAGCACGCAGGGACAGCGGTGGGGTTTCGTGTCCCCAAACCAGGGTGCCCTGGGCCTCAGCCTTGGCTTCTGCCCCTGCCCCACCTGCAGCCACCCCGGTACCCCTGTCCCGCCCTGCACCCCCACCCTCTCCCACCCACATCCCTGTCCAGCTGGCACCCCCCAGCCCAGCACCCCTGGCCCACCTGAGCCCCCCCAACCCAGCACCCCTGTCCCACCTTGTCCCCTTCCAACCCAGCACCCCTGTCCCACCTGAACCCCTGTCTCACCTGAGCCCTCCCAACCCAACACCCCTGTCCCCCCTTGTCCCCCCAACCCAACACCCCTGTCCCACCGACACCCCAAACACAACACCCCTGTCCCACCTTGTCCCCCCAGTCCAGCACCCCTGTCCCACTGACACCCCCAGCCCAGCACCCCTGTCCCACCTGAGCCCCCCAACCCAACACCCTTGTCCCCCCCAGCCCAGCACCCCTGCCCCACCTCAGCCCCCCCAACCCAACACCCTTGTCCCCCCCAGCCCAGCACCCGTCCCACTTCAGCCCCCCCAACGCAACACCCTTGTCCCCCCCAGCCCAGCACCCCTGCCCCACCTCAGCCCCCCCAACCCAACACCCCTGTCCCACCGACACCCCAAACACAACACCCCTGTCCCACCTTGTCCCCCCAGCCCAGCACCCCTGTCCCACCGAGACCCCCCAACCCAACACCCTTGTCCCCCCCAGCCCAGCACCCCTGCCCCACCTCAGCCCCCCCAACCCAACACCCTTGTCCCCCCAGCCCAGCACCCCTGCCCCACCTTGTCCCCCCAGCCCAGCACCCCCCCGTGCCCCCCGCCCCTGCGCTGCTCCCTGCTGACACCAGGTGGTGCCACAGGCCCAGCCACGACCCCGCAGGGGACGGGGAGGGGACCCCGGCCCGGGAGGGGCTCGCTGGGTCGGGGGGGGCAGCCCGGGCCGGGGGGTCGCAGCCCACCTGAGGCTTTGTACAGCTCCTTCAGCGTCCCCTGCGGCTTCTCGATCTGGTGCACGGTGAGGTCCACCGTGCCACCGCCGCAGTCCGCCACGATGTAGCGGTCACCTGCGGGCAGGGACAGCGGCCGAGTCGGGGTCCCGGGTCCCCCCCAGCCGCTGTGGGGTGTCCCCCAGCCCCCCAGCCCCCCAGCCCCGCACCGGGGCCGAGCCCCTGGGACGCCCGTGCCGTGAGCTCGGAGCAGCCGCAGGATGCGCTTTCCCCGGGGGGGAAAAAATGCGGTTTTAACCAAACTAAGGGGGTTTGGGGGTTCCCCCCCCCAAAAAAAAAAAAAAAAAAAAACAGCCGAAGAGGTTTTGGAGGGCAGGAGGGGGAGGTCGCAGCCTCTGCTTGGAACGAGGCAGATGGCGGGACGGGAAGGTGGCAGACGGACCTGGGGGGTCAAGACCAAGTGACACCCCCACGGCAGGACCCTTCCCTGGCGCTGGCAGGGCCACGCTCGGGCTGGGCGTCCCCACGCTCGGCCCCCTCCGCCACGGAGGGGACATCCAGCCCCCCGATCCCCGCGCCCAGGGTGGCCCCGGGGGCCGGGCAGCGCCGGTGGGGACTCCTGCTTGTGTGTCCCCCCCCCGGTGAATCCTCCCCGGGGGGCTGGGGTCTGCCGGGGGGGCACTGCCCGTCCCCCCTCCTACCTGCCTGCATTTCCGACCAGAGCTCCCCCACTCCCGACTCCACCAGGAAGGTACGGCTGTGGCGGGACCGCCGGAGCTGCTCTCGGGCTGCGGGACAGAGCGGGGGGGCCGGCGTCAGGCTGGGGGGCACCGGGGCCAGGAGCGTCCCTGGGATCCCCCACGGCGGGTGGGGAATGCTGGAGGCGGGGGGGCCTGCTGGGGCTGTACTGGGAGCACCGGTTGCCCTCCAGCCGGGACACCCAAGGCGGCCCCGGCTCCGCCGCGGAGTCCAGCCATCCCGCTGCTCTGCCCGGGATCCCGCAGGGTCCCGGGGGATCCCACCTCACCGCGTCCAGCCCGCAGTGCCCGGGGGTGTCCCTGGGCGATGCTGCCTCTTCCCCTCTCCTCCCCGGCCCGGGTGGGGTTTCCTCTGCTCCCCCCGTCCCGGAGCAGGGGACATCACAGCAGCTCGGAAGGGCAGGGAGCTGTTTGGAGAAGGTGGGGTTATCCCAGCCTATTTTTGGCACGCCGAGATGGATACGGCACACCAACTTCGTTAGCTTCAGCCCCAGGATGCAGCTCAAACCCCTCCGTAAATCCGGACGCCGCCGCGGCTCACCGGCCAAACGCGAGTCGAGGGCTGCGGACACCGGCAGGTCCCAGCTCCGGGGCTTGGTCCTGGCTGGCCAAACCGGCTCTGGCCCGGTAAAGCCCCGGCTCTGCGGCCGGAGCGGAGGGGACCCCCGGGCTCCCATGCATGGGGGGAGCATCCCGCTGGCGGAGGGTCTCAGCTGGCCCCGGAGCGGCGGGTGGACGCTCTCCCTGTCCCGGGGTTACGGTTACGGCATCGACCGGGGAGGTCGGTGTGGGGTTGGGAAGCCTGAAGGCTTGGCCCGTATGGAGGGGCCGGGCTGGGGGAGAGGGGAGGCGAGGAGCCGGGGTGGCCGAGGCCGAGCCGAGCTGCTGGGAGGAATCCAGGGCGGCTCCGGCCGAGCCAGCAGAAATGGCTCCGGCTGGAAAAGCGGGGAGAGGGAAGGGGAGAGGCGGCCCGGGGACCCGGGGGGGTGCGGGCGGACGTCAAGGGCGGCTTGGGCAGATGAAAAGGGCCGAGACCACGGGGGACACAGAGCTCGGACGCTTCCTGGGAAAGCGGCCATCGCCTGCCCCGGCCCTGGGGGCTTGGGGAGGGGGGGAACGGGGGGGCAAAGAGGGGAGCGAGGCTCCCCAGGGCTGCCAGAGAGGGGACAGCCACGGCCTCCCACTCACTGCCTTGGCACGGTGCCCCTCTCGCCTCTGCCTCAGTTTCCCCCACGACTAGAAGATGCCGCGGGCTGGGGGTCCCTGCGGCGGTGGAACCAGCCCTGCCCTGCCCTGGCAGGGGGGTGCGGGATCGCCGCGCTCGCTTTAGGGCTCCCGCCGAGGACTCGCCCCGGTGCACGCCCGTGCTGCGCGGAAACCCGAACGGCTTTTGCCAGAATCGGTCTGGTTTGCTAAAGCACCAGGGAAGGGAAAATTACAGGGAAGGGGATGGGAAAGTGGAAAAGAGCCCGGAGTGGAGGAGGACGGGGAGGGAGTCAGCCCCCCCGGCAAGGGCCCATGGCCCGTGCCTGTGCTGGACCCCGGGGGGGAGCATGGGGGTCTCTGGGGAGAAACAGCCACGCTGGAGAGCCCGGGGGGCTCTGCGTACCCGCTGCCCGTGGGGGCTGCGGGCAGAGCCAGCCTGGGAAGCAGCAGCAGCTCCCCAGTAAAAGCCCCGGCACTAACCAAGGAGCCGTGGTTTCTCTTGGCGGGGACCCACCAGGGTCCCCATCCCCGTGGGAACGGACCCCCCCCAGGCAGGGGCTGCTCCCAGAGCCCCTCCGCTCCGCGGGCAGGAGCTGGACCTCGGGGTGGGGGGTGAGCCAGCCAGCTCCCCGGCACCCCGCTCCGGGGTTCCCCGTGGTGCTCAGCCCGGGGACCCCACTGCCGCAGCCCGGGCTGAGCCGTGCCCCAGGGCCGCCTCAAACCCCTTCCCCAGCCGCGGCTGCTGACGGACCCTCAAGATCGGGCTTGCGGGACCGGATCCCTGCCTGCTCCATCTCCTGCTATGCCAGCCCCCCACCCTGCCAGGACCCCCTGCCGGTGCCCATCCGGCAGCTCCCGGCCGCCTGCGGCCGCTCACCCTGCCGAAAGCTGGAGTCGATGGCGTGGTCCGGCGCCAGCCCGTTGGCCGGGGGTTTGCAGCTCAGGTCGATCAGCTGGTGGAGGCGAAGTTTTCTGCAATAAATGGAGGCGGCTTCGGGCTCCAGCGCGATCAGCAGCTGCTCCGGGTTCTCCGGGGACACCAAACCAGCCTGTGGGGAGGTCGGGGCAGAGAAGGTGCCGGTGCACCGGGGCGTCCCTGCTCGCCGCGGCCTCACGGCCGTGCTCCGGCAGGGCTTTCCCGTCCCTGGCCTTTGCGCATCGCTTCCGCCCGTATAGGTGCTATGCGTTGCACGGCAATCCTACGTGTTACGGCTGTGCACCAGGCACCGGCCGTGCCGTAGGGGTGGGTTAGCTCCTGCCCGTCCCAGGGACCCCGCGGTGGCACCAGCACCCAAGGGACAGCCCCCATCCCCTGGGGAGCGGCTCCCAGCACACGTCCCCATCTCCCCAGTCCCCCCCTTGCTGCACACCCAGGTCCGAAATCCTCCCACCCCACCAACGCCGGGTTTCGAAGCCGGCCCGCGCTCAGCAGCCGGAGTCCAGCTTTCGTTCCTTAGGCTACCAGGACAAGCCAGAGACCCTTCGTTATGCGGGCAGCACCCACAGGGAGAGGGGGGAAGAAGGGGACACCCCCCCCCCCCCCCCCCGGAGAGCAGAGCCTCCTGCGAGGGCCACGGCACGGAACAGCCCCCCTGGGGGTCCCCTCACCTTGTAGGCAGCCTCCCGCATGAACTGCTTGGCCGGCTGCTTCCAGATGGCGGGCACGGTGATGACCCAGCGGATGGCATCTCTCTCCGGCAGGGACGGGCACTGGTCCTTCAGCTCCTGCCGGGCAAGAAGCCGGAGGTGACCCCCCCGGCCGGAGCACGGGGGCTCTCGGTGAAGGGTGGGGAAGCAACGCGTGGAGAGGACAACGCGCACAACTTGGGCTCCGTTTGGGGAGGGAGAGGAGGGCTGCGTGACGGTGCGGGGAGACCCCCCCCGCGTGGCAGCCCTACCTGCACGGCGTGCTGCTTGAAGAAGCGGAGCGCGTGGGCAAACACCTCCAGCGCTTGCATTTTCTTCCCGTTGACGGCTTCTAGTTCGGTTTTCATGGTGAGGTCCTGCCAGGGAGAGCGGTAACAGCAAACGGATCATGCAAGGTGCTGGGACATGGCCGGCATCCCATCCCGGCTCCGTCGGCGAGCCTCGGGCAGGGGGCTCGCCCCCCCTGTGCCAAACAGAGCGGCTGGGGCACGGGCACTCGAAGCCCCGCTCTGCAGCCGCATCCACCTGCCCCGGAGCAGCTCAGATGGGGGGGAACCAAAAATTCACCCCCCCGCAAAGGGCTTAAAACGTCGCTATGCGTGAAGCGCGCGTAAAGCAAACGGGGAGCTGGGCGAGCTCGGCTGGGATGCTGGTGGTCAGAGGTTTTGCTTGTAGCCCCTCTCCGGCCCTCCCGGATTTCTGCTCCCCCCCCCGGTGAACCCCTCTCTGCACAGCGGGATAAATCCCTGGGGCCCGCTCAGCTCACGTCCAGCCCGGCCAGGGTCCCCGCGGGGTCCCCCGGGGAGGTGGGGACAGGAGCAGGGACTTACGCTGGTGCTGTGAATCTTCATCTTAAACTTCTCGAAGTAGAGCCAGTCGCGGGCTTCCTCGGGGTCCAGGTCGTGGTAGTAGTCCCTGGCAGTGTAGCCGAAGCTGTGGAAGATGCCCTCCGGCGTCAGCAGGAGGCTGGTGGGGGTCTTCTGGTTGGCCACCCCCGGGTCCCCTCCTTCCCATTTCCTGCAAAGAGGAGCCGGCAGCAGCCCGTGAACCCCAGCGCCAGAGAACGGATCCCGCCCCGTTTCATTTATTTACGTGGGCACAACCTCAAGCACCTTCAGGAGGGACGGAGAAGGGACCGACGTCCCCGGGAAGGCTTTGATCCCTTGTGCAGCCCCTTGCGGGGCTCCTCCGCACCCGCGCAGGTCGTTACGACGCAGCGCTAACGAAGAGGTGCTCTCGCCCCGTCCTCCCGCTCAGCGCGAGACCCATCGCAGGGGCTCCTTCCCGGCGCTGCCGGGCGGCGTCCCTCGCCCGCCGTGGCCGGGTCTTCGTTGCCCAGCTCCAGCCCTGCCTCCCAGCGAGGCGACTTCCAGCCGCTTTGGGCAAAAAGCCCTCGGGCAGCCCCGGGAGCAGCTCTGGGGCCTCCGGCTGCTCCTCACCTCATCATATGGATGGCCTCGGGGTCGCTGGAGAAGCTGAAGGCGTAGCCGCTGGACGTGGTGCCGAAGTCGATGGCCACCACCACGGCGAAGGAAGGGGTTTGCTGGCAGCGAGCCTCGCTCCTCTGAAACGCAAGGGCAGCCGTTAGGGACGGGCTCTGTCCTGGGGGCGAGCGTCGAAGCAGGGCTGGCTGCTTCGGGAAAAGGGGTAAAAAAAAAAATAAAATAACTCGTGAAGGGGTTAATTTTTCCCGGGTCGGGTGCAGGCACTGCCCAGGGAATGCTGAGAACAGGGAGCGATTCCTCCTGCTACGCGGCTCCAAATCACCGAGAAGAGGGACTGCCCGCGCCGGGCTCCCGGGTCCCTGCGGCAGTGCCCGAAGTCGGGCCCGTGGGACAAGCCCCGGGGAGGGGGGGGACGCCCGCAGGCTCTGCCCGCGAGGGCTGCCCGGGCTTGGCGGTGGGGGTCTCCGTTTCCTCCCGGGTCAGGGTGGTGCTGAGCCCTCCACACTTGGACCCTGGCAAATTTTAGCCGAGATTCCCCAAAACCTTCCCTGCTCCCGATCTCGGTCCAAGGGACCTCGTCCCAGGTGTCCCCACGGGTCACCCAACCGAAAGCCGTCCTGGCCCAGGTGCTTTAGGGTGCTGCCTCCTACAGATGATGCTTTTCTGGTCCTGCCTTTGGGCCCCCGTCCCTCGCCTCCTGGCCGCCCCCCACGACGGCAGACGGAGGCGGCAGGGAACGGCGACGCCGAAGGAGCCGCGAAGACGCGGCGAGCCCCATGCCCCTGTCACCGCCCCGCGCCGCCGCCCTCGCCCGCCGCAGCCTCGCAGCGCGCGGGGCAGACACGGAAAGCTAAAAGCCCTCATTAACTTTTAACGTATCCGGATTTGATAAGCGCAGACATTAGCTCGCCACGAAAAAAGCCGGCGATTAGCACGGGTGAAGTGGTTGTCTCAGAAATGTGCATGTTCGGGGAGCTGCAAGGACAGCGAGTGCCGGGGAGGAACCGGCTCCGGCACGCTCCCCGCCTGCGTCCTTCCGCACCGGGCAGCCCCCCGGGACGTTCAGGTAGGAGCGAGCTGAGGCCAGGAGCTTTGCGAGGAGTTAAACTTCTCCTGGTGTTTCCTCCGGCTCCTCTCCTGCCTCCTGCGCCGGAAAAAGCTCAGTCCCATAAATCCCCCAGCTAAGGGGGGATTTGGGCCCCGGCGACGGACGGACCCATCCTCCAGATACCGGGGTGTGCGGTGGGGGTAGCACAGAGCGGGAGGGGAGGCGGGGGGGGGGTGAGCACCGATCAGGGATGGATCAGAGGGGGCAACGCCGGGGACGCGGACGCCGGCAGCCCCGGGGGACCCCGTAAGTGCCTTACCGGCGACTGGGAGGGCGTCAGCGGGGCGATGCTGCAGCCGTCGTGGGGCGTCCCCGGGGAGCCGGGAGGGGACGGCGTGGGGCACCGCTGGCCGTTGGCACCTGGGGACACAGCAGGGTGAGGCTGGGATGGGAAGGGGCCCCGGCCCCTCCTGCAGACCCTTCCCCAGGGTGAGGGCAAGGCATGACATGCCGATGAAGATGCAGCCGGTGCGGAGGCAGGTTTGGCAGCGGAGGGGTCGGAGTCGCTGCGGGGGCTGCTACCGGTGGGCTCGGCACGGGGCAATTCTGGGCTTGAGGGGCTTCCCAGGCTTTTTTCAACCATGTGTAAGGAAGGATCTAGTCAGCACTGATTAAATTAGCAAATGAGGAACCCCTTGGAGATGTCCTAAGGAGGTGCGGGTACCGGTTGCAGCTGGTGTTAGCACTGGTGAGCTCGCAGGGATCCCTCCCTCCGGGTATGGGGCTCACACAGAGGATGGGGACAGCGGTCAGAGAAGGGCCGCAGGACTGGGGGACCTTCTCCTCCGGGACTGGGGGACGTCAGGGCTTGCCCAGCAAGAAGATGGGTCAGGGTGAGTTGGCCACAGGGTTTCAGGGAGGGGTTCAGCTCGCTGGTGCGGGCAGGCTTTGGTGATGAGACACGGGCTCAAGATCTCCTCCATCCCCGGAGAGGAGCTGGCACACCGAGGCGGAGTCGTCTCATCCCGAAGCCGGTATCTAAAGTCAGGTGAAGCTGCAAGCCCAGTTTCTCCCCACTGACGCTACAGAGACCCTCGGTGGTGGCTGCAGGTGGAGACGCTTGCCCCGCAGATGAGCAGACCGAGGTGGGGTGGGTCCTGCCTTGCCCATCAGAAGGGGATGGGAGAGGTGGAAGGGCCCTGGTCTTCGACTGGCAAAGGAGCAGCCGGGTCTAATTCCTTGCAGCTGACGACAGAAGAGTCAGGACTAAAAACCCGTGACGGGTTCGTAGCAGCGAGGGACGCGGTGATTCTCCAGAGCTGCCTATTTTTAAATCAAGACAGCCCTCGCCGCATAAATACACACTAGTTCGGCTTGGCAAGGGCTGGCAGGGACGACCGCAAAGGATGCCAGAGGCTGCCAGAGGTTTGGCAGAGACCCGGTAATTCCTGTGTGAGCCCGCAGAAACTCGAGGTTTAGCCTGCGTGGGGAGCTCAGGGAGGCTCGTGCCGTCTCGCACCGCGGTGGGATGCGGGGACAGGCACCGTGGTGCGGCGGCTGCGTGGTCACCCTTGCTCTGTGGTGCCTGGCCCCGTGGGGCTTTCCTCCTCCTCCTCCTCCTCCTCAAGAGGCCAGCCAGCTCTGCATCTCCTCGGGTGACCCCCACCAGCTCAAGCCTTGTCCCAGGGATCCCCGTTAATCCCGCTGCGGCAGCCCCGGTGGGACGCCTGGCCCCCAGCCCAGCCAGCGCCGGGACGGAGCGAGCCCCTGGGCCGTCCCGCACGCCCCGGTGCAGGGCTGCCTGCTGCCTTGCGCTCCTCTTGCCACATGGCTCCAATTAGCAGAGGGGATTAATCATCCGCCCTGCGAACGCACGAGCCAATGGACCGGCTCCAGCCGTTGGCGTGGGGCAGCCGGAAAGGGGATGGTGCAGCTGATGGAGCGGGGCCGCCTCTCCCAAGGGGCTCTGGCGGGGGTACGGCCGTGCTGGGAAGGGGACGTGGGGTCCGGGCGGTGACACCGGGGAGGCCGAGGGACTGTCCACCCCACGGGCTCTGCCGAGACCCACGCTTCGGGCTTGCTTCCCGGCCAGGCGGCTCCGTGCCGGGAGCCTGCCGGGATCTGGACCGCGGGAGCAGGGATAAGCAGCCGCCCGCTCCCGGCTGGACCCCGGAGAGGTTTGGGGCTGGAGGAGGCTCCTCGGTCTTTCCTCAGAGAAGCGTAAAACTCCGGCTCTCCCCCTGCCAGAGGGTGCCGGCACCTGGTGTCTGCGTCCGGGCAAACCCACCCCGGCTCCCGCTGCAACCGGTTTGCACCAGGATGCCCAAGGGGCATCTCCCTAAATCCCTCCGGCAGCTCGGGAGCCCCAGAGCCTGCAGCGGGGGTGCTCTGGGACCCCCCAACAGCAGCAGCCGCGGGGCAGGGGCCGGGCTCAGCCGCATGGGCACCCCCCGTCCCAGCAGCGGGGGTCTCGGCTGCTCGGTCTTTGTCTCCTCGGCCGAGCCGCTGGCACATCGCTCGGCCCGGGCTCAGCGCAGCGGTGTCGGGGATGGCACTTTGCCACGTGCCCCCGGGAGCTGCACCGGCGGGCTCACCGCTCCCTGCCGCGACACGGCTCCGGTCCCTTCACACCTGCTCCGTAAGTGCCTTTTGCTGTATCCCGTGTCTGTGCCATGAATATTTGATCCCCGACAAACGGGAACGTCTCTCCGGGTGTCTCTGCGTGCTGTCCCCTGGCCGCGGGGGAAAGCGTCGCCCAGGCTGGGCGGGCAGCCGGCAGCTCGGCCGGGCTTCGAGCTCGGGGCTCCGGAGACCCAGCCTGGGGCCGTGCGCACGGAGCATCCTTCCTGCGGGTCCAGAGCCGGAGCCGGCACCCGCCGGCATGTGGGCACCGGGCTCGCGGTGATCTGGGGGGGGGGGGGCTGGGGGGACCCGGCAGGGGGTTAATTCTTGCCATCGCCTCTTTGCTCGGGCTGCTCCCCGGCTTGTGCTCGCAGGGTCAGGTTTCCTCGCCACAGCTGGTTCTGGTTACCCCGGCGCGGGAGCGGCGGCGGGGGGCTCCTCAGTGCCGCGGACGGGAGGATGATTGCGGAGGGGACGGGCGGCTGGGGGGGCGATGGGGGGGCTGCCCGGGTGCGTGGGGAAGGCGAAGGGAGAGGGGCCCGGAGAGTCACGCTGCCGGCGGAGGGACGGGGGCCCCCCCACCCACTGCCGTCCCCGCCGGGCACCCTCCCTGGGGAGCAGCCTTACCCATCCTGAGACTCTGCGTGCCGGGCTCCAGGAGCATCGCCATGGTGGCCTCGCCTTCCTGGCTGCAAGGGAAGGAGGAAGGATGATGGGACGAGCGCCCGAGTGCCGGGGTGCTGGCTGCCCCCTCGGCAGCGCGTCCGCGGGCTCCCCTCACCCCCCCGAGCGTGACTGGGTGAGCCCAGGCTCAACCCCCCCCCCCCCCCCCCCGAAGACCCCGCGGGGACAGGGCTGGCTGTGAGCCCGCATCCCCCGGGACCCCGCAGGAGCTGGGGCTGCGGGTGGGAGACCCCAAAGCCCGGGGGCTCAGGTTGCAATAGGGTGCAGGAGGGTGGGGGTTCAGCCTGTACCTGTGGGGGGGGGGCTGTCCCGGTTCAGTGACACCCCACCAGCACTGGCCAGGCGCTGGCCCAGCCTCGGCGGGAGGGGGGGGACCCAGTTCCTTTCATTAAGCAGGTCGGACAGATGTGTGCGATACAGATGTGTGCGATGCAGATGTGTGCAAAAAGGCCGTTCCACCAGCGTGGGGTCCACGCTGCAGATTTTTAGGCTTGATCAAAGAAAGAAACTGAGGGCAGGCGATCCTGTACAGTTATTTTCTTAATCGAAGCAGCCGCTGCCCAGGGCCAGGCTCCCTGCAGCGTGGTGGCCACGCCGGCAGGAGCAGGAACGGCCGAAGGCATCCCTGCCCGTCCTAGGGGCTGTGACCCGGCGGTGACCAGCTCCAAAAGTGCTTCCCCAGCTAATAAACCGGCTCCTGGCTCTCTGCCTGATGCGAGAGCATCCCATCGCCTCCGAGGCTGCCTGCCCGGCACCGGCCGCTTTCATCCTGCGGAGCCGCGGGCTCAGGACAAGGCTTAGCTCATCGGGGAGAGGCTTTGCTCCGAGCCAAACCCACCCACGCGTTGCCGGCCCAGCGGCCAGATCCTGCTCTCAGCAGCCTCCCGAGAAAAAGCCTGAGGCTAAAAATGGCAGGTGGGGAGCCTTTCCCTGGAGCGGGGGGCTTCTGCTCCGGCCACCCCGGCAGAGGAGGCGGCGAGGGGCTGAGCAAGGAGGAGCTGTGGCCGATGCAGTCCGAGGGTCAAACCGCAGCAGGGAACGTGGTGCTGGTGGTCCCGGGAGGGTACGGGGTGGGGTGTGAGGGGGGGATATCTGGCAGGTTGAGGCTGTCAGAGGGGCTTCTCCACCAAAACTGGGCTTTCCATGAGGTTGTGAGAGTGCCCTGCAAGGACGCGCCCGGGGGATGGCCCCTCCAGCGCTGGGAATTTGCGTCTCCTCCGGCAGGAACTCTGCCCAGGGCTTAGTTTGCATTTTTGGTGTCCGTTTGTCCCGTCTGCAGGTCGGACACCCCCCCCCTGTGCTGTGCCGGGGCCAGGTGGGGGGGTAACCCTGGGTCTGCCACCCCGGAGCCCAGCCTGGCGGGGCCGTGCAGGGACGTCCCCTGCGTCCCCGTCCCCGGGGTCCGAGCTGCCGGGGTGGCCGCCCGCATCCCGCTGCTGCACGGAGCTGTCGGCCTGAGCAGGAGGGAGCAGCGAGGCCCCGGGCTCCGGTGACTCGAGGGCTTCGTTCCCTGCCCCTCCGTGGCCGTGGGAGGGTCCGGGCAGTCGGTCCGGAGCCTGTGCAGACCCTCAGGCTCCGGGTGGCTGAAATCCTCCGTCTCAGCAAACCAAACGGCCCGCAGATCTCACCGGGGGGGGGTTGGCTGATGGCTGCCTTCATCCCCAAGCCGTCAAGCCCCTGCCTGGGGTCCCGGCGAGGAAGGTGAGTGGGCTCAGCCCTGCCTGGCAGCCGGTAGCAGCACACCAAGGGGCAAGGTGTCCTCCCGCCCCCCGAGGGGTCTCGTCCGGCCGTGCCTCTCCTCGTGCGGCGCTGGAGACCCGGTCTCTGCACCCTGTGCCGGCCGGGCGCTGGCGAGGTTTTGGGGTACCCAGCGAGCCCGGCACCCTCCCGGTCCCGGCCGGTGGACGCAAGTGGATCCCTGCCTTCCCACGCACACGCGTGTGAGCAGGGCAGGAGCCCGTGTCGAGCACGGCCGTGCAGAGCCCGTGTGTCCTCCAGCGCTGTCCCCACGCAGGGCAGGGATTGCTCTGCCTGCGCACGAAGCTGCCTGCACCCGCAGCCCCTCCCGGGGACACGGGCTGAAGCCCCCGGCTCCGGGGGGCCCTGCCGCGCTGCCGGGGAGAGGGTCCCCGCAGCTCCCGGCACTCGCTCTGGCAGCTTGTGCAGGAGCAGCGTTTTTGAGGACTTTCCACCATTTCCGCCTCTGCAGGGGCTCACGGAAACGAGGAAAGGAAACAAGGTTGGGACGGCTTCAGGGCAGCCGAGCCGGGCGGGCGGACAGGCAGGGCACCGGGGCTGCGGCACGGCCTCGCCGAGCGTGGCACGGGGACGTCGGCTTCGCCGGGCACGGTGTCCCTGTGGCTCGGGCTGCCCCAGCTGTGGAGGGGCTCGGGGCAGCTGCGGGGCTGGGCTCCAGATGTGCGGGGAGCGGGAGGAGGCGTTCGTCCCCGCAAGCCTCTTGTGCCGGGAGCGGGCACGTCCGCGGGGCCGGGGATCCCCCGAATCCTGCAGGCAAAGCTGTTGGGTTTCCATGGCCGTTCGTGGGAGTCCTCCCCTTCCCGCTGCCATCGCTCGGCCGCGGCCGGGACACGGCAGCTGGCAGGACGTCCCTGGCACGGCTTGCCCTGGCGCGGGCTGCCATGGCACTTGCAGCCAATGCGCGGTGCTGGCACGTCACGGCGCTATCCCGGGGGTATCCCCGCCGGTCACGGCGGTATCCCCCCAGGACGGGGTGCACGGGGACAATGTCCGCGGAGGCACAGGAGGGGCTCAACGCAGCAGTCCCCACTCCCACCCGTGCCCGCAGCCTGCATCCTCGCTGGGGAGAGGCCCCCGGGGTCCTGACGCCCCTCGCCCCCCACTGCCTGTGTGCTGGGACACCGGTGCCCCCAAACTGGGGAGAGACCCCCGATGTGCCGGCCGGCTGGGGAGGTGACACCCTCGCCCTGGCCAAGGCGAGAGCCGGGCGATGCTGTGTCCCTGCCGTCCCCGCGCCTCGGGCAGCACCCACGGCCGCTTACCTCTGTGGGGGGGGACAGGTTGGGGACCCCTGGATCCGGCCACCGCCTTCTCGCTCCAGCTGTGCCGGCCGGGTGCTGGCTCCCACCGCCACCGGCGACGTCCTCCTGCCCGCGGCTGCCGGCGATGCCCAGCGGCTCCGGCCCTGGCCTGCCCGCGCAGCCGGCCCTGCCGCGCAGCCCCCTGCTCTCCGGCTTCCTCTGGCTTCCCCGAGCGCCTTCCTCCCACTCCCACTCCCGGCCGGCGCCCAGCCCAGCCAGCGCCTCAAATTGCAATTCCAGCTGCAGATGTGGGAGCGGGAGGAGGAGGCAGGGCCAGCGCCGCCGGGAATGAAACCTAAACTCCCCGCTCAGCCCCCGGCTCGCCGCAGCCTCCCCGAGCCGGGGGACCGCGGGCTGCTGAGGGGGGACGGACCCCCGAGGGGGACGAGGCTCCCAAAACTGCCGGGGCTGGGGATGCCGGGGGGAGAGGGGAGAGGCATCGGGAATCCTCCACCTCTGCCAGCACCGTCGCCCCGTTAATTTGTCTTTTCTCCGTCCCCACACACGTTTCTCTCCCAGTTTTTGTCATTCTCTTCATCCTGGCTGACACATCAGACGTAGCCCCGTGGCGCTCTGCACCCGTCTTTACCTACCGCTGGCTCTCTGCCCATCCGTCTCTCCTGCCTGTCTGTCCGTCTGTCCAGACATCCAGCCACCTCCTGGATGCAGAGCCCCATTTCTCCCAGCGCCGCAGCCCCCCCGGGCCGTGCTGCTCTCCCGATGGGGATCCCGGCTCGGGCTGTGCCGGGGAAGCAATGCCGGGGCGTCCGAGAGCGGGAGGCAGGCGAGGGCTCCGTCCGGCGGCTCCCAAAGGTCTCCGTGCCAAGAAGAAACCATCCGTGGAGGACTCAAAAGCACAGGCAGATCACTGACATCACTGAGATCATTGAGATCGTTGGGATCGTTGGGAAAATTGGGATCATTGAGGTCATTAGGACCATTGGGATCGTTGAGATCGTTGGGATCGTTGGGTTCGTTGGGATCATTGGGATCATTGGGGCTGTTGAGATCGTTGGGATCGTTGGATTCGTTGAGATCGTTGGGATCGTTGGGTTCATTGGGATCATTGGGATCATTGAGGTCATTGGGGTCATTCAGATCATTGAGATCATTGAGATTATTGGGATCATTGGGCTCATTTGGATCACTGAAATCATTGGGGTCATTGGGATCATGCCTCGAGATCGAGAAGCCCCTGACCTGCAGATCGCGGCAGGCTGGAAGAGCGGTCTCATTACAGACCTGCAAAGGTGTATAAAATCAACACGGTACCTGTACTTCGGATCCCAGAGGGATCATCTAGCAGGTCCCAAACTGCCATGGGGAGCTGCTGGAGCCGTACCGGGGGAAACCTTGGCGTCATCGTTGGGACAGTCCCTGGGGGGACGAAGCTGTGGTGGCCCAGCCGAGAGGCGGGACCGCAAGCCGGACGCGATCGAAGGCCGGGCACGGAAAACCTCGCGGATGGGAACCTGGCGACCTGGAGCAGGACGTGCCGGATGGTCAGGGGACGCACGGGCGGCAGCAGAGGGGCCACCGCGGCAGAACCGTCCTGTGCCAGCGCCTGCCGCGCCGGGGGGACGTCCGAACACCCAAGGGGGGGGGGGGTGTGTGAACGCTGAAGCAGCGGCGAGGAGCTGAGCTCCAGGTAGAGCCCGAGTCCCTCCCGGGGCTCAGGTCTCTGAAGTGGAGATGAAGTTGCCGGGCCTTTGCTCTTCTCCCTGGGCTGGGCAGCCCAGACACCCTGGTGATGGGCCCTGCGGGGCGAGAGCAGCCCGAGGGCCACGCTCCACGCTCGCCTCCCTGGACTGTCCCCTGGGAGGGTGGCGGGGGACCCTTCCTCACGGACGTGGAAAAGGGCTGGTGTGCCGGGGCTGTCTGGGGCGCGCTGGTTGTCTGTCCGTCCCCCAGCACACCTATCGACGCAGACACGCGTCTGTCCGTCCCTGTACCCCGCGTCCCTCCTGCCCGCGCACACGCACACGTTTATCTGCCCATTTGCTGCCTGCTCCCCCCCCCTCCTCCTCTTGCCGTAGCGCTGCCTGAGTCACTGGTCCCAGTTTGGGAACTGGGAAGAGCTTAGAAGGTGTCTGGACGCGTGCTGGGCTGGGCGGGGGTTGCGCGGGCAGCTCGCGCAGGCAGGTCAGGCAGGAGCCGGGTAAAGGGCGGCGTTAGGGCTGGTCGCCGTGGGCTCCTGGGCGGGCTAACGCGGGCACCCACACGTGTACGGGCACACGCACACACGTGCACGTACGTGCACGCACACGTCGCGCCCTGGCTCCTGCGCCGGAGGGACAGAAAAAGGCGCTTTCCACGGCACGCAGGGCAGCAGGCGCCCGGCTGTACTGGGGCTGTACTGGGGCTGTACTGGGGCTGTAACGGGACTGTAACGGGACTGTAACGGGGCTGTACTGGGGCTGTACTGGGACTGTACTGGGGCTGTACTGGGGCTCTACTGGGGCTGTAATGGGACTGTAACGGGACTGTACTGGGGCTGTACTGGGGCTGTACTGGGGCTGTAACGGGACTGTACTGGGGCTGTAACAAGACTGTAATGGGACTGTACCAGGGCTGTACTGGGGCTGTAACGGGACTGTAACGGGACTGTACCGGGGCTGTACTGGGGCTGTAACAGGGCTGTAACGGGACTGTACTGGGGCTGTACTGGGGCTGTAATGGGACTGTACTGGGGCTGTACTGGCGCTGTAACGGGACTGTAACGGGACTGTACTGGGGCTGTACTGGGGCTGTACTGGGGCTGTACTGGGGCTGTAACAGGGCTGTAATGGGACTGTACCGGGGCTGTACTGGGGCTGTACTGGGGCTGTAACGGGACTGTACCGGGGCTGTACTGGGGCTGTACTGGGGCTGGTGGGGGGTCGAGGTGATGGAGCAGGGAGGTCTCGGTCCCCCCTGGAGCCCTGCCCTGCATCCCTGCCCCGCAGCCGGGGAAGCTTCTGGAGGGAGGGGAGGAGAGGGGCGGAGGGGGCTACGCCTGTGTTTTCGTCGCTGGCGCCTCGTCAAGCGATGAGGTAGCGCTTTCCGGTAATTGAGGCAAGGCCCATGGAAATGCCTCGGTGAGACAGGAAGCCCGGGAGGAGAACGGAGAACCGGAGCCGGGAAGCCAGCGCCGGACCCCGGCCAGGACGCAAAGCCCGTGCTCGGCCGGGGGGGGGAAACAAACCCGGGGCCGGGCCAGGCCGGCGTGTGTGTCCCCCCCCCCCCCCCACGCCAGCACCCCGTGCCGCTCCCGGCGCCGGTGCCCCCTTCCCGGGAGCCGGGGCGGCCGCCGGCCGGGCACGGCAGCCTGTCCCCTCCTGCCCGGTTCACCCGGTTTGCTCCTCCAAAGGCAGGCAGCGTCTCCCGGGACGAGCACAGCCGAGAGCTGGTCCTCCCCGTGCCAGGAGTGAGGGGGGGCGATCTTCATCATCACCGTCGCCATCGCCATCGCCGCCCATCACCAGGCGTCCCGGCGCGGGGCCGGGATGGAGGGTCAGGCAGCGTGGCCGGCGCAAACGGGGGACGAAGGAAGGTGCCGCAACCAGACCGAGGTCTTCGCGACCTCGATGCCGAGGGGGGTCTCGCGGGGAAGGGGTGCCGTCGCCCGTGGCCCCCCCTTCTCGCCGCGCCGGCACACGGGGGGCAGGGAGGGAGCACACCCAGCCTGGGAAGGGCCGGCTCGCTTCCTTCTCACAGCACGGCCCGTGCTCGCGGCGGGCGGGACGGGCTCTGGCCGTGTGCCGCGGCGGCAGAGTGCTGCCCCGGGGGGGGCTTTTTGGGTTGGCGTTCCCCTCTCTGGCTTCCCACAGAAACCACGGGGAGACGGAAAGCACCGGAGCGCGGGGACCATCTGTGGTCGTTGTGCACGTGGCCTGGGACGGGCCGTCAGCAAACAGCTGTCAGGAAACAGCCGGTGCCTCAGTTTCCCCGTGCCGGAGGCTTCGGGGAGCGTTGCAGTGGGCGAGGCGCGCAGGAACCTGGCTCTTACCAGCTGAGCCCCACAAAGCTGCCCGCGGCTGCCCCCCAAGCACCCCACCCTGCTCGCCGGCGGCCACAGGGGCTGCTGAGCGGGGCTTGGGGTGCGGGTGGGGACGAGCCGCCTCGCAGCTCCGGTATTTTGTTGGGTGAGCAGACGGCCGCGTGCCGTCACCGCGTGCCTGGCTGCCGGGTCTGGTCCCAAAGCGGTGACGTCCCGTCCGCCCTCCCCGAGGATGCCGGCAGCCCCGCAAGCCCTGGGCATTGGGTCTCAAGGAAATGGTGGGGGGCTGTGACCCCCCTGGCCGTGATCCACCTGGGTCCCCAGCACGGGGCTGATACTGGGAGTGGGGCAGCCCCACACGCACTCTTGCACGCACAGACACACAGTGCTTCTGCACACACACACACACACACACAGTGCTTTTGCACACACGCGCGCTCTTGCACGCACACAAAGCGAACCACAGCCGCGCACAACCGCCCTTTCCTGCCAAACATGCCCTGCACACGCATGCGCATACGCACACGCGTGTGCGCACGTGCCCCCCGACTTCCCCAGGAAACCGCGGCGGCACACAGCTCCTTCGCGGTGCTCACCGGACCTTTCATCTCCCCGGGCCCGGCATTGTCCCCTGGCCCGTGGCCATGCCAGCTTCCTTCCTGGCCTCTCCCCTTCCCCTGCCCGGCCGCCGGCACAGCCGAGGCCAAACACCCCGTCGGGTCCCGCCGGCCGACCCAGCCGGACCCCCGGGTCCTCGTCCCAGCCCTGGGGTCCCTGCCACGATGGAGGAGAAGGAGGAGGAGGATGCACGGGGATGCAGCGGGGCCGCGGGCGTGCGTGCGGTGGTGTGTCGCACCCGCACGCCGCCTGTCCCAGCCCCGAGCCCCTCCGCCAGCCGGGTGTCTGGAAAGCATTAGCCGGCCGGGACGGTGCGTTAGCTGCTAAGGAGGAGAAGACGCGAACGCTGCTCCGGGCGCGGAGGCACGCACGCTGCGCTCCCCCCGCTCCCCACGGCTCCCGCCACCAGTCAGCGAATATTTCCTAAACTGGGTCAGCTGGAGTGCTGCGGGAAAGGAAAAATCAGCCCGGCGAGAGGGCCCGGGTGGGGGGCACAGGGCTGGGGGGAGGACAAGCGCAGCAGCTTTGCCTTGGGGACCTCTGCGCCGTCCCAGCCCGGGAGGGTCGGGACTCCCAGCTGCGCCCAGCTGTGCCCTTGCCTCTGCCTCCATCACTCTCTAGGGACGGTCCCCATCTCGGTGGCCCCCGTTCGCTGGTAAAGCCATCGTGGGGCTGTGCACTTGGGGCTGCCTCTCTGCTGGGCCCCCAGGGACCCCCATCAAGACCCCCCCGTGGGCGCTGGGAGCCGGTGGCCGCGGGCACGTGGGGACAAAGGAGCCAGGAACGGCTGCTGGACAGGAGGGCCGCAGCAGGGAGCTATTTCCCTGGGATTTTTGCCACCCCTCGGGGCTCTGGGGGCTTAAACCCAGAAAAATCCCGTCACACAGTCGTGTGCATGGCAGAGACATTTCTCCCTCCCTGCCTCTGGGACCGGCACAGAGCCCCACCACGGCATCCCCCCACCACGGCATCCCCCCACCACGGCATCGCCCCACCACGGCATCGTCCCACCACGGCATCCCCCCACCGCGGCATCGCCCCACCACGGCATCGCCCCACCACGGCATCGCCCCACCACGGCATCCCCCCACCGCGGCATCGTCCCACCACGGCATCGTCCCACCACGGCATCGCCCCACCATGGCATCCCCCCACGGCGGCATCGCCAGCGCCGAGCCTGCCTGGCTGTGCCGAGGTTTCCCTTCTCTCCGATGTCCCAAAACCCACCCCGCGGATGGGTGCTGTACCGTGTCCCACGACAGGGCTGGAGACCCGGGCAGAGCTGACGGCGGGTGCCAGGGCTGGCAGATGGGCGGCAGGAGGGTCTGCTCCTACCACTGCTGCCTTTCCTTGGAGCACCCATGGGTGCTGCTGAGGCCACCCCGGGTGGTCGCCTGCCTCTCCCACCCTCTGCCTGGGACGGGCAGGGCACAGCGGGGACAGACCAAGACATCCCGCACGTCCCCAGCGCTGCTGGGTGAGGCCAGAGGGATTTGGGATGCTCTGAATTCCCCCAGCTCACACCCGGGGCTCACACCCAGAAAACGGAGGATTGGAAACCAAAATGGACCTTTCCACCCTCCGCTGTCCCGGGGACGCCCTGTCCTGGCCCTGCTTAGCACAGACCCAGCAGCCCTGGCAGCGTGGTGGGAAGGGGGGGGTCTCGCGGGCCTCCAGCTCCCGAGACTGATGTTTCAGGTCCTGATAACCGTGAGCGGTGAAAAAAGGATGAGCAAAATGCGAAATGATGTAGCAAAGCGGCTGCAGCCAGGAACAAGGGAGCTGAGCGGCGTAGGAAGGATCTTTAGCCTCCTCGCCGCGGTCTCGGCCGCTGTTAGTAATGCGATGCAGGCGAGAGCCGTGTCGGGGACATCGTCTTGACAGCGGCCGTCCCTGAGAGCTTTTAAACACGTCCTTCGCTTCAGGCTCGGCGTCCTCCCCCGTGTGCGGCGGGAGGGATGGCCGGGAGCGGGTCGGGAGCATCTCGTACCCTGCACGACGGCCGAGCGTGGCCCTGCCGGTTCGGCTTCAAGCACTGGGGCTGGAAGGGGCTTGGGGAGGGGGGGGGGGGAAGGTGCCCAGATGGGGGGGTGCCCATCTTCCAGCCCTGGGGTGTCCCGGGGCAGCTCCTGGCTGCCCTGGGGATGGGCAGCAGCGGGGCGAGGGCACCTCCACAGAACACCCGTGTCGTGGGAGGATGCCTTAAAACTGTCCTGTGAAGCTGCTTTCTCTTAACTCCCCCTGCAAGCGTTCGGATTTTCAAGCCGATGTTTTCCTGCCAGCAGCTTTGGCAGAAACTGCTTTTTCCCCGCCAGAAAACTGAAGAGAAACCCCAAATCAGGGTGTTTCCATCCAAAGCTGCTGCTGTTGTTCTTCACAAAACCTCTCGTGAATGGGAAGGCCGGTTCTCGCCCCGTGGCAGCTCTCTTGCCAGGCACCGCTCCGTCCCTCGGCCGCCGGCGTCACCGGCAGCAGGATCTCCTGGCAGCGAGGGGCTCATCCCGCAGAGCCCGAGCAGCTCCCGGGGGTCCGGGTGGGTGACGAGGGGACGGGAGGGAGGGACACCGGCACAGCCCCGGGGGAGACGGGTCCTGCTTGCTCGCCGGACAGCCGTGACACGGCCAGCACGTCGTGGGCTAGCTCCTGAAAAGCGATGGCTAATGTTAAGATGGAAAGCCAAGTGTATTTTTCATCTTAAAAATGGGTGTAACGGGGGGGACGGACGACTTGTGGAGCACGACCCAAGGAAAGAGAGCTGCGGCCTCGGCCGTCGGGGATTGCTCCCTGCTCCGGGAGAGAGGAGGGCAGGAGCAGAGCTGCTGCTCGCTCCGTCATTCCTGATCCTTCGCGGCTGCTGCCCGCTGGCTGCCCACCTCCCCAGCCCCGTGTCCCCGCGGGACCGGCTCCGTCCGTCCGTCCCCCGCTGCGTTACAGCCCTTCGGCAGCGCGGCGGCTCCGGCGCTGACAGCCAGCAGGGCTCCTCGTCCGCGGCGGACGAGAAAGCTTTGAGCCCAGGACATGGGGGCCGCAGGCACATTA
Organism: Mycteria americana; assembly: GCF_035582795.1. Classification (NCBI taxonomy): domain Eukaryota; kingdom Metazoa; phylum Chordata; class Aves; order Ciconiiformes; family Ciconiidae; genus Mycteria; species Mycteria americana. Next base: position 1,120,220 of record NC_134368.1, read on the forward strand.
GCAGAGCCATTGTCCCCCCCGCCGCCCCATGCCGGGGGCTTCGGCTCGCAGCAGCGAAACCCTGCCTGGGTTTGCAACCGGGAAAATGCTTTCAGCCCGTCCCAGCGTTGCCGCAGGTGGGAGCGAGGGGGCATTTTGTTCGTGCCAGGGGTGCCAGGCATCCTCTGGGCATGAGAAGGCAGCCCCGGAGCGTGGGAACGGCTGCCCGTGGCTGGCGGAGCTGGGGACCGAGGGTTTGATCCCTGTCCTCGCGGCTGGCTCTGCCCGGTGCTCGTCTCCGCGTCTTTTGCGGAGCTGCCAGCAAAAGACATGGAGCTGACCTGGCCCCCACGCCCGGGGAGGCGAAAGCAACCTCAGGATCGTGGCCGGGACGCGGCGAGGTTCGGCCGGGCACCTCCGTGGCTTTGCGCTGTCCTGGGGGATGCTCGAGCATCCGGGTGCTCTCATCTCAGCTCATCTCCTGCTCGAGCGCCCGCTCGGTCTGGAAGAGGGAGGTGAGGCGAGAGCTGAGCCGGACCTCGGCCACCCACCGCGGGAGGCTGCAGCAGCCCCGGCACGATGGGATTTCCTCCCCGTGGAGCTGGTGGTCCCCCAGGAGCATCCCCGGGGGGCTTGAAAGGCGGCTTCTGCCTCCACGGAGGAGCTCTGCAATGGGTTCCTCTCCCCGTCGCCAGCCCCGCGTACACAAACCCTGCAGCGCGGGGTAGCCGTGGGGTAGCCGTGGGCTAGCCAGGCCCTCGGCGTGCCAGAGCCGGGGGAGGGCTGCGGCATTTCCTTTGCGCGCAGCCAGCACCCCCCAGGTCCCCCGAGCTCGGAGGAGACGGGTCCTGCCCGTGGGGTGCAGCGAGGCCGTAGCCGAGGACCTCAGGGCGCGAAGCTCCCGAGTCCCTTTGCCACAGCACGGGAGCCGGTGGGGTGTTTAGAAGCCCCTCGAATGCCGCTGTGCAGCCCGGGGCTGGCGGGACCCGGAGTGCTCCCGGGAGCGTGCCCGGGCCAGGATGCCGTCGGAGCAGCCCGGCACACGCGCTGCC